>NW_024070185.1:109514260-109547631 GCF_014754425.2 Oryx dammah
GGGCGGCTCAGCCGGTAAAGAATCCGCCTGCAACGCAGGAGACTCGGGTGCGATCCCTGGGTTGGGAAGATCCCTGGAGAAGGGAAAGGCTCCCCACTCCAGTGTTCTCACCTGGAGAATCCCATGGATAGAGGAACCTGGCAGGCTACAGTCCATGAGGTCGCAGAGTTGGGCACGACTGAGTGACTTTCACTTTCAGAAGAAATTATAAGTGAAATAAGTCAGCCAGAGAAAGACAAATATCATATGTTTTCACTTATATGTGGAAACTAAAAAAACAGAAGAAATGGACAAGCATAATTAAACAAAGACGGAGCTACAGATACAGAGAAAAAACAGGTGGTGGCCGGAGGGGAGAGGTGAGAGAATGAACGGAATAGGTGATGGAGTTGAGGAGGCACAGACTTCCAGTTACAAAATAAGTGAGTGACAGGGACGAAGCACACAGTGTGGGGAGCAGAGTCATACCTGGATGGAGGTGGCTGGCAGGTGCAGACCTCCAGCTATGAGATAAGTGAGTACCAGGGATACAACGCACAGCGCGATAAATCAATTAGCATTGCTGTACGCCATACGTGATGGAGAAGGGAATGGCAACCCACTGCAGTACTCTTGCCTGGGAAACCTCTGTGGACAGAGGAGCCTGTTGAGCTACAGTCCATGCGGTCGCAAGAGTCAGACAAGACTTAGTGGCCAGACCACCACCACCGCGCTCTGGATGAAGATTCTTGATAGAGCACATCCTGAGAGCTCTCACCACAGGGAAATGTACACACACACACACACACACACACACACACACGTTTCTACTTCTTTAATGTTGTGTCTGGGAGAGGATGGACATTCACTCAACGTGAAAGTGAAAAGTGAAAATGAAAGTCACTCAGTCGTGTCCAACTCTTTGCCACCCCACAGACTATACAGTCATGGAATTCTCCAGACCAGAATACTGGAGTGGGGAGCCTTTCCCTTCTCCAGGGGATCTTCCCAACCCAGGGATCACACCCGAGTCTCCCTCATTGCGGGCGTATTCTTTACCAGCTGAGCCACAAGGGAAGCCCAAACACTCAACATGGTGGTCTTTATTTCATGAGGCTTGTACGTTCAATCGTCAAACTGCACACTTTAGACTTCAATAGGGCTGTATGTCAATTACAGCTCAATAAAACCAGAAAAAAATGATAAAGCTGAGGGGCTCCTGACTTCCCACAGAACCAGCCTGCCCTTCTGTATGATTCTAAAGTCACTGTGAGAGTTTTAACTTATTTTAAGCTGTGCCTTCAGGAAGGTGGACTTCCAAAGACCAGGGACTTGCTTCTTTGTTGGGGTGGGTATTGCAGACCAGCCGTCAGTGAAGACGCTACCATCTGCATTTCTGGAGCCCTGGACAGGCCGGCTGCGGTCACAGCTGACCTCTGACCCCTGGCCCTGCACGTCCTGGGACTCTTGTCTCCCCGCTGGGGCTTGCCCCATGACTCTAGAGGCCTTGGAGGAGGTAGACGAGGAGGCTGGACTTGGCCGAGTCGCAGTGGGTGGTTTTCAGGGTCCGAGTGGACCCATGAAGGGTTGTCCTGGCGTGTGCAGTCTGGAGTTGTTCCAGGGGGTCTGTGGAGGAGGGTGGGTTTTCTGGGGGTTCACATGGACGAAGCAGCCTGGCGGGCTGCAGCCCATGGCATTGCAAGTGTTGGATATGACTTAGTGACTGAACCACCACCTTATTTGCCAAACGCCCTCAATAAACGGACTCTGGCAATTAGCTTCCTGCTGTCGCTGTGACGAAGGGACAGGGTTGGCTGCCTCGCCGCGGTGAGCCGTGCTGGGCACGCGGTGTGCACAGCTGACGGGCTCTGCCGCTTACTCTCAGGTAACAACACAGGGCGGCATCAGCTGATGACGCGCTTTGTAACCTCGAACCAGCAGACTTCACACGACATCGTGATAATTCCTCTGAGTTTCACAGAGGGAATGGCTGCTGAAATCGAGGTTAATTGTGCCCGCATTTAATAGGACCATGGTGTGCGTGTGTGTGTGGGGCGGATGGTCAGGGAGACACTGTGGAGTCAGCTCACCCCCTCCCCCGGTGCTGAGGTGACAGAGTTCCATCCACTCCCTGAGCGGCTGTTTTGGTTGCATTTATTTGTACGATTATAAAAAGCACTTGGGCTTTCTCAAGTGGAGCAGTGATAAAGAACCTGCCTGCCGGTGCAGGAGATACAGGAGACATGGGTTTCATCCTGGGTCGGGAAGATCCCCTGGAGGAGGGCAGGGGAACTCACTCCAGTATTCTTCCTGGAGAGCCTGGTGGTCCACAGTCCGTGGGCTTGCAAAGAGTCAGGCGTGACTGAACACGCACGCATACATACAACCCTTACCTGCAAAGCCATTTATGCCTCACGAAGTATATTCCTAGAGACTCCCTCATCCGATTCTCCAGTAAACAAACGTAGGCATTAGAACACAGAGGAATACTGCCTGTGTCCTTTAGGAATAAGGAAACCGAGGCTCAGAGAGATCAAGCCGACCGTAGTCATGAAGCTGTCATCTGGTAGAACCAGGACTCACACCCAAGTCTTTGGACTTTGGACGCAGGCTCTTTGCAGGACCATGAGATGTGCGGGGGACACACAGGAAGGACAGAAGCTGCCCTCCGTCTGCCCCAAACCGCATGGGCACCACCTCCTCCCGGCCCGAGCTCCCCCTCTGGAGCCCACCCTGCAGCGTGCGCTGCTTCAACCACTGTAACGATGTCCGTGGCTGGCACCCCGTCCCCAGCGTCTTCAGAGATGGGCAGGAGCCCGGTGCGCCACCTTGCTGTTCCAGGGCGTGGCCGGGTGGTCATGGTGTGAGTCTGCTGAGCCCAGGGCGTGTCCTGCAGCCTCGACACGCGTCCTCTGAGGGCACGTGACAGAGACGTGCTCCCTTCTTTGGCCTCTGACCCATCTAAGTGCCACTCCGCGAAACACAGGCTGAGTTAATTACAACGCGGTATCTGCTCTCTTCTTGAGAAAGTTGTTTAACTTCTCCAAGCCCCTTTTCCCCATCTTGAAGCAAGGCAGTAACGCCCAGTCCTAGAGCTGTTGTGAGAGGAATAGCAAAGTCCACCTGTAAAGCGACCTGGGACCGTGCCCATCAGCGGTCACCTAGCTTGTCCTCTGGGCAGCGTGCACTCTCATGCTTGTTCTCTCGGGGAAAGGAAAGACTCCACGGTCAAAGGTCCACGTGCTGGCCAATCTCTGCCATCCCTGCTCCGGGGGTCCTTCCGGGGAGTTGACGCCGGCCTGTCTTTGTTGCGGACGGGAGACGGGCCATCTGCACGTGGACGCGCTCATCATGTGACCATGTCAGCTTCTTGGATGACCTTGGACTCTGTGCTTTTCACTAACTGCATCTTTGCTCTTTCTGATCGTTAATAGAAGGGCAAACCCAACCTGAGTTTCTGTCAATGCGTCCGCCTCCGAGCCCCTTCACAGCCGTGCCCTGAAATTGCTGTTGCTTTGATGCTAAGGCCAGTTCTCAAGTCATTACACCGCATTTATTTCAGACACAATTATAATCAGCTTCATGGAAACTCTGAAAGGTTAAATAACTGACACTTCATTAGAGTCTAAATATGCTTTATTTATGGCGATTTATCCCATTCCCAAGGGAATGTTTCATTTGTCCAGCTTCATGGAGCAATGAGATGCTGCAACTAACCGAATTTTGCAGATAACGGAAGTTTACCAATTTGAGCAGGAAATTAAGTGCGTGCGCACACACACACCATTTTGAGTTTTAAATTGGGCTTCCCCGATAGCTCGGTTGGTAAAGAATCCGCCTGCAATGCAGGAGACCCTGGTTCAAATCCTGGGTCGGGAAGATCCGCTGGAAAATTAAGAGAGTCCTAAATGATTCCACATTTTCTTGCACACAGAATACGAGAAATGTAATCATTCATTGATGATATCATACATATCGTTTATTCCATCCTATAAAACACCAGTGCTCTCGTTAGCAGATGCGGAACTCTGCCTGACTGCTGTCCGCACGCGGAATGGCCTTGACAACTTAGGATGTTCTAGTCTTCAGTGGGATCCATCTCTCTTCTCTCATGACAGGCTGTTGATCGTTTTGGGGGGTGGGGTTTTTTGGGGGTGATTTCTTTTCTTTTAAAATATAAGTAATATTCGCACATTTCTTTAGTGGAAATGCTTATTTTAAATTAAATAAGTGCCGATGGAGGCAGAGGTAACATGCTCTGGGAAAATAGAGGGAATGTTTGGTGGTGCAGGAGACGGGCTCTGGGGAGAAGCGCAGGGCAGGAGGGGGTTCAGTAAAGAAGCCCTTCAGACTTCCCCGGTTGTCCAGTGGTTAAGGCTTCACCTTCCAGTGCAGGGGTTGGGGATTCGACCCCTGGCCAAAGGAGTTAAGATCCTACGAGACTTGTGGTCAAAAAACCAAACCTAAAGCAGAAGCAATATTGTAACAAATTCAATGAAGACTTTGAAATGGGTCCACATCCAAAAAGAAGAAGACGCAGAAGAACCCCTGCCTCAGAGAATGAGAGAGAAATCTCGGGCTGAGCTCCAGAGAGAGCAGTGTGATTAAGGGCAGGGTCCCGGTCTGGGTTTCAGAGCCTTGGCGATGAGCCTCCATCCTGGCTCCCCGCTTAGGCGCTGACCCTGGAAATGCCACCAGGAGTTTTGGATCAACAGGCAACATCCTTTATTATTTTTTAAAACTTGAAATGACTGAAAACAAACTTTTGTTGAGTGTCTTCACACAAGCCTGATGATCGATGAGCTGCTGATGCTGAGTGTGACCTACTGGAGCCAGGCTTCTGCCGCAGGGTGGTGTCCATGAGGCGGGCGGCCGGCTGCTCACGCTCCCCGTGCCCTGGCCCTGCAGGTCAGTGGAGGGTGGGGATGCACTTTCTACGATCACCCAGGGCCCCAGGCCAAGGGAAAGTGAGCGTTTGTAGCTGCCCCACCTCTAAGAAGACCACGCCATTTATTTTCCCAATGGGGCTTATCTGTCGTTGTTCAACAAATCGCTCCACGATTCTCGTGCTTCCAACAACAGTGTAGGTTTCTCACGGTCTCTCCTGGGCAGGATGGTGGGGGTCCACACGTTGGGGATGCCGTGAGCTGGGGCGGAGCTCATGCGGGCCTCACTCGGGCCAGTGTGCGGCGGTGGTTGTGTGTGTTGAGTGGTGACCCGTTTCCCCTCCACCTGTTTGTCTCCCTTGGGCGTGGGTGGCTTTGCGGCTTGGTGACCCAGCTAGGCACCAACAGCAGTGGAAGTCCTAGAGTGCAGACCCCACATGGCATTCCTCCTGCCGTGTCCGGTAGCTCAGACCTGGTAACACACCCAGAGCAGGTTCAAGGAGTGGGAAACAGACCCGCCTCTCAAGGACAGGAGCCTCAGCGTGCGTGGGTGGGCGCTGGGCTGGGACTCCAGTGTGAACCCCGATGCTTCAGGGTCCCCGAAACCTCGAGACACATCCCTGAGGTCATCGCAGCAGTGGACATAGGGGCTTTGTTGGTGCTGAGCTTCCTGTGTCTCTGACCAGAAGTGACCAGGACGGGACTTGGGTCCCCATGGAGACGCGGAGTTTTTGTAAGCAGCCTCTGTCCAGTCTCACCCACACTGAGGTCATGGATCCACGTGGTTTTGCCTGTTAACTTTTGGGGAGGACTGACAAACTCCTTCAGGTAAAATCAGCTTTATGTGTGTGCTCTGCATGGCACCCAGCCCAGCCCTCTGCACGTGGGCCCCACGACACTAGGTCTAATTTGCTATTCCTACAGCGTGTTGGGTTGGCATCATGGTGCTCGCAGAGCACTGGGCGTGAACTGGAGTTTCGGATCAACAAGCTACTAATCATGCATTATTGGACAATCACTTACCTCCTCTTAGCTTCAACAATCTTATTTAGAAAGATGTACATAAACAATAAGATCCTATAGTCTAGCACAGGGAACTATATTCAATATCCCATGATAACCCACAATGGAAAGGAATATGTAGAGTGTGAAGATGGGGAAACAGTGGAAACAGTGTCAGACTTTATTTTTTTTGGGCTCCAAAATCACTGCAGATGGTGACTGCAGCCATGAAATTAAAAGACGCTTCCTCCTTGGAAGAAAAGTTATGACCAACCTAGACAGCATATGAAAAAGCAGAGACATTACTTTGCCAACAAAGGTCCATCTAGTCAGGGCTTTGGTTTTTCCAGTGGTCATGTATGGATGCAAAAGTTTGACTATAAGAAAGCTGAGTGCCGAAGAACTGATGCTTTTGAGCTGTGGTGTTGGAGAAGACTCTTGAGAGTCCCTTGGACTGCAAGGAGATCCAACCAGTCCATCCTAAAGGAGATCATTCCTGAGTGTTCTTTGAAAAGACTGATGTTGAAGCTGAAACTCCAATACTTTGGCCACCTGATGGGAAGAGCTGCCTCATTTGAAAAGACTCTGATGCTGGGAAAGATTGAGGGCAGGAGGAGAAGGGGATGACAGAGGATGAGATGGTTGGATGGCATCACTGACTCAATGGACAAGAGTTTGAGTAAATTCCGGGAGTTGGTGATGGACAGGGAGGCCTGGAGTGCTGCGGTTTATGGGGTCGCAAAGAGTCAGACATGACTGAGCGACTGAACTGATGAAGAATGTATGTATGTGTATAACTGAACCACTTTGTTGTGTAGCAGTAATTAAAACAACATTATAAACTGACTACTTCAACAAAAAATCAATTTAAAAAATGTACATACCATCCTTATTTCTTAAACTTTTTTGGTGTGTGTGTGAAATAAGACACATTTCATGACAATTGTTTGCAAACTTTAGAGTCCTGCGTGCATGTTCTTTTCATTATTTGATCAAGGGAAATCCAGTCTCTTAAGCTTCGAAATGGTCAGTGTTGGGACTGCAGGTCCCTTGAACAGACCCAGGTGGTCGGATGGAGTGAAGTCTTTCAGGAATGGTGTCCATTGCAAAGACTTTGTCTGTTGTTCAGAGGGACTTGGGGCCTCTGGGGGGCTTGCCCGGAAGGGGAGCCAGCTGTGGAGGATGGAGGTTGGTGGGTGGGCATGGGCGGGGGCTCCAGGGAACCCACCCATGTGAGGCCAGGGGTTCAGACAGGGGTGGGCCCAGACGCGGTGAGGAGGGAGCACTCAGGGAGGGTTTCAGGGGTCCACACTCTGGAGTGGACGTGGGGCCCGATGCCCCAGACTCCCTGAGCAGCTGGACACAGGGTGTGTGGAGGAGGGGCTCCGGTAGGGGATGCTCTGGGCCTGGAGTGTCTGTGGTGCTGCCGAGGGGACACCCCAGAACCCGGCCAGGACGGGCGGCTAACCCCTGCCTGACCCCGCGGGCAATCCGTGGGGGGCCCCGCCGTCCCGGCGGAGCCGAGCTGGGAGTGAGGGGCCCCCCACGCATGCACCCCTCCTCTAGGGGGCGAGGTGAGCTCTGTGAGAGCTCAGGGACGGCAGGAGGGTGGTGGAGACGGCGGATCATGCCGTTTACAGGAACCAGGCCACAGCTCTTGTCCGTACGGAGACCGGCTTAGGACGGCTGCCCGGAGCCCGCGGAGGGGGCACTTTGAAGGCACTGGGGCGCAATAGCTGTGCGGCCCGTTTTGTCACACATGCAACCTTCTGTGTGTGTGTGTGTCCCAGGGAGAATATAGAGGTCACTCAGCGGCATGGGCCTCTCGGCCGGGAGGTCTTGGTGTCCCAGCCTCCCTACGGTGCGCCCTGTGTCTGCGCTGGGGTTCACTTGGGGAATTCCCCCGTGAAGACTGGCGGCTCTTTCTGGCCTTTATGGACACACACGCCCTTCTTTCCGTCTCCCCCGGGAAGCAGGTGGCGTGTGCTGGGAGGGAAGTCTCTGCATCTGCCCTGGAGCGGGATTACCCCCAACCCTTCCCTTGTGACCCCTCCAGGAGCTGAAATCACAGGATGGGAATCTTTCCCCCGCCGGCCTCCTTGTGCTCTCAGATTCTTCATAAACACCCCCAGCTGGGAGAGGAGATCCCCGGCAAGCCCCAGTCTCTCAGCTCCGCTCCTGGCCTGAAACGGTGGTACTGTGAGCAGTGCCCTGGAATGGAGTCACAGAGGCCTCCAGACACGCGCGGGCCTCTGTGTGCAGGCTGGCCTGCCCCGCCCGGGAGCTGGGCTCAGGGGCCCCAGGGCTCAGGGGTGGCCGGGAGGAGGCGCAGAGATGGATGGGGGCCGGAGCTTCCGGGCTCTGCTGAGCAGAAGGGAGGGCGGAGGCTCACAACCTTGTCCTGTCTCCCGGGCTCTGCTCCTCTGCTGGCACCCAGTGACCCCTTTGTTGCCCCCCAGGAGGCCCGGACGTCCTCGGAGGGCTGGGAATGGTCCCTCGGTTGGTCCCAGGGACTCAGCTGCCTCCTTGTGTCCCGTGGGGCCCTGGACACACAGATGACATGAGCTTAAGGAACGTTTAAACCAGGGCCCCTTCAGAAAGTACGGGGACAGTGGATGACCATGGTTTGCCAACCCCAGAGCTGGTCATGGCACTCGGTCACCATGGCCAGGCCTGGAGGGACCGCGAGAAGGAGCCGGCATCACACCCGAGGGTCACGCGGGGCGGGCTGCCCCTGGGCGGGGACAATAACACAGAGACGCTAAAGCGACGCCTCCAGGGGACACAGGCCTTCTTCCCACCCTTCCCCCCAGTGTCTCCTGCCAGACCCAAGGAGAGGACAGGGGACTCGGGGCCCCATGACTGCAGTCTCTGCAGTCAGCCCTGTGGGCAGAGAGTGGGTGGGACAGGCGGGCCCCGGTTCAGAGCTGCGCGCACCGACTGCTTCTCCTGAGCTTCATAAGCTGCACCGGGAAGTGGACACACCACGCTGCTGCTCTGGGGACCCCCGGGCTCAAAGGGCACGGCGGAGAGAGCGCGGCGCAGCAGCCCACCAGCTGCGCCCTCCCCGCGCTGGACCCCGCAGGGGGCATCCTGGGAATTCCCCAGAGTGCTGAGGGGCTGGCAGGCTGCTCCTGAAAGGCAGGACCCCGCACGGTGCCCGGAGCACCGACACTACCTGTCAGGGCGGGGGGAGGCCCCGCCTTAACCCTGCAGACGGAGGAACGGGGCCTGGGGCGCCCAGCGACGAGCTTGAGGCCACACAGCGTGCCAGCGGCAGGCTCGACGCTTGATCTGGTTCTGATTCTGTCAGTGCTTCCCCCTCTGTACTGACGTTTCCTCCGGATGTTCAAAAGCGGTAAATGTGTTAGAATCTGGAACACCTAGCTAGCAAGGGCGAGCGGCAGTGCGGGAGACAGCAGCCATGGCAACCGGGCTCCGGGCCCCCGGGAGGCGCCTGCACCTCCAGGGTGTGGGGGGGTGAGGCTCCCACAGGGCATCATCTCAGGCTGGCGGGACCCGCTCTCTTCCAGATTCCGCGTGACCGTCCTTTGACAGGCACGTCAGATGTCCACGGGTGTTCCCAGCCATCCCTCTCCTGGACGCCCCGGGCGGCTGGCAGGCAAATCAGCTGCCGAGACCCAGAGCTGAGCTGACAGCTTCCAGCAAAGCCCCGGGGCTGTGGGCCTGGGCACCTGGGTCTGCTCAGCACAGAGCAACAGGCAGGCGCTGGGCATACTGTCAGCCAGGCAGGGAAAAGGGACAAGGCGCGATGTCAGAAGTGACATGCCGGCTTCCGCGGGCTTTGCGAGAGATGTCTGCGCTGACGTGACTGCGGCTGACAGCCAGCGACAGAGCGGCTGCTTTCTGGGCTGGCTTGAAACCCATCCAGCCCCTGCCTTCACAGCGATGACTCCAATGCTAATTCTTGACGAGCCAGGCATGAAGTATATTCACAGGCGCTGCTCAGTGAGGGCCCTCTGGAGCTCTCCGAGGTACCTGTGATGGGAACATCTGTGCCACTCGCTTCTGTGAATTTCTGTTCCCTCGGTTTCAATTATGCAAAGAATCTCCGGGCAAGAAGGGGTGGGGGAAGAGAGGAGGAGGGGGAGGGGGGCTGCCCTTGCAGCTCTCTTCCTCCCAGTAAGAGCCGCTGCCTGCCTGCTCAGATGTCTGACCAGGGGACGCAGAAGCAGAGAGGGGTACGCTTTCATCTTTGGCAGTGACACGGGAATGCACTCTGCCTGATGCAAATGAGGCTGCTCTCAGAGCACGTCCCGCGTCCTGCCAAGCTGCCTGGGCTCTCTCAGCCCTTCTCTCTGCCTGACAAGGAAAGGGCGAGATTACCAAGAGCACATCTGTGAGCATAAGTAATTGATAGGTGTGCCCACGGCAGAAGGGTTGGGAGGAGGATGCAGCTGGAGGAAGATACGAGGCCCGGGGCTCTGTGTGCCTGCGTGTGCACGCGTGTGTGCACACATGCACGTGTGCCTTCTCCTTTAATCTCGTCTGTGTCCAAGCCCTCAGCCTTGAGAGGCCCTGCCTATCTGTTTTTTCTCTCGCAGGGAGGGTGGGCGCTGAGGGCGGCTCAGAGAAGGGCCCAGGGTCAGGCCCAGGGGGAGACGCACTCGCGAGGGGCTCAGGCCCTTGCCTCACAGGAACAGGCCAAACGAGCCCTTCTCCCTCCTGCCCTCGTGTTGCTGAGCTGGTGGGTCATCCCCCTCCAGGGATCTGGGCATGCCTGAGGCACTGATGCGCTCTGTGGTCCTCTCATCGGGCTGCAGAGTAAGCCCTTGGCTTCGCCATCTGCAGACACGCCCCGGCCATCCTCAGCTCTCAAATCTAACAGCTCACAGCTTTGCAGATAACACCCTCGATCCCCGGAGCCGCCTGAGAGTCTAGTTACCGTGGGAAGGACAGAAAAGTCTGCTCCTTCCTGTCGCTCCCTGGCGAGGATGGCTGCCAGCCAGACACGGAAAGGTGGAGGTCATGGCACCGGGGGCCCGGGAACCCCTGGGTCTCCTTGCAGCCCCCAGAGTTGGGGCAGGCTGCACGGCGGTCCTGCTGCTGAGGGGGAAAGGGCTAAGTGTGTAGCCTCACGTGTGAGGGGCAGCACGGATGAGCCTTGGGCGCTGCCCCCGGACCACGTGCACCCCCACCCTGCCCGCTACTCACGGGAGCCTGTTCTCCCTGCAGCTGGCCAGCTTCCGACTGCCCCCTCGTCCACCTGCTCTGCACCCGCAGAGCAAGTATCCACCCCCCGGGCCTCTGGCTTCTGACCCTGTCCACCGGTGGGCAGCTCCATGAGGGCTCACGGCCGGGAGCGAGGCTGCAGTGTGGTCGCCTGCCCGCCGGGTTTCCGAAGCCTATGGGCCCCAAGCTCAGGGCCCAGCCCCAGGCAGCCGTCTTGTAGCCCCTGAGTTGGGCCTGCTGCTGCTGTAGTGCAAACACAAGCTTATCTCAGCCTCTGGAGGCCACAGTCCTGAAGCAAGTGTCCGCAGGGCTGTGTCCTCTGGGGGGTGTGGGGGAGGGCCCGTCTCCTGCCTTTCCAGCCTCCGGAGGGGCCTGCATCCCTTGGCTCGTGGCCTCTGCCTCCATCGTCCAAGCCAGACGTGTCTCCGGAGCTCCCCCTCACCCTCTGCCTCCGTCCTTCCCAGACTCTGGTCTACGTGCCTCCCTGTCAGGAGGGCCCGGTGGCAACCCTGGGGAACCCAGACTCTCCTCCCACCTCAAGATCCTCGCGCACTCCCACCAGCCCAGAGCCTTGGCCACACAAGGTTTCAGGCTCACGGGTGTGGGGGAGCAGGACGTGGGCGTCCCCGGGGACTTTCCTGCGCCTGCCTGGTGCCCACGCTGCCCACGGCCAGCCCGGTGCATGCCCTGCTCCCAGGTCTCCGCCCAGGCCTTGGGAACTGAGCTGCTCCGCCAGTGCTTCCGGAGACCTGCCTTCTGCTGCTCCGACGGCCCCTCCTCCTTCCAGCCCACCAGGGTCCCACGGCTTCTTCCTATCAGATTTCAGGTCCGCAGCCTGGACGCTCAGCGCGGCTTCCTGTTCAGAGTCCCTTGAGGGCTCCCCAAGGAGGTTGCCCACCCTCTGCCCGCAGCCCATTCTTGAGGACCTCAGAGCACAGTGCAGACAGAGCTGCCCCCGGGGCTCAGACGCGGAGGTGGTCCTCGGCTCCCTGGGCCCGCGGCCCCGGCTGAGCAGCCGCCCTCACCACCCTCTGGCCCCACCGATGTGACCCCGGCCCCAGCACTCACACTATCATCCGCTCAGGGCTTTGTCTGCCCCACAGGACCGAGCGCCAGCCCTCGCCCATCCTGGGTGCCCAGGAACTCGCACCAGAGACAGGAGCCTCTTTCTTCTGCCCCTCTTGACTCTCAGAGCAC
Source organism: Oryx dammah (assembly GCF_014754425.2). Lineage (NCBI taxonomy): Eukaryota > Metazoa > Chordata > Mammalia > Artiodactyla > Bovidae > Oryx > Oryx dammah. The sequence continues at coordinate 109,526,518 of NW_024070185.1, forward strand.
TTTGCTGGAAGGGCATCCTCAGCCCCCGCCGCCCTCGCTGAGACCCGGCACCGCGCGGGCTGATTCTGCGCCCCCCGCAGGGCCTGAGGACTAAGAGGAGGCAGGCGCATCCGCGGCGCCGGAACCTACCCCCTGCCCTCGATGGAACGCTGGCTCCTGTCCGGTGTTTCTCTCTGTGGGACCGTCAGCTTCTCACTTCTCTGGCCCGTGGATGAGCTGGTGAGGAGCGGTGGGAGGAGGGTGTCTCACGTCGAAGGAAGAGGGGGAGCACGCAGGCCGGCTGCCCCTGGAGGAGGCCCAGGCCCAGAGAGGGAGCGTGACGCGGGGTGCCGCGCCCACGGCTCTGTCTCTACTGCTTCCCGCCTCCATCTCCGCGCCTCCGTTGGCTCAGAGACTGGGGTCCCAGCTGGGGGAGGGGTCGGGCTGTGGGCAGAGCCAGGCTGGGATCTGCTCCTCCTCGATGGACGTTTGGCCGCTGCAACCCTCAGGCTCCTTAACTGTGCAAGGGAGCAGCAGCGCCGACCACTCGGGAGAGGCGGAGCTGCTCCCGCAGCGGTGAGGATGCCACCTCCTCGCGCACCAGGTCAGGGCTGGTCCTGGGTGATCACTGCAAGCGGTGGGCCTTCCACTCATAGCAGGTCCAGGGCTGGTCCTGGGTGATGACTCCAACCTGTGGGCCTCCCACCTCCACCCACCCCAGGTTGGGGCTGGTCTCGGGGCGGCGTTACATACGCTGAAGGAGGAAGACCCTGCTGGCAGAGGAACAGCGAGGCAATCCGAACCCGTGTGGGTGGCCAAAGCAGCCCTGCTCCTCAAACTGGTGGACCCCAGACCCCGCACCGAGACCCCAGCTGCTGGGGGTCACGTGCCTGCTACTGAATGCATCTGTGTGTGTGTATATCTGTGTGTGTGTGTGCGCCTGTGTGTGTGTGTATATCTGTGTGTGTGTGTATATCTGTGTGTGTGTGTGCGCCTGTGTGTATGGATATATCTGTGCGCCTATGTGTGTGTGTGTGTGCGTGCCTGTGTGTGTATCTGTGTGTGTGTGCCTGTGTGTGTATCTGAGTGTGTGTGAGCCTGTGTGTGTGTGTGCACCTGTGTGTGTGTGCCTGTGTGTGTGTCTGTGTGTGCCTGTGTGTATCTGTGTGTGTGCCTGTGTGTGTGCACACCTGTGTGTGTATGTGTGTATCTGTGTGTGTGCATGCCTGTGTGTGTGCCTGTGTGTATGTGTGCACGGATGTGTGCCTGTGCACGTGTGTGCCTGTGTGTGTATCTGTGTGTGTGTGCGCCTGTGTGTGCCTGTGTGTGTGAGTCTGTGTGTGTGCGCACACCTGTGTGTGTATGTGTGTATCTGTGTGTGCGCACGCCTGTGTGTGTGCCTGTGTGTGCACCTGTGTGTGCCTGTGTGTGTGTGCGCCTGTGTGTGTGTGCCTATGTGTGTCTGCATGTGTGCACCTGTGTGTGTGTATGTGTGTGTGCCTGTGTATGCACCTGTGTGTGTATGTGTGTGCCTGTGTGTGTCTGTGTGTGTATGCCTGTGTGCCTCTGTGTGTGTGCCTGTGTGTGCCTGTGTGCCTGTGTGTGCATGCCTGTTTGTGTGTGTGCCTGTGTGTGCCTGTGTGTGTGTGTGCGCCTGTGTATATGCCTGTGTGTGTATGTGTGTGCCTGTGTGTTTCTGTGTGTGTATGCCTATGTGCTTGTGTGCATGTGTGCCTGTGTGTGCACGCCTGTGTGTGTGTGTGCCTGTGTGTGTGTGTATGCCTGTGTATGTGTGTGCCTGTGTGTTTCTGTGTGTGTATGCCTGTGTGCCTGTGTGTGTGTGTGCCTGTGTGTGTGCACCTGTGTGTGTGCACGCCTGTGTGTGTGTGTGCGCCTGTGTTTATGCTGTGTATGTGTCTGCCTGTGTTTCTGTGTGTGTATGCCTGTGTGCCTGTGTGTGTACGCCTGTGTGCCTGTGTGTGTGTGTGCCTGTGTGTGCGCCTGTGTGTGTGTGTGTGCGCCTGTGTGTGTGTGTGTGTGCCTGTGTGTGTGTGTGTGCGCCTGTGTGCCTGTGTGTGTGCGCCTGTGTGTGTGCCTGTGTGTGTCTGTGTGTGTGTGTGAGAGAGACAGAGACAAGGAGGGAGAGAGTGGTTGCCTTTTTAGAGGGGAGAGAGTGAGGCTCGTCTTCCTCCAGCCATTCTGGCCGGCTGCTCACTGTGTCTGCTGCTGCCTGTCTTGACCGCCTCGATAAGCCGTCTGGGATGGGTGGCGGCTGGTCCGCGGACCTTGGGAGGAAGGGGCTGGAGCCGGTTAGCTGCTGGGCTGGATGGGGGCTGACTGGCGTGTGCCGCGGAGGCCCGGGGGGGCGTCCGTAGCCCTGCTGTCTCGTGGCCTGGCTGGCTCTGCAGTCCTCACTGAGCCCCCTCAGCAGGCACCGGGGTGGCCCCGAGCCCCCACCTCTCCACGTGTCGCCCTGTTTGATCTCCAGCGGCGCCCGGGGTGGGCGTTACCACCCTCAGCTTCCACCCTTGGGACATGAGCGCAGGGACCCTCGTCTCAGAGCTAGTCCCTGACGACAGGTCAAAGGTGCTTCCCCAGATGCCTGGGAGGGGGTCCCTTCCAGCCGCTGGGGGTCCCAGCCCTGAAGGCTGCTCGGAAGCCACTCCTGGGGGAGGCGGGGCTGGGCGGATGGAGGAGGGGCACTGTGGAGCACCCACGGCTGGGACCACCCTCCGTCCTCAGTGTCTCCCTGGGGTGGGGGGCCTCATCTCAGCCTGCTCTCTGTTGCTTCCTCCAGAGTCAGCTCTGTCCCCCGGAGGCCGGGTTGAGGTGGGGACTGTCCCAGCCAGGGTTGGGGCTTGGCGGCAAGGGCAGAGGCCACGGGCAGGGTGGCTGCTGGCTCTGGGGGCGCGATCCTGTCCAGGGGCGGCTTGTGTGCAGAGAGGACCCCACACAGACATGCGCCGTCCGCCTGGTGGCGGCAGAGGTTAGGGGTGACATGAAGCAGGGCGTCTGGGAGCCTGCGTTTCCCGGCTGCAAGGCAGGGTGTGTCATTATCGCCCTGGGGTTCTTGGGGGAAGGCAGGGTGGTTGGGACAAGACCCCGCCTCCAGGTGAGACCACCCAGCAGACACACCTGCCCTGTGGTGGCCCAAGAGCAAGCCAGAGGCCCCCCCACCCCCGGCAGGGTGAGGGCCTGCGTTTCCCCACTCGCCCAGGGGGAGGGGCTTTTGTTAACTCTGGTGCCCAGAGGCCCCGCGTCTAGAGCCTCTGGTGGAAGGTCAGATTCAGGCTAATTCTGCTGGCTCAGCCCACAGCTGCTCTCCAGGCCCACTGCCTCCTCACAGGAGCCGGTTTCGGTCGGTAGGAGGGTTCAGGGCAGAGGCAGAGAGGGGACCCGTATTGCCAGGCCTGTCCTTGTTTCCTTGTTTTCCCACCTCCTCTAAGGGGCCTGGTTACCATCTCAGAGAGGCTTTTCGTTAATATCAACGACCATAATATACTCACAGTATTCGGGGGTGGTGGTGGTTTACTCGCTAAGTCATGTCTGACTCTTGCAACCCCGTGGACAGAGGAGCCTGGCAGGCTACAGTCCATGGGATTCTCCAGGCAAGAGCACTGGAGTGTGTTGCCATTCCCTTCTCCAGGGGATTTTCCTGACCCAGGAATCGAAGCCAGGTCTCCTGCATTGTAGGCAGATTCTTTACCAAATGAGCTACAATATGTTCCTCTGAAAAGATGACATCAGAAAGTGGAGATGCCCTTGATGTTAATCTGTGAGAGAGGAAACAGGCGCCTTGGACCTGAGCGAGCGTCTCCCTGGCGGCGGGCTTTGGGGCAGACTCTGAGAGGCCACCGTTTAGTCGTCTGCACAGTGGCAGAGATTAGAGCTCCCCACCTTCCGTGTGTCCACAGGCCGTGACCTGTGGTCCTGGGGTGCTTGTAACCCCCTGAGGGTGCTCTCTGCCGGGGCACCCTGAGGCCCCTGTCCAGCAGGCAGACGGTGGGGGCTCCCTGGGGTCAGAGGGCCCTCAGCTGCGCCCTGGCCAGGCAGACCCTTGCTGTCCCTGGGGAGTGCTCCTTGAGTCCACTAGTGCCTGGCGTCTGGGTTCACCTTCATTTCCAGGAAGAAGGATCAAGAACTCAGGAAGCCTCTAGGGGCGTCTGCAGGATCCGTAGGGTTCCAGCGACTCTCGGGTCAGTCTGTCCTAGCCCTGGGGCATTAACAATGCAGACAGAGGCCTCAGGCTAGTAACTGTTAACTGTCTATTTTCAAATCTAAGGGCAACCCAGGGACCCGCTCTAAGGAGGGAGAAGGGACTTGAGAGGGGACAGCAGAGGAAGCTCTCGCTCACCCCCTCTGGAGGGACCTCTGGGCCCATTCTGGTTGCATCCTGGGGAGGGTGCCGGGGCGGGGGCGGGTAGCCTCCTCTAGCCTGCAAGCCTGCTTGTGCACTGTGTGTGTGTGTGTGTGTGTGTGTATGTGTGTGTGTGTGTGTGGTGGGTGGTGGGGTAGGGGCAAGTCTCCGAGGGCCCCGGCTCTCGACAATAAAGGTGGGCGGGCTGGCTTCTTGAAGGGACCCCCTCGGTGACCGAGCCCGCCGCCCCCTGCCCGCCCAGAGGCGGGCGCTGCCCTCTCCCCAGGGAGGCTGCCTCCCTCCCGAGAGCCGCTCCTGGCCCCGCACCGCAGCCGGCGCAGACAGGCTGGTGCGGGCCCTCTCCCGGTGGTCGGCGTCCTTTCCCAGCGTCACGGGTCCCACTCCCATCGCACTGACGGGCCTTGGGCTTGAGAAGGAGAATCTCAAAGCAGTAATAAAAGGAAAAGGAAAGAGGAACACTCACTCCAGCCGCACCTAGTGTTACCTGCGTCCTTTGTCAGGCAGAACAGGGAAAAGGAGTCCCAAATGGCGGTGGCTACAGACAAGGAAGGGACAAGCCCGCGGAAATGAAACAAAAGCAGGTCCGAGGACCCGAGTGAGGAGCTCAGGTGAAACAAACCCCACTCCTGGCTGGCCCAGTTTCCACAGGACAGGCCCAGCGGGAGATAAACGTATAAACGGAGGAGCCGGAGCCAGCTCGCTCCCTCTCCCGCGCGCTGGGGCGCTCTTCTCCTCCTGTCTTTGGATCGACGTGCCGTCACGCCTCGAAGATGGATTTTCCTGCTATCTTCTAAATAAAATAGAGCTGTAACACTGAGCTGTAACACTGATTTGTCTAAGAGCTATAACACGGTCTATCCAAGACCTGAGAGCTGCGACACGCCGAGGGGGCTTTAAGGTCCGTCACTCCAAATCTTTGTTGTGACGAGCCAAAGAGTCGAGGAACACACACTCGCGTGACACTTTGAAAACGCGGGGCGAGGTGGGGCGGGGCGGGGGCCCGCAGGGCTCGTGGACTCTTGTCTGGGTCCTGGTGCAGGAAGATCCACGGGCCGTGCCCCGCTGACTCCGCGTCAGACCGGCTCCCCGGCCTGGAGAGACGCCCCCGAGGAGAGGAGAGCGCCTGGATGGGGTTCCCTTGCCTTCCTTCCCTGGGAGGACACTGGGCCTGGCGGGGCGGCCGGGCTGAGGGCCTCAGGGAGGGGCTCGCCGCCCCGCAGCCGGTTTAGAACACAGACGAGCACGTTCTGGGGGTATCTGCCTGATCGTGTCTGTTTTCCTTACAGGAGTGTCAGCCCCAACTGTTGTGTGTGGTTCCCTGTGTAAAGTGGGCCTGAGTCGGTCCTCCAGACGGACTGGCCCCATCCTGGGCTGAGGGGCGGGGGTGGTGTGTATAGGCTCCTCTGACCCCTGGGTGGGAGCCCCTGCCGGAAACACTGGCTGCAAACCCAGAGCCGCTTGGCATGAGTGTGTGGAGCCCCTTGAGGGCTTCTGAGAGCCGCTCAGTGGTGTTTCTTTGCAGCCCCCATGGTCTGTCTGTGGAATTCTCCAGGCAGGAATACTGGAGGAGGTAGGTTGCCATTCCCTTCTCCAGGGGATCTTCCTGACCCAGCCATCGAATCCTCCTGCATTATAGGCAGATTCTTTACCTTCTGAGCTACCAGGGAGGCCCCGAGGGCTTGGTGGAAACAATTAGGAACCCACTTGCAGTCCAAAGCACTGTGGAGAAGCTAATGTGCGGCGGGGGGGAGGGGTTGTTGAGCGCGCCCCATTCCCCGAGTATGTATACTTACTGCCCAGAGGGCCCTGCAGTCTGGATCAAACCCTGAACATGCCAGGGGGCTCAGGGGGTCTGGACTCCGCAGAACACCACCAGGCACAGAGTACTTTATCAATTTGATCTCTGGTGCCTCTATTTTTTCTAAATCCAGCTTGAACATCTGGAAGTTCTTGGTTAACACACTGCTGAAGCCTCAGTTGGAGAATTTTGAGCATTACTTGGCTAGCGTGTGAGATGAGTGCAATTGTGTGGTAGTTTGAATATCCTTTGGCATTGCCTTTCTTTGGGACTGGAATGAAAACTGACCTTTTCCAGTCCTGTGGCCACTGCTGAGTTTTCCAAATTTGCTGGCATATTGAGTGCAGCACTTTCACAGCATCATCTTTTAGGATTTGAAATAGCTCAACTGGAATTCCATCACCTCCACTAGCTTTGTTTGTAGTGATGCTTTCTAAGGCCCATGTGACTTTGCATTCCAAGAAAAGTTGTCAAATGTGAGCCAAATGATATGAACACTAGATTCTTTGATACCTACCTACTGTTTGCCAGAAACATCGTTTTATTTCCAATTTTAACTTCTACTGGGGTGCTCAAGAATATTTTTATTGCTATACTCTCATTAGTAACAACTTGTATTATTACCTCTTTTTAACTTGATTGGCAAGGAAGGAAGATGTTTCTCTTTCTAAGGCACTCCGGTCCGGTCCGGAGCATTCTGGGATGGTTCTGAAGTGCCCTGGGATGGTTCCACGTGCACTCTCTTCATCCTCCTACGGTCATCATCTGTCTGGGGCAGGTGGGAGGGCACCAGAAACTCAGCCCCCAGCCCAGGGGATGGAACTAACCCGCTGCTCCAGGCCTGTCATCTGAGGTGACAGGACCCCAGCTCCATCTCTGTTCACCCACCTGGAATGTGCTCTTCAGCCCTAGGTCCCAGAACTGAGTCTTTGCCCCTGCTGCTGACTCTGTGCCCCTGACCCCTGGACAGGTTCCCCCACGCCCCATCCTTGAGGATGGGACCCTCACCCGGGTCAGTCCCCCTCCCAGGAATCCATCACTGGACAGTTTCCATGGGGATGGCTCCACCAGACCCCTCATGCCCACCGCCTGCTCCTGGGCCCTTTGGACAGAAACCTGGTCACGTTGGTCCTTCCAGCCTGGTGCGTGCCCTTGGACTTGACTGCCGAAGCTGTAGCATGGCTGTGGGCCCAGCCACTCGGCTTCAGGACAAAGAAAGCTCAGCCCCGCCTGCCTCATCAAGGCCAGTGTGGTCGCAGGTCCACTTGATACTCAGGCAAGGCTGAGCCAGCCGCTGACACTGGGCTGCATCCAAGTCACGCAGGAAAATGCTTTCTTTCCGGCCAAGGCAGAGCAGTGTTATGAGAAGCAGGGAGTGAAGCTCTTACAGGGTATTTGACCACTTGGAAAAAAGTGCGTTTAGAAAAATGCAGAGTTACTGGCCCAGAACTTCTTACCTGTACAGGTGGACTTCTAAAACCCCAGGAGACTTTGAATCTAAGGAAAAAAAATTCTTAATTGGTTCTGAGTGGTGGCTCAGACGGTAAAGAATCTACCTGCAGTACAGAAGACCTAGGTTTGATCCCTGGGTTGGGAAGACCCCCTGGAGGAGGGCCTGGCAACCCACTCCAGTATCCTTGCCTGGAGAATCCCATGGACAGAGGAGCCTGGCGTGCTACAGTCCCTGGGGTCACACAGAGTCAGACAAGGCTGAGTGACCCAGCACAGGGAAGTGAAGAGGGAGATTCAGAAATCGGAAAGCCTGTGGTGAGCGCTGTCATCTGCAGATCACTCAAAAACCTGCTGCTGAACCGGCCACGGACGCCCGCCCAGGGACCACACCTGCTCTGTCCTGTCTCCCAGTCAGAGGGGCAGATGGCAGAGCCGTGCACCACCCCGCGTGTGGGGCTGGAAGCACAGGCTGGGGTCAGGGGCTCGGCAGATCTCTGTGGGGGCGCCCCAGGCAGAGCCGGGCTCTGACAGAAGCTGGTGTGTCTGCAGAGTCTGTAGCGGTGCCGCCACTGTGGAGGGGCTGAAGGAACACCTCGGTGGGACGAGGGAGCCGCCCTGAGGGGTCCTTCACGCAGCTGCAGCCGGGACCGCATGTCCCTGGGCGGAAGGTTCTCATGTCTTACTCCAGCTTTATCCCGCCTGAGCGTGGACATTCCAGGCAGATGAGGCGTCTCCACCTACGGCGGATGGCTTGGGTGACGGATGGTTCTCAGAACCAATCATTTTGCACAAAGTTTCACAAAAGCTGAACCGTTGGCCGAATCTGTCCAAGAGGACTTCCTCCTGCTTTGGAACCCCCGGGAGTTTAGGCAGAACAGTGGCAGGGAAGTGAACTGGATTGCAGAGGTAGCCCAGACTCAGAGAGGTGGGTGAGGCAGCTTTGCTTTTCATGAGGGGAGTGAGTGAGAGACGAGGCACCGTGCCTGCTGGGTCCCCTCCGCTCGGCCCGCCAGGCTCAGGGCAGGCGGCTGCATCTGTGTGGACGAGAGTGCATTGTCACTGAGGGCGTGCAGGTGATGAGCACAGGTCCAGGCGGAAACCGTGCCCCGTGTCCACTTCTGCCAGCCCGCGGAGTCTGGACACCTGGACGGTCTGGACGTTGAAAAGGTGTCCGGGAGCACGGAGTCCACGGGAGGAGGAGGACTCTGGAGGGCAGGCTCCCCCAACCCAAGCCCCCGCCTCGCCAGGTGGCCCTGTTGCCGTGGAGACAGCTTCCGGGTGCAGCAGGCCTCAGCGGGAATTTCCCAGGGCGCTGCACCTGTGTTTCCAGCTCCTGTTCTGGGCTCTCCTTCCCTCCATGGTCCTTCTCTGCTTCTGTTCCATCATCTCTCCATCTGGGACAGCGTGTGGGAGGCACGTGAAGGGTTCCGGCTTCAGCACCAGTGGGCCCAAGCTGAGGGGAGTGTCAGGACGGCCGCCTTGATGACAGCGTCTCCGAGGAGCCCAGTCAGACAGCTGCTCGGTGACCGCGAGGTGCCCAGCGTCGCAGGAACGTGTGGGCTCGGGCGCTCCGCTCCTCTCCCACGTGTTCAGCCCACACAGACGGCTTTCTTGGTCTGGTTCCCCAGCAGCACCCTGACCCGAGGGGTGCAGGTGGAGGAGGCCTGGCCCGTGGCTCTGGGCTGTTCCTCTCCATCCTTGCCTGGGGTAGAAGGGCCCTGCTCTGGTTAGAAAAGGAAGGCCAGTCCAGCCGGCGGGCATGCTCCCCAGAGGACGGGCCTGTGCTGCGGGAGCCAGGCTAAGACAGACAAGTCTCTATCAGCAGAGCCCGAGCAACCGGTCAGCGGGGCTTCAGGCTCTAAGCACGCACTCAGAGGGGCTCCGAGCCCTGGGTGCTCCCACCGGGGTCTCTGTGGCTCCTGTCCACCGAAGGGGCTGCTGTTGGAGTCTGTCCAGGACACGTTTGCTCAGACCAGCAAGGAAAGGCACTTTGGGCGGCCAGCCTTTCAGGGGGGAGCCTGGCAGCCGCCCCGCTTGCTCCATCCTCCTGCCTGAGGGCAGAGACTGAGGAGGACTCGAAAGCCTCCGAGGGCTGCGTCCTTGGCAGTCGCCACGGCACCTCATCCCACAAGCACGCGCTGGGCACCGGCTCCAAGAAGCCCACAACGCTGAGCGGAGGTGCGTGTGCAGGCAGGCTGTGCCCAGAGACCCCACTCCTGAGCCGCCACCCCGCTGGATGGGGCCCAGGCTGCAGCTGGGCTTCCCGGGCTGGGTTACCGCAGGGGTCCCAGCCTCGCCTGCAGGACACTGCCCCACCCAGGGCCTGTCAAAGTGGCTGGACCGCAGCAAGGACGTGTTGGCCTGGCCCACAGCTGAGTCAGTCCCTGGGAACCTGCGGACCAGGTTGTGCGGGTCTGACTCGGACACCCCGCCGCAGGGACCCCAGTGGCGCAGGAAGAACTCCCACTGGTCCCCAAGACCCGGGGCCCTGAGCCCAGAAGTGGGAGGCAGGGCCCTGCTGTGAAGGCACCGTCCTGCCCCCCGGTGTGCAGGCTAGGCCTCTGCCCTCAGCCACGCCCTGTGAGCACCACAGGGATATTCAGACGGCGTGAGTTTCCGGCGGGTGGGTTTGGGGGTGATTCCCTCCTCCACATACCCCCTAGGAGTCGGGGCGAGAGGGGTTCTGGCAAGACCCCTGCTCTTGGGGGATCGGGGGAGCTCCACCAGCGCGGGCTCTGTCCACTGGCGCCGGGTGAAGGCCCACATGAGCGCGGGGACGCAGCGAGGAGGCCCTGTGCTCAGAAGGGGCGCTGTCAGCACTGCTGGAGGATTGGCGCCCTGGGCCCCCAGGGCTGACCCCGGGAGCCGGCCTGCAGAGGAGTGGTGCGAATAAAGGGTGACTATTGACTGAGGGGCGGCTGGCGACAGACGGGGCCACGGGCACTGGCAGGGGCTGGGGGGTGGGGTCGGGATAGCGGGGGCCTGACCTGGGGGGCACGGCTGGGTCAAGGCGGAGAGGCGAGGGAGGTATCAGAGGAGAGGAAGCCGAGGTGGGTGCGGCTCCTGAGACGGCAGGCCGGAGGAGCAGAGACTCACGAGAGCCAGGGGCCGCTCGCCCGGCAGAGGGCCACCAATGGACCAGTCCACCGTCTCCAGGGCCCCCGTCCCCCTCTCGGTAGCTCCCCTTGCTCTGCTTCTCTGGAGAACCCTGGCACTCTTGCTGTGTAACAATTAGCACACAGTGAGTGGTGTCTGACCACACACAGAGACGCTCCTCGTCCATCGCTCAGGAGCCTGGGCCACAGGCCCGCGAGTCTGAGCTGGTTCTACTAGGGTCATGCAGAGCCTCCACGGAGACTGGAGGGGCTGCCTTCCCATGAGACGCCCGACGGTGGGAAAGTCCACTTCCAAGCCCCTCTGGGGAGTGGGCAGAATTCCTCCCCAAGTGGAGGAAGGGCCTCTGGCCTGGCCATGTGCCGGCTGCCAGCTGGAGGCCGCCCCCTGCTCCCAGCGGTCACCCACAGCCCGGAGGGCTCACCTGGGCCTCCCAGTGGTCACCTGGGTCTCCCAGCAGTGGCCCACAGCCCCAAGGGCTCACAGGCCTCCCAGGGGTCACCGGCACTTCCCAGCGGTAGCCCACAGCCCCGAGGGGTCCCCAGGGCCTCCCAGTGGTCACCTGCAGCTCCATGCCCGGGGACCTCTCCCGACACTCCCTCAGGTCTGTAAGGACAGCCTCTAGGGCGTCTGCCAGCAAGAAGGAGGCTAACCCCGTGACATCCCCCACCTGTCTGTTTTATTCACTAACCTTTGTCCCAAAGTCTTTTTCCACTCAGTTGGTTCAGAAACACCCCTTGAGAGCCTCCTGTGGGTTCTGCCCCCAACATGCTCCTGGTGTCTCTGAGGCCTGACCTCTGCCAGGGAAGCCGGCTTTGGTCTCGGGTGAGCGGGGGACAGGGGCCTTCCCAGCGGGTGTGTCTGGTAGGACCAGACCTGCAGGCTAAAGGCTCAGGAGCGTGAGCCAGAAGTGTTTAGCCGTGGACTGTTGACGTCTGCAGACAGCGGGCCCCTCCGTCCATCTTCCCACACGGTCACCGGGAAGGTCGGGGCCTGGTCCCGCTTGTGTCCCCGGCCCACGCTACACCACGAGTCTGGGAGACAGGGCAGGGGAAGGAAATTGCCTCCGGGGGGAGCTGCCTTGATCGGTTGTCAGTGAGGACCCCCCACCCCCACCCCCCGGGTCCTTCCAGGTTGCTGATGAGGCAGTGAGGAGCCCAAGGCCTGCTCTGCGCTTCCCCCCAAATTTATTGCAGAGGAGCAGCGTGTTGATGTGCGTGTCTCCTCGTCGATCCTCAGAAATGAATTCCCTGACACTCAGCTCTTAAACAAAACGTATCTGTGCTGCCTGTCAAAAGGAGGGTTATTTATACATCCTGAGATCCATGGGCTCCGGCAGCTAATCTTCATCCACATTACTTGATGGCCCATTATAGACAAGATTTACTTGATGCTTGTCCTTTTCCTAAATCTGCACAGTTATTTAAAACAGTGTCCTGGACTCTCTGCTGGGGAAGGGTCTCTGGGCCCAGGCAGTGCACACCCGGATGGCTGCCCAGCGTGGTTGTTCAGGAGAGGGTCGTGTCCGCAGAAGCCTCTCAGGCTGGGGGTGGGGAGGAGGCGCCGCGGGGAGTGAAAAACGGGTGAGCCGACGACTGGCTTTCTGCCGAGAGAATGTGGAGCGAACACAGACGAAGCAGATGGAGAGCGGGAGCCGGTGCAAAATGCTCTGTGCCTCCCGACGCAAGACGCTCCTGCAAACTCTCTTTGTCCATCTCTGCTGTCACAGGGGAGCGGCCGGGGAAAGTGTTGTCCCTCCAAGAGATGAAGGAGGGAGGTGATGGGAGAGTCTTGGGCCAAAGCAATGTTTGAGCCCTGCCCCTCAGGGAACCAACCAGCAGCCTGGGAGTCAGGCTGGAATGCAGCAGGGTTTGGAGGCTTGACTGTGTGGCTGAGATACTGGGGTCAACGCTGGGGCCTGAGGGTCAGGGGGCCCGGGGGTGAGCCGTGCTTCCTCTGTTAGCTCAGCCACACCCCTTGTCTCCCCACGGCTCTGTTTTGCCCTTCCATCAATGAAGGGCTGGGCTGGGCTGGGTGGCAAACAAGGCCCCCGCCAGCCGCAGGCTGACCCGTCTCTGACCACCCGCCTGGCGCTGGCCGGGGGCAGGCCTGCGCCTCCAGGCAGTTCTGGCCTGCACCCTGCTTGCACACGTCCACCCCCAGCTCCAGGGATGCCAGGCCGCCTCGGTCTCCCTTCTCCTGGCTTGTCCTCCCCCAGCTCCCAGGACACCAGGCCATCTCAGTCTCCCTTCTCCTCGCTTGGCCTGACCTGGGGCTCCATCTCTGCTCCCCTCACCGCCCACCCCGCTTTAAAGGATGACGGATGAGGACTCAGCTGTCCTCCTCGGCGCCCCCGCCTTCCCCAGCTCCCTCAAGGCCAACCTCTCCAAGCATCTATGCCCAAACACCCCGCTTCCCGTGCCAAGCACACCTCTGCGCTCACAGCACAGCAGTGGACATCACAGAGATCCTGCCTGGTGGAGCTGACGACACACTGCGGGTGGAGACGCCGAACAAGAGACCAAAGGACACAGACATTGTAGCTCTTGTTGGGCGTGACGTGCGTTGTGGGTTGTGCCTTGTGACATGAGCTGAAGGGCGGCCTTTGTCGCTGAAGGACCCAAATCTCGACAGAACCCGCACACAGACAAGGGGGGGCCCTTGGTGATTCTCCGGCCTCCTTCACCTTGTGGCTTCCCTCCAGATGACAAGGTTAACCAGGAACAGACAGGGCTCAGATGGCGCTCCAGTCACATTTGCAGATGGCCCGGAACTGGGGGCTCGAATCTAGATAGTCAGAGGCGCTGAGAGCCAGGGTTGGTCAGGGCCAAAGTGTTCATTCCCGAGCCGTGAGCCGCCCTCAGCCTGACCCCCCGGAGGACGACTGGGTGGGGAACAATAGGAGGCTCCAGGGTCTCCCAAGTCTTACTTTGAAGGTTCCCTTTGTCTCTTTCCTTGAGATTTCTGGCCCCGCCTGTAGGAGGCTGAGCCGGCTGGGGCCGCAGGATCTCTGAATTCACTGGAGGATAGGCTCTTGCTCACAGGACATGGTGGTACCCAGACTGCATCAGGGCCCGGGGGCAGCGGGGCCAACCGGGCTGGCGGGGCTCCGGCCGCATCACGGATGGACGGTGCAAAGGGACCGAGTCAGGGGTTCTCCCCACTGGGATCCACCCCGGGAGGCCAGGTGTGCGCTCTCGGTAACAAGGGGGAGCCGTGTGCATGGAGTTCCTGTGGCGGTGCCTGCACGTGGCTTCCTGCCTCCTCCCAGCTCATCTCAGCAAGGACTGGGGGAGGCTCTGACCCCTACCACCTGCACGGGAGGCGGCTGAAGCCCAGGTGGACCGAGTGCTGGCAGCGAGGAGGTCCCAAATGAAGCTCCTTTGACCCCACAGCTGACAGTTCTCACTGTCCTGGGCTATCCTCCCGAACACGGGCCACACAGTTACAGAGAGCGGGGCTGGCACAGCCTGCCGTGGGCTGGGAATGGCACCGGACGTCTGCGTCCAGGGAGGACCCTCGCCTGGCGGTGGATGTGGCCTCAGACGCCGGCGGGGTTCAGACTGCACCCTTGCCCAAGGGTGTGGACCTGGCCAAGTGAGGCAGGGTCCCAGGCAGTCTTCAGATGAGAAGGAATGGGGACACTGACTTGGAGAACAGACTTCCGGACACGGTGGGCGGGCCAGCATGGAAACACACATACCGATGTATGAAACAGGCAGCCGGCGGGATTCGCTGTGGGACTCGGGGAGCTCAAAGCAGGGCTCCGTGACAACCTAGGGGTGGGCTGCGGCGGAAGGCGGGAGGGAGGCGCAACAGGGAGGGGACGCGCACAGACCTGTGGCTGATTCATGCTGATGCATGGCAGCAACCAACACAATACTGCAGTTCAGTTCAGTCGCTCAGTCGTGTCCGACTCTGTGACCCCATGAATCGCAGCACGCCAGGCCTCCCTGTCCATCACCAGCTCCCGGAGTTCGCTCAGACTCACGTCCGTCGAGTCAGTGATGCCATCCAGCCATCTCATCCTCTGTCGTCCCCTTCTCCTCCTGCTCCCAATCCCTCCCAGCATCAGAGTCTTTTCCAATGAGTCAACTCTTCGCATGAGGTGGCCAAAGTACTGGAGTTTCAGCTTTAGCATCATTCCTTCCAAAGAAATCCCAGGACTGATCTCCTTCAGAATGGACTGGTTGGATCTCCTTGCAGTCCAAGGGACTCTCAAGAGTCTTCTCCAACACCACAGTTCAAAGGCATCAATTCTTCGGTGCTCAGCTTTCTTTACAGTCCAACTCTCACATCCATACATGACCACTGGAAAAACCATAGCCTTAATTATCCTTCAATTAAAAATAACAAATTAAGAAAAAAATGGGTACCCAGTAAGAACTTACTATGTAATGCAAGAAGCTCTACTCAATCCTCTGCAATGGTCTATTTGGAAAAAGAATCTGAAAAATTAAGCACAGATAATTTTCACTTTTTTCTGATTCACTTTGCTGTACACTTGAAACTAACATGATATTGTAAATCAGCTGTATGCCAAAAATATTTTTTATTTTGGAAAGCAAAAAATAAAGAAAGAAACATGGAGCGAGTTCACATTTTCACATTCTGCTTTCCATCAGCATCAATGAATGCTCCGCACTTCACCAAAGCCGGCCAGTCTCAGCCAAGGCTTTCAGAGGTCAACCCCAAAGGTCAGTGGGGGTAGAAGCTGCACACTTGCACAAGGACAGCTGTGGCCCTCGGGGTCGGCCTACGCCAGGCGGGCCCTCGCTGGAGAGCTGCTGTCGCCTCAGGGGGCGCGGTGCCTCTGCAGGACTGTGTATCGAGCGTTCTCCACCTGCGATTCAGACTTCAGGTTGTGCTATAAATACACCCACATCTGGCTTTGGGGAGAGTCTGGAGCTGTATCTTAGAAGACATGTAACAGACATCTTCCTGGGGGGTTGCTGTGTCTAAAATACACCGTGAGCTTCTTGCCATTTGAGGATAAATTAGTGAAGCAAAGGAGAAGGAAACGAGGGAGATGGAGCAGATACAGTTTGGAGCGGGAGTAACGTGGGAGGGTGTGAACGCTTCAGAGTTCAGACACTCATGTCTGTCCATGAACTTCCCGGGGCCCTCAGCCGGCGGCCAGGGCCCCAGCTCTATTCCACCCACTGCCAAGACCCGGGAGCACGGAGAGTAACTTGTTCAGTAACTGTTGACGGAGTCTGCCCTGTGAGGGCTCACCGAAGGCCCCAGAGAAGTGGCACAGCTCAGCTCAGCCATGGAGCCAGCAGACGATGGAGCTCGGGCTGCTCCTCAAGTGTGTTCACGACGGAGGCCAGCGGGCACCAGGACAGGGAGTGTGGACAGGGAGGCTGCGGGAGCACTCACCTGACCCCGGGAGGAGGGTGTCAGGGCACAGAGCCCCGGTGGAGGCAGAGCCCGGGAGGACGCAGGGCCCAGGAGGATGCAGGGCCCGGGTGGACGCAGGGCCCGGGAGGATGCAGGGCCCTGGTGGAGGCACGGCCCTGGTGGATGCACGGCCCTGGTGGACGCAGAGCCCAGGGGGATGCACAGCCCGGGAGCACGCAGAGCCCGGGAGGACGCACGGCCCGGGGGGATGCACGGCCTGGGTGGACGCACGGCCCGGTGGACCCAGAGTCCAAGCCACAGGGTGGTCCAGGCCGCCCTCAGAGCAGCCTGCACGTGGCAGCCCAGGCGAGGGGCCCCTCCAGGGTCAGGGCAGAAATGAAAGGTCGCAGAGCCCAGGGAGCCTCCTGGAAGGCTGCCCGGGCACAGGGCTGAGGGCAGGGCTCAGGGGGAGGGGATGCAGACCAGCTTCCTCAGGTGCTCTGCTGGCCCCTCCCCAGCACTTTCTGGACGCTTCCTCCACCCGAAGGGGCCCGTGAGCCTTCCACGCCCACTTCCTTGCAGGCAGCCCCAGGGCATCCGGCACTTCCCTCCGGGCTCTGCAGGGTCATTGTGCCTTCTCCTGAGTGCCCACAGCCAGTGCCAGGGATCACCTCCCACCAAGTGCTAACAGCAGCCGGTCTTCCCTGCGGCCTCACCCAGATGCATCTGCAGTCAGGGTCCTGGATTCAAAGAGTGAGAGGTGAGCCTGTTCTGGAGGCTTCCTCCTGCGCCCCGGGCAGAGACCGGCTCCAGATCCAATTTCTCGGGATCTCACACCGAGCCCCAGAGGCCACAGCTCAGCCCTGCAGAAATGGAAGGACAAGGCAGACTGCCCTCCGCCTGGTGTCTGCACAGTCGCTGCTCTGTTCTCGCTGTCAACCCGGCACCACCAGCCAGGCCCAGGGCTCCAGGGTTTGTCACCTGCTCCTCGCATAGGTACAAAAAGCTGGGGTTCCTGGGGTAGCTGTGGCCGCGGGGCCCTTTCCTCCGTCGTGTTGGCAGGTGATTCCATGGGCGTGTGCACAGCTTATGCGAGCCGATGTGGTCAGACAGTGGAGGGCAGGGCCGGGTGGAGAGTCTGTCCTCACGGCGGGCTGTCCCTGCACACCGGCACTTCTCTGAAAGCCAGGCTGGTCTCCGTCAGCATGTTTCCTGACTTCTGTCCCCCCAACCCAGTGCAGCCAGCGGTGGGGATGCTCTTGGTGACCCACGGGGGAGGGCCCTTTGTCCGGGGCTGTTCCGACCTGGAGCCCTCACTGGACCTGAGGTCACGCACGATCCTAGCATCTGGGTCCCCTCACCAACCCTGGGGTCCCCCGGGCACCTCCCCGTGGCCACTCCGGGAGGGACCCGGCCCCGGGGTCTCTGTCTCACCCAACAGACTGACAGACGGTGATGACACAGCGTAAGGCGCCCGCCCCCTGCAGCTTCCCCGCTGCCCCCTCTGAAGCACACAGATCAGCTTCTCTAGGGAAGCTGATCACAACCTGCGAATAAGCCTGAGGTCTCTTACGGGCTGCTCCTCTCCATGTCCACACAAATGTTGAAAATTCCATGTGAAACGTGAAACACGCGTATTTCCAAAGAAGCGGCATCATTGGGAAAGCACGCGATCAGTAGAGACCTTGGAAGTCACCAGAAGTGTGAAGAAATCACGCGCCATCCCATCCCCAGAGGCAAAGAAGCATTTCCGGAAGCGCGTCTCTTCTGTTCAGGGTTGGTGTTCACGTGAGCTTTGCTGCCATCACGCACTTCCGCCTCTCACTACCCTTCTGGGTTTTGAGACAGCCCGGCCACCCTCTGAGTCGTCACTGGGTGATCTCTGTGCTGCCGTCTCTGCGGGTCCCTAGGGCTTTGGCTCACGCCCGTCCCTCCATCTCTTCTCCTTTCTGCGTCTTCCTTCGTGACGCAACCACGGCCTGCTGTTTAATGATGCATTTATCTGTTCCTCCTCTGTGGCCTCAGCAGAAGCAGAAGCCCCGGAACACAGGCCGAGGCCGAGCTCCGCTGCTGGGCACAGGTGACAGTAAACAGAAGAAACTCGACGAAATCGCCGAGTGGACGCGCGGCCCCCACCAGCCCGCCACCGGCGCACGTTCTGAGGGCCGCACACCGAGCCCCGCACGCCTGCATCTCCGGGTGCATTTTTCCACTCGGCGTACGTTCTTCAGTGCACTGTTTCCAGGTAAAAAAGTACGGCTCTTGACAGCGATTGCCAAAGTGTCACTCAGAAATGCTGTCCTGACTGATGGTCTCATGAAGTCTGAGTGAATTATGCGTATATTTTGACCTCTTCTGAAATGCTCATGGGCACTGTTGTAATTTCTATCAGTGTGATGGATACAGGGAATAACTTTTGTCTTCATTAGAAATGTGTGTCTCATGAATTAGAGTATTTTCACGTACTTAATGCCCATTTATATCTTCAACTGCCTGCCTATTTTCTCCCTCGGTTATTTGTCCTTATTTCTTTGTCAGATTTCTTTATATTCAAGGATGTTGATCCATTACAAGGGGCACATCACTTCCTTCCACTCACCGTTTGCCCCTGCCACAGTGCTCTCTCCCGCTCCCCACGTTCGCACAGTCAGACACCTTCTCCCGTGGCTTCCGGCGTGCCACGCCCGGCGCCGTGCTCCCGGGTACAGCCCAGCTCGCCAGGGGGCACTCTCCCCACGTGGGGTTTCTCCACGGGCGCAGGAGCAGGAACACCCCTGCTGAAGCAGAGGAGGGAGCCAGAGGGCTCTCCTGGGACGGGTGAAGTTTCAGCCCGCGATGCAGACAGGACACGGGCCTGACTTTGAAAGGGTGCGTGGACGGAGGGCTGGGGGCTGCGCCTCGGGGTCCCAGCGGCAGGGAGATAGCAGAGTGGGAACACGTCTCCGAATCAGAAAAGGCCACTCCGTCCTGCACACCTGTCCTCTTAAAATCCGTCTTGGTCCGCGTCCTGATGTTCCGCCATCTGTCTGCCTGCCTCCAGCCCCGGGAGCCAGTCGAGGGCCTGAGTCCACTTCTCGCTACACCGGCCTCGCCTCCTCGTTTCTCCCATGTGCTCGCTTCCTCCAAGCGCAGCCTCGCCGTCGGCACGACTCCCGCTTTATTTCTTTACCTCTGTCAACAAAATATACCTGATGGTCCTGATTAATCCCTCTATTGACGTCGCCTCAAACTCTATTAGTTTCCAAGAAAATTGGAGCAGTTTTTGAAAGCCTCATTATTTTACGCACGTGAAAGAAAGAGAGTCGTCTTCCAATGGGCCGTGTCTCCCCCCTGCCCCCGTTTGGTATGCTGGCCACGTCTCGCTGTGATGACATTTGGATGCTTCTGGAAATGTGGACTCGGTCTGATTCGGTTGTAAACAGAGCTGTTAGAGGCACACACAAGGCCATCAGGGCAGCGATTCTGGATTCAGAACCCGGGACGCTGCTCAGAGCCAGGGCTCCAGTCGCTTGTCTGAAGCTCCCCTGGGGAGGTGCCCCTGGCTCACTTCCTGTGACTTTGTGGGAAGTCAGCCAAGACCCTGGGGGGAGACCCTCTGGCAGGACCCGCTTGCTGAAGGCGGAGAAATGCAGGTTTCCCCCTTGCTCACGTTCACCCTGCAGCTCAGCCCTTTGAGGTGCCCAGGCAGCCTCTGTGTCTTCAATCTTCCACTTCAACAGAGCCCAGCAGGCACCAGAAGGCGAGCGCATCAGGAAAAGGCTCTGTGGAGAGGTGCGCACACAGGGTTCTCGGCATCGGGGCCGGGAGGGGTGGACTTGGGTGTTCTGGTTCTGCGTCAGAGGGAAGGAGTGTAGTCAGAACAGGGAATGAGAAACGACAATCAGGGACCCACAGCCTCACTTGGGCCTAAAATTTAAGCTATGAAGGGGCTGCCCTGTGTTTTCCTGCTTCGTTTAGTTCCTTAAACTGTCTTTGGAGTGAGCTCTAGGCCCCAAACCTGCTGCTGAATTACTACAGTGAGTGAGGTCGTCGACCCCCGATGTCACCCGGTGGGATCTGGTCGGGGTGACGGTGGCTTGAGGTGGAGGCTCCGGGTCCAGTGGGCGAGGGCAGCCCTGAGCTGCAGGCTGCCGGGTACGTCCCTGGGGCCTGAGCGGCGGGGGAAGGAGGCTCATCCTTCTCGGCTTGCACCTGGAGGACCACGGGCCCCACGACTGGGAGCTGCGGGGGAGGGGGACACCTGTCCCCAGAGAGGTGGCGTGACCGGATTTCCGTTAGAGATGCTGCTTGTGCAGCTTGGGGGGGTGTGCAAAGCCCGGAGGGCCCAGGGGGAGAAGCTGGGGTGAGGGCCCGGGAGGAGAACCTCAGGCGAGGGCCTGCGGGCAGAAGCTGGGGCGTCCGCAGGGCAGTTAAGTCAGAGCTGACCTGTGCAGAGATGGAGGCGGGCGTAGGAGCCAGGAAAGGAGCCCGACTGCAGAACGCAGAGCCTGGTGGATGTGAAGCAAGGACAAGGAGGCATCTCAGACGCCCTCGTGGCTGTCTCTGGTCTTTAGACAGTTGGGGGCTCTTCCTGAACTGGGGAGGTGGGACTCTGTGGAGGGTGGAAGGCGCCTCTGCAAAATCTGAGCTTGGCTTCCGATGATAAGCCCACCTGGTGCCACCCAGTCAGGAGCTGCACCTCCTTCTGGATGGGGATGGGGGAGGGGTGAGGGAGAGGATGGGGGAGGGGAGGGGGGAGAGGCGTGGGAGGGGGTGGACGGGGCACATATGTGGCAGTTACAGCCCTAAGCTTGAATGAGATCTTCCCTGAAGATTGTCTGGATTGAGAGTGGAAGGATGAAGACGGAGCCCTGGGGAACATCAATATTCATGAGACAGGAAAGCAGAGGGAAACCCACAAAGGAGATGGAGAAGAAGCGGTGGAGAGGCAGGCAGTAAATCAGGAGAGTGGTTTCCTGGAAACCCGAGAGGCGCAGGCAGGAAGGAGCAGACACTGCAGAGGGCAGAGGTGATGGTATGGCCAAAGTGGTGCTGGGGTCAGGGTGGTGCT
>NW_024070185.1:109548031-109576254 GCF_014754425.2 Oryx dammah
GGGTGGTGCTGGGGTCAGGGTGGTGCTGGGGTCTGGGTGGTGCTGGGGTCTGGGTGGTGCTGGCTCAGGGTGGTGCTTTGGTCTGGTGATTCTCTGATGCCTTGGCCAGTTTCAGGGTCACTTTGGGGCTGTGTGGCCAAAGACAGCACTGGGATGTGGTGGGGTGCCCTGCCCAGCACTGGCTGGGCGTGAAGGGGGCTGAAGTTGCAGGAGGAGAGGGTGGGGGCTCAGGATCCTGTGTCCACGTTTTCCTCCTGAAAAAAGCATAGGCCGGGCAGGAGATGCTGAGCACTCAGTCACTGAGATGAAGGGGAGGTGGAGGAGGGCAAAGTGCAGCTGAGGGGTGTGACTTGGAGACGGATTAGCTGGGGGCGAAGCCTCCACAGGAGGGGACGCGTTTTCCCGGGGGAAGGAGGGACGATGAGCAGTGACCCCGGACACACACTGGCAGACCTGGAGGTCAGCGCCCGGAACCTCGCCCGTGTCCTTACTTTTAGTACAACACGGCACCGAAGTTCAAAGCTCGTGGTCACGGCCCTGCTCCCTGAGAGTCCCAGCAAGTCTTCACTTGGGAGGTTTCACTCGTTTTTCACAACTTTTTCTTGGGTATCAACTCTGCTTGGAGCTGGGGGCCCCTGCCCAGCTGACCCAGGGCTTTTCTTTCTACTAGTGGAGAGGGTTGGATTTTTTTTTTCCTGCGTCTTTTTTCCCCTTCTTCCCTAATGGTAAAACTTGAATTCTTAGCTGATGGGTTGGCATCACAGCAGTCACGTTTCCCTGCTTTCTTGGTACTAAGAGTGGTCTCGAGACGAATCTCTGACGAAGGCATGAGCAGAAGGGGTGTGTTCAGTTTTGGATGGAGCCATTTCAAGGGCGTGCACATATCTGCTTTAGTCTCTTCCTTCCTGTTGGAATGCAGATGTGATGGCAGGAGGTCAGGTAGCCTTCTTGGGGCGTGAGTTATGAGTCATATGTAGGGCACGGTAGAACAGCAAAACTCAGGGCATCCAGAGTCCCTGATATTCAGGGAGCTATCTGGCCAGCCCTAGACCAGCGCTAGACTGCGGGTCTCCAAACTGAGGTTGAGATAAGAAGTAAACTTCTTGCTTGTGTAAGTCCCACTTATTTGGGGTGTTCTGTTACAGAGCTGAAATTACCCACAAATAATAGAGAGACAGCCAACACTCGTATAAACAGATTAACATGTTGTTAAAACTTCCGCTAAGTGACCTGATGAAAATGAGCATCGTGAAGCAATGCAGACCTAAGGGGCAGGAGGAAGGGTCCCTAGACGGCTGTCAGGAGAGGCTCACAGAAGACAGGCTTTACAGGGAAGAGGGAGTGATGCCCGCTGCGTGAACAGTGGCGTCAGCCTGGGCTGTGGTCCCGCCTCCCACAGGTCCCACCCCTGGTCACTGCTCCACCGCCAAGGGCCCACTCAGGGTGGGGGAGGGCCCCCGCCGGCTCCTGACCCCAGCCCTGCCCCAGTCAGGCCGCCATGAGGGGCTGCTGTCGGCCCCAGTAGTGTGGTCCAGCCAGCCTTCCCGTGCACACTGCAGACCCCCCGGGAATTCCCTGACGCTGCAGCCAAGGCTGGTGTGAGCCCCGGGGCCCCTCCCAGGACAGAAAGGGGCCAAGGTCCGGGCACGGCCAGCCGGCAAGTCAGAGAGTCCCGGGCAGAGGCGCATGCCAGGAGGGCTTCTGGCACTGGAGTGGCGGCCGGATGCGCTCGGCGTCCCTCCTCGGCAGGAGCCAGCGCGGTCGGTGGCAGGCCGGGTGCCCTGGACGAGGGCAGCTTGTGCTACTCTGGTCCCGCCGGGAGCGTGGTGGGGGCATCTCAGATCCTGCCTGCTCAGGATCCAGTGAGCGTCCACCCCGAGTTCCCGCCCACTGGAGCCCGCCCCCGCCAGCCAAGGGCTTGTGCTGTGTCCTGTGTCTGGAGCTGCCGTAGGATCAGACCCACCGGGTGGCCAGCCAGCTCACCTGCTGGGCTGCACTCAGTCTGCCCCCGGCTGCCGTCCACGGCTGATGCTGTGCCCGAACGCTGCTGCTCTGCGTGGCGCGGGGGCCGTGGGCTGCACATCGCGGGGCTGTGGTGGGCGTCTACATGGCCGGCTGGCCCGTGAGGGTGGGAGCTGGTGTCAGGAGGAGTCAGGAGGGTTCACACGGGAGCCTGATGCTGTTATTTCATGGTCTTCTAGAAATATGTCTAATTTTACATACTTCCTAATATGCTTAACAAATCTGAGCAAAAGAAGAATTGTTATAAAAATTCCTCATTCTCTAGGCTCATATAAAACAATCTGCATTTAAGAGTGTCTTAAGAGGTAACAATCTTCCAACTATTATTATTGGCTGGGCTTAAATTGCATGTAAATTAAATTACTGAAATGAGGATAAATACACTGTAATCAGTAGTAGGATTTATTCTCTGTAACCATACAGGAAATATTTTAATTTAGAATTTTCCTCAGTTAAACCTTGCTTTTGAGTCATGATATCAGAAATTAATACACTACAATCTCTCTCTTTCTCGCTGACATAGACTTTCTAACACACCAAACTTTCCTGGTGTATACTTCTAAATTTTCTAGACCAACAATTGGTTCCTGAATACTCTTGTTTGGTTTTGAGACACAAGCCTGTGATTGAACCCTGAGATAATATAGGCTTACTTCCACAGCTACAACTCCTTGATATTTATTCTGGTTTTATCAGGCCCATAGAGGTCTCTAGGATGATTGAGAGACGGCATGGAACCTTTGCAGCTAAGCCAGGGGTGCTGAAAGCAAGAATGGTACTCCTGTTCTTGAGAGGACAGGCTCCCTCCAGCTCGGCCAGCTGGGCCGGGCTCTCCCGGGAAGCAGACACAGAGCAGGGGGCCACGTCGGATGAGGCCACCGCCTCCCCGAGACACCGTGACCAAATTAAACCGCCTGTGATCAAGTCTGACCACCGCACAGACCACACCCCTGAACCACGCTCCTCTCTGTCTGGTAGGGGTGACGAGCTTCTTCCACAGGGAAAGCATCATCCTGGCTCCTTCTTCCTGCCCCGGCTCCAGCTCATCAAATCACCAAAAGAGGGCTGATTGCCCCACGGCCTGGCGGCCACCAGCCCAGGACCTCCCCTGCCTCCTCCCACAGTGATCCTCCGTGACCCCGGAACGCATGAAGCAGAACGCCAGCTGCAGACACGCTGGAAAGACAAGCTAGCGTCAGTCGCTCCGTCGAGTCCGACTCTTTGTGACCCCGTGGACTGCAGCCCACCAGGCTCCTCTGTCCATGGGATTCTCCAAGCAAGAATCCTGGGGTGAGTGACCTTGCCCTTCTCCGGCGGATCTTCCCGACCCAGGGATGGAAGCCGGGTCTCCTGCACTGCGGGCAGGCTCTCTACCAGCTGAGCCCCCAGGCAAGCAGGCCTGCTCTGTCTCTTTCCATGGCCGTGAGTGAACCCGCTTCTGTGGGAGAGTCGGGGCTGTGAGCTGACGGCAGCCGGGCAGCAGCTCGCAGTCTCTTTCCGTGAGAACGGAGGTTGGAGGAGGACCCCCGTGCCCTCCAGGAGCTGGAGCTGCGATGCCCCGGGCGCCCTTGTGTCTCAGGCACTGTGGTCCCGGGATGGCCCCTCGTCCGTGTTCACAGGGCACACTAAGCTCCCTGCACTCCAGGGACTCCAGCGACAGGCTCAAGGTCACGGGCCTCGCGTGGGGCTAAAACAAGACGGTCCCAGCTTTCTGGGAAGACCGCCGGCATCGACAGCGTGCACGCCTCCCTTCCAGATCTGCAATTTTCTCTTTCTGCTGAGAAGTGTGACTGCGGAAGGGGTCTGGGCTCTGTGCTGGGTAGGACGGTGTGGGTGTCTAGCCCATGTCCTGCTGCTAACGCGGGTCACGGCCACCTTGCTGACCAGAGAGGGGATGAACAAGATCCTGGTGAGCTGGACTGGGCGGGGCAGAGGGCCTCTCAGGTGCCCAGGCCAGGCCGACCCTGCTCAGGAGGTGTCTCCTCATTGGCATTTCATCCCCCACCCCGCAGAGCTCTGTCTCTCCCACCCGGAATAGCTCAAGCAGGCTGTGACCTCCGCAAGCACCCTTGAGAGGCTCTCCAGGCGCCTTGAGAAATTGCACAGAAGGCGCCCTGCATCTGGGCTGGATCTATTATTCATGCACGCGTGTCTCTAAGAGCTCGGTAATTCAGAGCCTCTTGGTGAGCGCTCCCTGCGGCAGCCATAAACCACGTCTCCTGAGCTCCGGGGAAAACGCTGCTCACCTCGCCCGAGTGAGGGCTCACACGAGGGCTTGGCGGATGGAGCAGAGGGGCTGGAGGTGGCCAGACTCACAGCCCCACTCGGGGCGGGTCTTCCCCGGCACTCCTGGATGGCCTGCGGAGCTTCGCTGTGCCCTTGGTGAGATGAGACTGTGGCTCGAGGCATCCTGACCGCCACAGGCCCCGTCTCCCCCATCGCACGCCCTGGCCCCTGAGTGACTCACAGCAAAGGACCTGATGTCCCCCCCGCCCCCCAGCGTGGTGATGGGTGCGCGGCTATCCTGTCTCAGGAGCCGGCGTCGGGGCAGACACAGCAGCTGATGGGGGGAGCCGGGAGTGTATTCTCTATGTACTTTTATGTCCATCTTCATAGCTCTCACTCGAAAAAGGCATAGCTTTTATGTCTGCAGAGAGCATAATCAATACAGGAGCACAGGTTTCCCCAGAAAACATCGCCCTGGAAGGGCAAATTGACAGGCACAAACACAGACTGCTCATGGAAGGGGGTGAGGCCGGGGGTGAGGCCAGGGAAGAGGCCAGTACTCTGAGATGCCGGGAAGGCGGTCAGGGAAAGGCACAGGGGTCTGGGGGGTCAGGCCAGTGCGAGCTGCCAATGTCAGGCCTTTGCTGGGATCATGTGAGAAACGCCGAGTACTTGCTCCCTGCCACCCCCGCGCCAGCCTCTCCCCGCTGCCCCCAGAGCTCTGCTGCCCTCCAGCAGCCTCAGTCTGAGCGAGAGCAGACGGGCTGCCTGGACATCAGGCCCATGCTCTAGCAAACCTGGACCAGGGGGTCCCCGCCCGCCCAGCGCCCAGGCTCAGCGGGGCTCGCAGACGCCTGGCAGGGGCACTCACCCTGCAGTCATGAGCAGATGCCCGTTATGGGGTGAGGGCAGGTTGTGTGCCAGGCCTGGGCCGCTGGGCGTGGGCTGCCCCGGGGGCCAAGCACCCTGGGGCTGAGTCCAGGGCAGGCAGGGACCAGCCTCGGGGAAGGCTCCCCTGTGAAGACGGCAGGACCAGCAGGTGATGTCAGGGAGGGGGGCCGTCACGAAGGGCTGTGGGAGAACCAGCTTGGGCACACGGGACAGAGGCTGGGGAGGCCGGGATGGAGGCCGGGCCGGGGTCTTCCCGTGGGATGCCGGAGCTGCTCCTGGGAGCTCTCTCACCAGCTCGGGGGTGATGGGCTGAGCGGGGATGGATGTGGCCGCGGGACCCGGCGACGCACACGGGGCGAGCAGGGGCAGATTCGGGAGCTGCGGAGAAGCCTAAGGCCTCAGCCTCTAATGTGTGACGGCAGGACGGGGATGGGGGGGCTCTTGTGTGCAGCCTCTGGGGGATGTCCCGCCCCTCTGGGCGAGCACCCACCCCCTGGGCCAGGACAGTCACAGAGCCTCAGGCTCCCACAGGGCACCCCGCTCCCCTGGGCAAGTTTCTGATTTGCACTGAAACACAGTTTCTTGTGCATAAAGTCAGGACACGTTGTTCTCAGTGGTGAGGCTCCTGATGTGTGGACGTGATACAGTTATGTCAGGAGGCTTGTAAGGGTCAGCACCGAAGCCATGCTGTAAATAAGCTTTCCTTCCCAGCCACCAGCCCCCTAATGCAGCATCTTTGGTCCTCAATGTTCATTTGCACGCTCCATCCATGCTGACTGATTGCCTGTATCTTCGGTAAGTTTTTGTCGTGGACATCCCCAGGGCAACCCCTGTGTGTCTTACTCTGGGGTCCTTCCCTTGCAGAGCAGGTTCTGTGAATTCCTTGGAACCAGCAGTGATGGTAAAGGCACTGGATTGAATTACAGGTTATGGCAAAGCTGAAGGAAAGCTGCAGATGTAATAATCCCTCTTGAGAGTCCCTGGGACTGTAAAGAGATCAAGCCGGTCAGTCCTAAAGGACTCAACCCTAAATATTCATGAGAAGGACTGATGCTGAAGCTGAAGCTCCAACACTTTGGCCACCTGATGCAAAGAGCTGACTCATTGGAAAAGACCCTGATGCTGGGAGAGACTGAAGTCAGCAGGAGAAGGGGTGGGAATGAGATGGTTGGATGCTATCCCCGACTCAGTGGACATGAGTCTGAGCAAATCCAGAAGATGGTGAAGAGCAGGGAGACCTGGCGGCTGCCGTCCGTGGGGTCACAGAGTTGGACACGACTGACATTCAGCCCAGTGCACGACTGAACTGAGGTCAGGGGGCGCTGGCGAAAGCATCCAGCTGCCTTTGCAGGAGGCGAAAGAGACACAGGTTTGATCCCCGGGGCAGGAAGATTCCCTGGGGTAGGAAGTGCACCCCACTCCAGTAGTCTCGCCTGGAACATTCCATGGGCAGAGGAGCCTGGTGGGCTGCCGTCCGTGGGGTCACAGAGTCAGACGCGACTGCGTGATGGAGCACAGATCACAAGACGCCCCAGTGGGCCTGGCTGGATCCGCAGCGCCCTTTCAGAGGGGCCATGGGCCTCCCTGGGTCCAGAGACCGGAAGCGGAGAGGCACCTGCTGGCCTTGAGAAGCCGGTTGCCAGCGCGTGAGGGTCCACGTGGCAGGGATCTGCAGGTGCCTCTGGGAGGGAAAGCTCTGGCTGACATGAGCAAGGAAACAGGCTGTCAGTCCTACAGCCGTAGCCACGAGCACTCGTAGGAGACCCAGAATCAGGAGAGGCTTGCACTGCAGCAGAAACCCTACAGCAGCCTGGGGACCTCGAGCTGCAGCCCGGCTCAGCCAGCCCCCGCTCCTGACCTTCACACACCAGGAGGCAATAAATGCAAGTTGTCTGAAGGTGCCAAGCGTGCAGATCTGTTACACTCCCGGGGCCACTAGCACGTATGCGTGCCAAGGCACGCTTCCGACTTCCCTTATCCGCTGCCCTGACAGTCAGTCCTGAAACTGCCTCGGCCACTTCCTCCTTGAATTTCACGGACAAATGTGGTTAGAAAGGGGCTTCCTGGTGGCTCAGCGGTACCGAATCTGCCTGCAGTGCAGGAGCCGCAGAAAGCGTGAGTTCGATCCCTGGGTCAGGAAGATCCTTCTCGCCTGGAGAATCCCACGGACAGGGGAGCCTGCTGGGCTACAGTCCAGAGGATTGCACAGTCGGACACGACTGAAGTGACTTAACACGCACACACGTGGTTAGAAAAGAGAGACTGGCATTGGCTTTCCCTTAGTCTTGCCTCTAAAAGTAGGTGAGAGCGCTGAGACCCATCCACCCCCCAGATCACGCAAATCTCTTTCAATCTCAATGGAGCTGTAAGAACTCTAACTGGGGGGAGTGGCAGATTTGACTGCCTTCTTAAGGCTTTGAATATTAATTTTCACTGTAAAATAAATGTGACATTTACTAAGACCTGCTTTTTAAACATTTTCTTGGGTTAGAAAATGTTTCTTTGAAAGCACATATTTGGGGCCCTCTGGACCAAAGATAATAAGGTATCAGCAAACACGACTTAAAAAATGCTGGGCTCAGCAGTCATAAAATAGGGGTGGCATTTACGCTGAGATGACATCTGTCGATGAGCGGAGGTGCGGGCGACGATACTGGGGCAGAAGACGCTGCGGGGGGAAGAGGGTGGGGAGAGGAGAGGCCACGGCCGGGAGGTGAGCTTATAGCTGGAGGTGGTGGGAGTTCCCGTGTGCTCCGGCGGTTAAGACTGCGTTTCCACTGCAGGGTCAGGGGTTTGATCTCTGGTTGGGGAACTAAGATCCATGTGCCGTGAGGCATGGCCAAATAGATAAATTAGTTCAAAAAATAAAGCTGAAGGTAGTAACAGAGGAGGAGAGGGGACAGGAGAGGCAGCTGGGCATTTGGAGTGGAGGCCCAGACCACAGAGGGATGACTTTAGAGAAGAAAGTGATACAGATGGCGCTTTAGACAATGCACGGGGCAGACCGCGAGATGAGCAGGAGAAGAGGAGCATGGGCGCGAAAGTAGGGGGTAGGGTGACAGCAGACAGGGGTGCCCACCGCTCCCGATGACCCCTCCGGTGCCAAACCTCCACACCCTGCGGGCAGAAGCCATGTGGCTGTAGGCGGATCGGAGATGGTTGTCCCTTGCTCCTCTCACGGAGGAAGATCCTGCCAGTCCAGCCGTCCCCCGAGTCCTGCGGCGAACCAGCAACCAGTCCAGCCGTCCCCTGAGTCCTGCAGCGAACCAGCAACCAGTCCAGCCGTCCCCCGAGTCCTGCAGCGAACCAGCGAGCACGTCGTGGCTGGGCAGACGTGAAGGTCGCAGGAAGCCTGGAGGTCTCCGAGTCTGAAGCTTCCTCCAAAGGCCGCTCTAGCCCCTTGTGCTGTCAGTAGGACTGGAGACAATCAGGACAATTTCTTCTGTGATTCCAGTTTGTTCCCCCAGAGTTCTATTTGCTGTTCCTCCACTTTTTCTCCTTCAGCAGAAGCTTGGCCTCCTCTGAGGATGTCAAAAGGCTCTGCCTGCAGCGGTCCAGGTGGATAGTAAGTGACTCCCATATCTTTGTTCATTGGCTGGATTGTGCAGGAGGCTTTATCAAAACCTTGTGAACTCTTCCTCAGCTCTTTAGCAAAGGCCTGAGAAAGGGAGTCTATTTGTATGTTAAGATGAGGAAAAAGAACAACCACTTTAAAAGATAAGAGTTGGAATTTATAAGCCTTTACTAACGGTTATTTCTTTCATGGAGAGAAAATAAAAATGGGAGATAGTAAGGAGAAGCAGTGGTGTTGCAGATAGCATCGTTTGGAGGACTCTGAAACCTGGTACCATTTATCATTATATGAGATGCTTTGGTCTGCAAGATCAGAAGCGACTGACGTTATCTATCTACATACAGCCAACTGAATTGCCTCTTCAGAGTCCCAGACAAACATTTCATTAGTTCCCATTCATCAGTAAATTGGGACGAAACGCCAAAACACTTCTTCTTAAAAAAAAAAGCTGGGTTGCATTTCCTACACATGGCGCTTTAAAAAATGATCATTTATATCGCACTTTTCTTTCAAGTGTTCAAACTCTGCTGCCTTCCAAATATTTGCATGGTCTCCCTGACCCCCTCTTCAGTCACGAGCATTATCCTTCTCATTTCTAAGGACTGGGGGAGGAGACACAAACTATTCCAAAACGTGAAGTCAGTCTGAATTTAGCCAGAAAACCATGGTTTCATGAAAAAAATAAAAGAGCTACTGAATTCATTCAGGCAAATGCTGTGCCCCTTTTTGCCTGAAGTTGGCAGGTGTTTAACCAAAATGACTGATTGACCTCTGACCTCTGCCCAAAACCCCAAAGTGGGTTAGGCAGGGCCGTGTTGAGAAGAGTCCTGAGAATTCGAGGGCTGGCACGGCAGTCAGCCAGAAATACTGCTGGGGGACGGGATCATGCGGCTCGTTTCGGGACCCTCACAGCCTCCTTCCTGACGGGAATGACGGGGACACGGCCCCCGGCTCTCCTGGGGTGGCCACTCATGGCTTCCCAAACTTCACTGTAAAACCAAAGTGAGAATTTCTGTTTGCAGCTAAGATGGAGATGCTAGCCACAGACCAATGCTTCACCATGAACAAGTAGGGAAAAAACCATCATTGGAAGAGATCAGAGAGCCAGAGTGCAGCCAGGACCTGAGGTGTGAAGATCCCAGCCAAGGGAGGGAGTCTCTGAGGTCAGCAGAGGTCCCGCTGGTCTCGTGACTGCGAGGGACTCACGGGACTTAGGAGCCAGATCCTGGAACAAAGGCAGGTGTGGGAGGTTCCATCATAAACGTGTGGCTTTTCCCTGAAGGCATTCACTGCATTATTAGGGCAGACAAGGATGATGCTAGGAAGCCAAACAAAGCCTTGGAGCTTTTGGTTTAAAACAGTGGGGCTCTCTGTGCAGTGGAATGGTCAGTGGAAAGTGCAGCGGGACGGCCAGCGGAAAGTGCAGTGGAATGGTCAGTGGATGGTAGAACAGGTAGATGGATGTCACTAATCTTGGGTTTCAGTTGGAAACCTTGAGGGCCTCCCTAGAAGAAAGGAGGAGAGGAACCTGGAGACAGACAAAACTGCAAACAGAGAGGCAAACAGGCAAACAAGTACAGAAGCAGCCCTGCGTCCTGGTCACGAGTGACTCAGCTCACGATTAGCAGGAGGACAGCCGCCTCTGCCTGCTTGTGCCAAGGAAAGACGCAGCCTCTGCAATAAAGCAACACCGTCGAACAGAGCCTCTGGCACGTTTCATATACAGAGTCCAGCATTCCATAAAAGCTCACCAGGTGCAACCATGGACAAAGCTAGGGAAAAAAGCCCCAGATTGCCCATTTATTGAAGCCACAAAATCTGGACTTTAAAACAGCTTTGATTAATATATTGAAGCAAAGGTGAGGAATTTAAGCAGAAAATCCAAATCCATAAAAATGTGTATCAATAATTTTAGCAGTAAAAATTTCAAACATTAAAACCAAGATTCAGTGAAGTCATAATTTACTTTAAAGCACAGAAGAGAGGGTTAGATTCTGGGACAATTGATTGGTAGAAGATATCCAGGCTGAGGCAGAGAGAAGGAAAATGCAGAAAACAGCCCCAGAGACGTGTGGATGAGCAGAAAGTTTAACCGTGTAGCTGGAGTCTTGGGAGGGGAGAGGTGAGGGAAGGAGAAGCTAGAGAACGCTGAGAATTTCCTCAATCTGATCGTCAGGCTCAAGTCACAGGTGCACGAAGCAACGTGTTTCCCAGGCAGCACAGACCGGAGGAGGACGCACTGACGCATCTCAAGAGAACTGCTCAAACCCGGAGACGGAGAGAAACGCCCCAGAAGAGGCAGAGAGAAAGGACGGACAAAATCACCAGTGGCTGACATTTCCGCAGAAGCAATGGGAGCAAGAAGACAATGGAACAACACCTTTAGCGTGCAGGAGGAGAAAGCTGAGAACCCGCGCTGCATCCAGACAAAGCGTCCTTCACAAGTGAAGGCAAAATCAATACAGTTCCATCACGAACAACCTGAGAGGACTTGGTGCCCACAAGTGTACGTGAAAAGAAATAATAAGATTTTTTAGGAAGGAAGAAAATGATTCTAGAGGGAATCACAGAAATCCAGTAAAATGAATATAAGCAAGGGAAAAGGAAAATGGGACATATATAGAAAAATACAAATATTTACTGCAGAAGAATAACTATTTCTGACATGGTCTAAAATACATGGAGAGTAAAACTGTGTGAAAATAAGAGACAGCTGAACTTTTGCCTTTTCAGAATGTATCATTGACAAAGACTAGCAATAGTGTCAAATTCTGTTAGACAGTTATTAATCACAAACATGTACTAGAATCTTGGGTTTATAATCCCAGTTCCTTAAGGAAGAAAGAAAATTTATAAAATTAATATGACATAGGTAAAACTAAAAAAGAAATAACACTGGTTAACTCAAAAGAAGTAAAGAAGAGTAAAGGAGCATTACTTTTGGCCTCGTGGCCCCACTCCTCTGTATCGACTCAAAATGCGCACCAAGAGTTCCCACAGCAGCGTTAGTCCTGAGAGCCCGGACTGAGGGCCGGATGGAAGCTGCAGTGTGTTGATGCCATGGAAGGCCACAGAGCCGAGAATAAGCACTGCCGCCTGCGAGAGCGTCCGCGGATGCTACAGAAAGACCACGTGTCGGGGACCAGACACGAAGGCGGACGGAGCCAGACCCTCCACCGGCGGCCTGGGGCGCGAAGTGTCATCTGGAGGTTTCTCGGAACCCGCATGCTGCTGCCTTGAGCTGGGTGCTGATTGCACGGGCGCGTTCACTTTGTAAAAACTCATCAGGGGGCACATTTATAATTAGGGCACTTTTTTGTGTTATCTCTCAATTAGACAAAGACAAAAGTCAAGGTGGGTCTCTCACTCTCCCTGAGCAGCTGGGTGTCCACACCCGACTCAGTCCCTGTAGGTGAGACTCACTCCACCCCAGGCATCTCCGTCAACCAGCTCTGGTTCATATGTCCCACGCTGGTGCTCCTGCTCTGCTGGACTTCATCTTCAACTTTAAGCCTGGACATTTTTTTTTTTTTGCTATTTTAGTTCTCAATTCCTAAACACCGACTTTCAGATAAGTCTGATTCCAGGTTCTCCAGGCCAAGGACAAACCCCAACCCACCCTACTAGAGCCCCAGCTATGAGACCTCAGACAGGACTCCCCCAGCCGGCCCCCACTTGTGCTCGGGGCTCTCAGACAGGCTCCCCAAGAGGCTCTTTATTCAGGGATGCCGTGGCAACAGTCCAGGACCCCTGTGGAAAGAGTGCCTCTTCCAGCTTTCCTTCCGTTCATCACTGCTATTCAATTCAATGAGAAATTGTTGTTAACTGCTAGCAGAGATGAGTAATTCTCTTTTCCTGTCCCTGAGGATATTATAGTCAATTTCGGACACTGGCAGACGAAATACATGATAAGAGTTACAATAAGGAGCTGTGAGTGGAGAGAGAAGAGGCATCTTACTGGTGATGACTTCCCTGAGGATGTGATGGCTGGGCTGAGCCTCAGAGAATGGGGAGTTACGATACAGGCAAAGGGCAGGAGACAGGGCACCCTGGGTGGAGAGAGAGGCGAAAGCTGAGACACGGGTGGCACGAGGCAGACTCAGGTCTCATGGGACTTTCTGGGCAAGTGGTGGTGACTGGTGCCACCGCTTTGCCAAAAGTAGCCACCCAACAACAAAGCCAGCACAGATAGGTCTCACCAGGGCTCTGAGGGTGACAGAGCATCCCACCAGTTTGTGAACGTTCCCGGTGGCCTCAGCTTTCCCATGAGAGCAATTATCTTGCATCTGTTTTGACAGTCCTTCCGGGACTGGAGGGCTGACCCAGGCACAGAAGTCAGCACGGTTGAGGTGCCAGTGGTCACAGTGATGTGTGCGTAAGTAACTGTTTAAGAAGAGTGTGCGTTTGCATATGTACACACAATACTTTGCTAAGACTGTAACAATGTAACGTATGTGTCAGGCTTCCCCGGTGGCTCAGGGTAACGAGCCCGCCTGCCAATGCAGGAGGCCTGGGTTCGATCCCTGGGTCGGGTAGATCCCCCGGAGAAGGGAATGGCAACATACTCCAGTATCCTCACATGGAGAATCCCTCGGACAGAGGAGCCTGGCGGGCTAGTCCATGGGGTCACCAAGAGTCGGACATGCTGAGCGACTAACAGACCTCACTAGGAGCGTAACTGGACTTCCCAGGTGACGCTAGTGGCAAAGAACCTGCCTACCAAGCAGGAGACGTAAAAGATGCAGGTTCGATCCCTGGGTCGGGAAGATGCCCTGAGGAGGGCAATGGCAACTCGCTCCAGCATTCTTGCCTGGAGAATCCCTGGACAGAGGAGCCTGGCGGGCTTCCGTCCATGGGGTCACCAAGAGTCGGATGTGACTTAGTTACTGAGCATACACACAAAGGCCATGTCACAATATTTACAGAAGCATTCAGCACATAGCACTCACAAATTGTGTATGGAAAGATTGATTCTCAAACAGTATTTTTGTTCATTTTCTTTAAGACACCAGAACCACAACCCAACTACGGTTTGCCATTTACGGGCGAGTGTAATCACAACACGCGCACTGACTGGCGTTTGCGTTTCTGCCACGCAGACCAAGCGAGGTGGAGCGGAAAGAGTGGCTCTGTGCTAGAGCTCCCCTCCTGCGTCGACGGCGTGTGTGACTTCTTCGCTGAGTCAGATATCAGGTTTTGGATACTAAACATTCCCTCAATGCTTTCCACTTTTCACGATGCAACGGCCACAGATACCGCCCCCACTTAAATGGAATCGGTGTCACGCGCCTTGTAACTGCGCTAAGCCTAGAAACCGTCGCGGTGCACGAGCCTGGCCTCAGAGGAGTGCCGGTGTCCGCGGCCAGGCCGCTCGCTGTCTGCGAGGTTCCCAGTGCCCACCCTCAGGCCACTGCGTGTGAGCTCGGGGCGAGGTGTGCAGTCACGTGTCAGTGTACGTCACTTACACGGCAGACAGAAGTAACTCAAGGGACTAGGTAATAGTGAAATATAATCAGGAAGCCATGAGTTTGGAGAAGTTCTTATTTTTTATTATTTTGTTGTAAATATAACTCATTTGACTATGTCTCTATAGTTTAATTTTTAATAATGACTGTACTTAACGATGTTAGTTGTGTGTTTAGCCAGCCATGTCTGACTCTTTGTGACCCTATGGATTGTAGCCTGCCAGGCTCCTCTGTCCATGGGGTTCTCCAGGCAAGAATCCTGGAGGGAGTTGCCATTTCCTTCTCCAGGAGATCTTTGCAATCCAAGGATCTAACCTGTGTCTCTTGTGTCCTTTGCATTGCAGGAGGATTCTTTACCCACTGAATCATTGGCGAAGCCCTACTTAACAACAGGCTCATGAATTTCTGAAAATTTAAAAGTCAGTATTGCCAAGGCTGTATACTGTCACCCTGCTTATTTAACTTATATGCAGAGTACATCATGAGAAATGCGGGGCTGGATGAAGCACAAGCTGGAATCAAGATTGCCAGGAGAAATCTCAATAACCTCAGATATGCAGATAACATCACTCTTATGGCAGAAAGTGAAGAGGAGCTAAAGGGCTTCCTGATGAAAGTGAAAGAGGAGAGTGAAGAAGTTGGCTTAAAGCTCAACATTCAGAAAACGAAGATCATGGCATCTGGTTCCATCACTCAGTGGCAAATAGACAGGAAACAGTGTCAGACTTTATTTGGGGGGGGGCTCCAAAATCACTGCAGATGGTAACTGCAGCCATGAAATTAAAAGACGCTGACTAACCTAGACAGCATATTAAAAAGCAGAGATGTTACTTTGCCAACAAAAGTCCATCTAGTCAAAGCTATGGTTTTTCCAGTACTCATGTGTGGATGTGAGAATTGGACTATAAAAAAAGCTGAGTGCTGAAGAATTGATGCTTTTGAACTGTGGTGTTGGAGAAGACTCTTGAGAGTCCCTTGGACTGCAAGGAGATCCAACCAGTCCATCCTAAAGGAAATAAGTCCTGAATATTCATTGGAAGGACTGATGCTGAAGCTGACACTCCAATACGATGGCCACCTGATGAGAAGAACTGACTCATTTGAAGAGACCCTGATGCTGGTAAAGATTGAGGGCGGGAGGAAAAGGGGACGACCGAGGATGAGACGGTTGGATGGCATCACCAACTTGATGGACATGAGTTTGAGCAAGCTGTGGGAGTTGGTGATGGACAGGGAGGAGTCATGGGGTCGCAAAGAGTCGGACATGACTGAGCGACTGAAGTGAACTGAAACCACCCCCAGCACACTGCTGTCAGAGATTTGATCCAGATGATCTTGTTTCTCCTTCACCACAACCTGCTGAGGTAGCAGTTCTTTACCTCCACTTTATAGACAAACCAGGGCTCACGGCCGTAAGAGATTTATACGCAGCACACAGCGTGTGGTCAGCAGCAGCTCCTAACTCAGTCCATCGCTGCTTCACCACTATTTTACAGACAAAGGCAAGGGTGGCAGTTCTAAATGTTGGCCCACAGACGTTCACAACTCCAGCAACACACACCCAAACTCTGTGTGCACAAGCCCTAAAAGAGGGGTGAAGTTCACCTCTGTCCAGAGGTACGGTGCTACGGCACACGTGCTCTAGGAAACAGCATCCCAGACTTCCTAATTGCAACACGTATACATTCCTGAGCATAACAACTCTTGGATTCTTCTACCTCAATATGCAATCTCCTTGGCAACAAAGAAAACACACCCTCACGTGAATAAGGACATGGTGTGTGTGATGTGTCTGCGGCTGAGTGTGTACAGGAACCACAGGAGAGCTGCCATGGCTGCCCCAGGGATGCCCCCTCCCCTCTGGACACTGTCCTCCTCCAGCCTCTGGTCCAGGGGGTCAGGGCAACAGAAATGACCAGCCCTGAGAGTCAGCTGCTTAGGGTTCAGTGGTCCTCCTTTCCACCCAAGGGGAAAGCGGACCAACAAAACGAAATAAAGTAAGTGAGATGGTGTCCTTCCGTTTCCAGGCAGTATTCTGCCTTCTGTCTAAGCAGCCAAAGCCACAGGCTTCCCCAACAGGAGTGCCCAGCAGAGAGCTGCCCTGAGCAGAGGACCTGCGGGCATCACGGCTCCTCCCTGGACACTGGACACGTCTCTTCACCTAGTTTAACCAGTGAACTCACTTGTTCTCCAGCTGGAGTTGTAGACTTTAGTGAAGACAAGGCACTTAAAGAGCCTGGCACACAGCCACACTCAGCAACAAAGTTTCCACTGCATCGTCAGGGACGAGCTAAGTGTTTATGGATTTTCTCACCGGGCGGGCAGCACTCGCCTTGTTGTCTCCTGTCTGTCTTTCCGACAGACTGAGCTTCTCAAGGACAAACACTTCCTCTTATTCAGGAGTGTTTCTGGCATCCGGCCTATGGCTTGGCACAGATTACTTCTTTGACAAATCAAATAAACAGATTTTTGAAGAGATATTGTAGACACATATTTGATTATGTGCAATTGGGTCCATGGTATATAGATACGTGCATGTGTGCTAAGCTGCTTCAGCTGTCTGATTCTTTGCAATACTATGGACTGTAGCCCACCAGGCTCCTCTGTCCGTGGGGATTCTCCAGGCAAGAATACTGGAGTGGGCAGCCATGCCTTCCTTCAGGGGATCTTCCCGAGGGATTGAACCTGCTTCTCTCAAGTCTCCTAAGTTGGCAGGTGGGTTCTTACTACTAGCACCACCTGGGAAGCTCAAATAGATAAGTCCAAAATCATAATTATTCAGGAAGTTCCCCACTGTAAAACATTTCAGAGGTTTATAATTTCTCACAACTGTGAACATCAATTCTGTAGCATTTTTGCAAGAGCAGTTGAATCTCCTGTTTGATATTTGTACATGGGCGATGGCTTGGTGGTGAAGAACCTGCCTGCCCATGCAGGAGAATTGAATTTGATCCCTGGCTTGGGAAGATCCCCTGGGAGAGGAAACGGCAACCTACTCCAGTATTCTCACCCAGGAAGTCACGTGAACAGAGGAGCCTCGCAGGGTACAGCCCATGGGGTCAAAACGAGTCGGCTTAGTGAACAAACAACAGCAACAAAAGCTTCTAGAAGGAGAAGTGATGAGCCACAGCTTAAATACGTTTTAGGACTTTCGGTACCTGTTGCATAACTGGTCTCTGAAAGTTTTCAGATACTTGCGTCTGCATGTGGCTGCTTATTAATGTAAACATTTCAAGTCACTTCCCCCTACTTATTTTCAACCTTAAAGTGAAAGTGAAGTCGCTCAGTTGTGTCCGACTCTTCGTGACCCCATAGACAGCAGCTCACCAGGCTCCCCCGTCCCTGGGATTCTCCAGGCAAGAATACTGGACTTAAGACCACTCTTAAAGTGAAAAGGTGTACATGCCGTCCTTAGTCGTGTCCAGACCTGTGATCCCATGG
The DNA here is from genome assembly GCF_014754425.2 of Oryx dammah. NCBI lineage: Eukaryota > Metazoa > Chordata > Mammalia > Artiodactyla > Bovidae > Oryx > Oryx dammah. The sequence goes on from NW_024070185.1 coordinate 109,565,651, forward strand.
CCTGTAGCCCACCAGGCTCCTCTGCCCATGGGTTTCTCCAGGCAAGAATACTGGAGTAGGTTGCCATGCCCTCCTCCAGGGGCTCTTCCAAACCCAGGGGTTGAACCCAGGTCTCCTGCATTTCGGGCAGATTCTTCATTGTTTGAGCTATTAGGGAAGCCTAAGAATACTGGAGTGGGTAGCCTAACCCTTCTCCAGGGGATGTTCCCAATCCAGGAATCGACCCAGGGTCTCCTGCATTGCAGATGGACTCTTTATCAGCTGAGCTACCGAGGAAGCCTGCAGAATTGCTCTGTAAATTGGGTCTATTCTTGGACTTTGGCTCTTTTTCCATCATCTGACCACGTTTTCTAAGTCTAGTTACACAGTCTTTTATTAGTTATTGTAGCTTCATGTAGTTCTTAGAATGATTAGAAACAATATCTTTATTACATTTTTCTTTAAATTATTTTTTTAATTAACTTTAGAAATATCTTGGGTTTTTTGAACCAGTTAGAATTTTGGGGGGTCCTGTGGGATTTTTCACTGAAAATGCTAGAATTTATGGACTAATTTGTAGGGAGAGCACTTTCACCACACCTTGCGTTCCCCTGCGAGAACATCGCCTGTTACTCCGGCTGGTCACGGGGCCTGGCTTCTTCTTCCAGGCTTAGCAGCTTTCTTCCTGCAGGACCCGCTCGTCTCGGTAATTTTATTCTCGTGCCCTTTGCATCTGTTCTACGCTCACCTTCTCCACTTGAAACACCACCTGTATAAAGTCTTCTCTGGCTCAGCTGGCAATGAGTTCTTTCCCCTTTTTTATGTGAGAAAGTCTTTTTCCTGTGCTCATTTTAAAAAGAATGCTTTTACTTGTCTCCTCGCCAGCTTATAGGCTGGCAGCTTTTTTCCCCGTAACTTTGAAGATGCTGGTCTTGACTTTTCTCTGTGTCTCTCGAAGTCTCAAGTCTTCATCACAACTGTCTCTCTGCAAACAACATGGTTTTGCTTTTCTGTTTTTAAGATTTTCTGATTATTATTGGTTTTCAGAAATTTGATTGTGATGGTTTTTGTATGGTTCTCTTGCTGTTTATTTTGCTTAGTGAGTCACTGGGCTTCTTGTTTATGTGGGTTCATACTTTTCATCAGATTTATATGATTTCTGCCATAATTTCTTTAAATAATTTATTTATCCCTTTAATTCTCATCCTGTTTAGCTTTTCTTTATTTAGATTTAATTTGGACAGTTTCTGTTCCAATGTCCTAAATTTACTACCCTTTTCTTCTGTACTGTCTAATCTGCAGTTAATTCCAGGCTATATTTATATCTGTCTACATATATCCATACCCACATCCATATCTATATCTGGACATTGCTTTTTTCATCTGTAAAAAGTTTCATTTGGTAATTTTTTACTCTCATTTTTTATTGCAAAATATACATAAAAGCTATCATTTCTGATCATGTTTAGGTTTATAGCTGAGTGCCCTTCATGTTTCTGTACAGCCATCACCTTGCCCATCTCCTCCCAAACTGAAACTCTGTCCAGCTGAACACTAACACCCCACCGCTCCCCAGTCCAGCAACCACCACTGTATTTTCTGTCTCCATGAATTTGCCCACCGTTGGGGCCTGACGCAAGTAGCATCGAGTCTGTTTGTCCATTTTTGTCTGGCTTATTCCTCTCAGCATCACACTTGGCCAAGTTGCAGCCTGTGTCAGACTCTGATCTGTGTCTCTCCGATGATTAGCGATGCCAAGCAACTTTTTATGTACTTATTGGCTATTTGTATATCTTCTTTGGAGAAATGTCTATTCAGAGCCTTTACATATTTTTAAAAGAAGCTGTTTTTGTTATTGTTGAGTTCTATATTCTCAATATTAATCCCTTATCCAATGCATGATTCGCAAATATTTTCTCCCATCCCTTGAGGCGCCTTTTTACTCTGTTAATAGTATCTTTGGATGCACAAATGACATCAGTTTAGTGGCTTATATTTCTTTCTCATTATGGTCATGTTTCCATTTAAATATTGGAGCACATCTATAATGTTTATGATAGCTGTTTTAATGCCTGTGCCTACTAATTTCATTATATCCGTTATTCTTATCTGTTTATACTTACGCTCCCCCAGCATTGCTTGCCAACATCTAGTGACTGTGTCGGCCTATATCTGATGGTGAAGGCAGCTTGCTGACAGCGTGCCTTTGGCTTCCCCCCTTCAAAGAAGGCTGGTTAGGCTTAGCAGGCGGTCGGTTTCCCCTGAGATCAGATTAATCCTCTCACGGGCTTGTTTGTGGTAGGCAGAGCACCTTTACTCTGGTCTAATTTCACCAACCTGGAGGAGAGATCTGGCCAGGCTGGTGTTTTCACTGCTTGCTGTGGTCTGAACATCTGTCTCCCTCCCAAATCCTCATGCTGAACTCCTAACACCAACACAATGGTGTTAGAAGGTGAGAGCCTCTGTGGGATGCTTAGGTCTGGGGAGCAGCCCCCAGGAAGGGGACCCCCCGGTGGTCTCCCTCTGCCATGGGTGGGCTCAGAGGGGTAACCTGTCAGAGTCCTCATCAGAAGCCCCGCTGCTGGCACCTTCCAGAGAACCGCGGGGAGGTTTCTGCTGTCATCTGTGAGCCTTCCTGCCCCGCCCGCACCCCATCTGCAGTATTCATCACGCAGCTGGGACAGACTGACGCCGATCCCTCGATTGTCCACACAGTTCCACTGTCTCCACCCTGGGACTGGACTCCACTCCCACCTCCTTTCCCTGAGTGAGCTTTAGGACCTGCTCATCCGCCACCCACCGCCCCTCACCCCGGAGTTTGCCTCTACCTGGCTTGGTGGAGTTTCACCCTAGACTTGTGCAGACAAGCGCTCAGCAGTGAGTCATGGAGCCCGGGAGGGCATCTGGTGCCTGCTTTCTCTGAATCGCCCTCTTTGAGGACCATGCCCAGCCATCTCCTGCCCCCTCCACCTTTCTGCCTGTTGGGCTCTGTACCCTTGGCTCAGCATGACCACTGCCTTCTGGGGACCACAGTCTAGAACGTATTGCCAGGCAGGACACCAGCCATGCACGTGTGTGTCTGTGACTTTGCTCTCTCTCTGTGGATGGTGCGTAACTGCTTCAAGGTGTGTGCAGCTGAGACGTAACAGGACTGACCACGTGCATGGAAATATACACGGCCCACCTGTTCCGCGTGCTCGCTCTTTGCAGATACTATTTCAGTGCTTTCCACAGATCGCCCTACATGTTGGTGCTACCATCTCCATTTCACACGAGAAAGGCAAGGGGGAGACCAGGGAACCCCCACCCCACCCCATGGATAAATCACTTAACTCAGGAGCTACAGGGCAATAAAACAACTGCTGCAGATGATGAGGGACTGGCCCCGACCTCTCCCCCACCACCCGCACGGAGCCAGGACACTGCAGAAAGGGCACGAAAAGTCACGCAAAGGAAGAAACAAAAGGAAAAGAAGGAAGGGAAGGTTTAGAAACCAGCCTGTCACATGGACCATGTCAAGCTCTACAGGGAATTTCTTCAGATGAAAGGGTTTTGTAGCTAAAGTGCCTTTGCAGACGTCTTAGCCCAAGCTTCCCAGTGGCCTTGGACTCAGCTGGGCCCACCCCCACTCATACGCTGAAGCCCCAGCCCTCAGTATAAGGGTAGCCGGAGGTGGGCCTCTGGGGTCAGGAGGTGTGAATGAACTCAGGTGGGTGGGCCTCGGGTGGGGCCGTCGCCTTTGGGAGAAGAGGAAGAGGCCCCGGGGGCTCCCTCTGCCCTGCCGCGTGAGGACAGGGCAGAACCGCACCAGGCGGGAGAATGGCCCTCGGACTTCCCGGCCTCCAGGACTGAGGGGGACTAAACGTCTGCTGTTCAAGCTCCCGGATCCGGGTGTTTGTTACGATAGCCCGATGATGGAGAGGTCATCTCACAGAGAAGAAACTGAGCTCCAGGCAGAGTGCCTGTCAGGGCCAGGGGGTGACGTGTGGAGACCCGTGAAAAGCGAAAACGCACGCCCCTGGTCCACAAATGACTGAGAAGTTCAAGACAGGGAAAGCAGAGCATCAGGCCAAGCTCGAGGCGCTTCTGACTAGGGCGCCCTGCGGGACCACTCAGACCACAGGCCTAAGAAGCCGGCCCTGGTGGCCCCAGGCCGAGGGCCTAGGTTCTGGTCATGAAGAACTGATGCTGCTCTGTCTTGAGTCAAATTTCTGACTGCCTGCTCCCTGTGCCTCCGCACAATAAAGCTTAGCTTGGAATTCAAGCAAGACTTATGGCTTCCTGACGGCTCTGTTCTCAGCCTCTTGCCCTTGCACATAAACCAGAGTCAAGGATGAAGCAGAACCCCGAGAGCAAGAATAGGCCCGGTTAGTAAGCGGGGCACGTGTCCTGCTGGCTCTGGGGGGCTGGAGGAAGGACATGCTGACCTTGGCCCCGCTGTCGGCATCGGGTGAGGAGTGAGGCTTCTCCGGGGAATCCGGCTGTGCGAGCCGGCCGTCCTGGAGAAGCAGCTGGAGGCTGTCTCTGCTCCGTTACAGCCCGTCCCTGAGAGCTCATGCGCTCCTGCCAAGGACAGGCTCCCGCGCTGTGCCCCCGCCGGCCTGGAGAGAGCTGACAGCTACACGGCTGCGCCCTGGGCAGAGCTGAGGTCGTGGGGGGCGAGCTCTGAGCTCGCAGGGGTCGGAAGGGGCAGCCGGCTCGCTGTCCAGCGCATCTTGACAGCCAGCTCGGTGGAGAGGCCGCCAGGGCGTCTGCAGCCCCGGGCCTCAGCTCACGGTCTCCTAAAAAGTGTCAGCAGCCTGAGGCCTTCTGTGCGAGGGAGGGGCGCGCACACCGGAGCTCACGCAGCACATTTACACGCGCAGAATTACAGGGGCCCAAGGCCTGGGGCGAAGGGGTCCCAGTTAGCTGTCCGTGATGCACAAAGAACACAGGCCCCGGCTCCCCCTAGAACAAAGCCTGACGTGTTACCGAGGCACCTCCTCTTGCCCTGGGTCTGGCCGAGCTGTCTTTTAAACTGCGTGCTTTGCTAACCGCAGGCCCCGCTTCCTGCTCCGGGCAAGGAAGCGGGTATCGACCGCAGAGAAGTGGGCAGCCCATCGGCCGCAGCGTGCCGCCCTCTCGGAAGCCAGCACAGGTTGCCCGCCCCCGGGCCCACCGCACGATCGATCGCGGACTCCCGGTCGCCCAGCAGAGCTCCGCGTGCACACCCGGACGGGCCGCGGCTGCCCGCTGCATGCTGGGAACTGTAGTTCCTCTCTGCTCCGTGGGCGCAGTGCATGCTGGGGGTCGTAGTTCTACGCTCTCCTCAGCGCGGGCAGGCACGGCCCCGGCACAGTGCATGTTGGGGATCGTAGTCCCGCGCTCCCCTCAGCGCGGGCAGGCGTGGTCCCGGCGCAGTGCATGCTGGGGACTGTGGTCCTCCGCTGGCTGCTTCTTCAGTGAGGGCCAGGCAAACCTGAGGCTCGCGAGATGTCTTCCTCGGCCCCGCCTGGATCCCTACAGTTTTCACTCCCTGCCCCCAGCCTAGACCCGGGAGGTGACTGGAAGAGAGCAGGGCGTGTGGAGCCACGGTTCAGCCACGCTGATTCGGGCTGGGCAGACACCGGCTCAGACGGCTGGGTTCTCTGGGGGCGAAATGAGCCAAAAAGAGGACATCTGTGAGAGGAGAAGCTCCAGGGACCGAAGGGGATGCAGCATGTGGGGCAGAAGAAGGCGCTCCTCGGGCTGGAGACCGGAGGGCAGCCCACCTCTGAGAGGATTCGCTTTTAACCAGAAATAAAGATATTCCAATACTCTGGCCACCCAATGCGAAGAACTGACTCGTTTGAAAAGACCCTCCAGGCCAGGCTTCAGCAATACAAGAACCATGAACGTTCAGATGTTCAAGCTGGTTTTAGAAAAGGCAGAGGAACCAGAGATCAAATTGCCAACATCCCCTGGATCATGGAAAAAGCAAGAGAGTTCCAGAAAAACATCTACTTCTGCTTTATTGACTATGCCAAAGCCTTTGACTGTGTGGACCCCAACAAACTCTGGAAAATTCTTAAAGAAATGAAAATAGCAGACCACTTGACCTGCCTCTTGAGAAACCTGTATATGCAGGTCAGGAAGCAACAGTTAGAACTGGACATAGAAAACAGACTGGTTCCAAATTGGGAAAGGCGTACGTCAAGGCTGTATCCTGTCACCCTGCTTATTTAACCTCATATGCAGAGTACATCATGAGAAACACTGGACTGGAAGAAGCCCAAGCTGGAATCAAGATTGCCAAGAGAAATATCAATAACCTCAGATATGCAGATGACACCACCCTTAAGTGAAGAAGAACTAAAGATCCTCTTGATGAAAGTGAAAGAGGAGAGTGAAAAAGTTGGCTTAAAGCTCAACATTCAGACAATGAAGATCATGGCATCTGGTCCCATCACTTCATGGGAAATAGATGGGGAAACAGGGGAAATGGTGGCCAAATTTATTTTTCTGGGCTCCAAAATCACTGCAGATGGTGATTGCAGCCATGAAATTAAAAGATGCTTACTCCTTGAAAGGAAAGTTATGACCAAACTAGACAGCATATTAAAAGGCAAAGACATTACTTTGTCAACAAAGGTCCATCTAGTCAAGGCTATGGTTTTTCTAGTGGTCATGTATGGATGTGAGAGTTGGACTGTGAAGAAAGCTGAGCGCCAAAGAATTGATGCTTTTGAACTGTGGTGTTGGAGAAGACCCTTGAGAGTCCCTTGGACTGCAAGGAGATCCAACCAGTCCATCCTAAAGGAGATCAGTCCTGGGTGTTCACTGTAAGGACTGATGCTGAAGCTGAAACTGCAGTACTTTGGCCACCTCATGCGAAGAGTTGACTCATTGGAAAAGACCCTGTTGCTGGGAAGGATTGGGGGCAGGAGGAGAAGGGGACGACAGAGGATGAGATGGCTGGATGGCATCACAGACTCGATGGATGAGGGTCTGAGTGGACTCCGGGAGCTGGTGATGGACAGGGAGGCCTGGCGTGCTGCGATTCATGGGGTCGCAAAGAGCCGGACACGCCTGAGCTGAGCTGCGCTGCGCTCTTCTCTGCGGTGTGTGGGGTCTAGTTCCCTGACCAGGCGTCAGCCCGGGGTCCCTTGCACTGGGAGAGCCTAGCCTTAGCCACTGGACCCCGAGGCAAGTCCCCAACAGTGATCTCTCATTGTTCTGACAACCTGGGTTTTGTTGAAAAATTCCTAGAGCTCCTGGCTCCTCCTGCATGTCTTCAGAAGGATCTCTCAGAGCCATCTGAGAGGCTGCTTCCTGGGCTCAAGTCCTCAGTTTTGTATGCCAAATAAAACATAATTTTCAACTTTTAGGTGGTGCATTTTTTTTTTCAATCAGCATGATGAATTAAATAATTGCATAAGAAACTAAGGACAAATTTCTTTAAGTGGACATAAAATCCTTCATGAAAAATCTTTCCAGAAAATAGAATTTACCACCAGTTTCAGAAGTCCAGGTGAATGGTGCTAGTATGTGCTGGCTCTGGGATCTCGCACTCTTGTGTCTGGACTCTGGATCCTCACTCATGGCTGCAAGATCTTTCAGAAGTGCTGGGTTTCTCATGAACCAAAGGAGTTCATATCTGCGTCTGCCTTGTGTGGTTACTGTGAGGAGGTCAATGCGATCAGAGTACCTGGCAGGGCCTGACACATTGTAGGGCCTCGACAGATTGAGGGTGGGAGGAGAAGGGAGCGACAGAGGATGAGATGGTTGGATAGCATCACCGACTCAATGGACATGAGTTTGATTAAGGTCTGGGCGATGGTGAAGGACAGAGAAACCTGGTGTGCGGCAGATCGTGAAGTCACAAAGGGTCAGCCACAACTTAGCACCTGAACAACAGCAAGGATAGAGGGTAGTGGGCGGCAGCCCAGGTGACGGGGTCCTGAGACGGCCTGCAGGTTCTGATAGAGCAGGACGTTCTCCTCTAGGAAGTTCAAGTGCCTGGCTCTGCTTCCATTTCAGGGCATCTGGCCCCTTGCCGTGATCAGTGTCCGGCTTAGCCTCACACACCTGTTCACAGCGTTTCCCTCTTGGGTCCTGCAACAGAGGCACAGCTTTCACAGTGTTCTGAGAAAGGGTTTCAGGTCTTAGGCACAGAGGGGGCTCCCTGACTCATGCCTCTAAAGACAGGGACAGCAGCGGCTCCTCACACACTCTGAACACATGTGGCTTTTGCATCATGCATGGGAGGCGGTGGAGGGAGACGGCCTCCCTTGAGAAGCAGCAGCCGAAGCGGGTCAGGGAGAGGACACAGCAACCCCGGCGTGAACAGGAGAGCCCTGCCTTGGCTGGCTCTGCTCTGGGCGGGCATGTGGCTGGGAGAACTCTCCAGGGGGGGGCTTTGGCTGTGAAGGTGTGGGAGGAGTGAGGTTGTGAGGATAGACGGGCTGGAGGACTGGGTTAGGAGGAGGCAGCGTCACCCTGCTCGTGGCTCTGGAAGGATCGGAAAGTCAGCAGAGCAGAGGGCTGGGCGCTGCCCGGGGCCTGGGCAGGGCAGGGCGCTGTCCCTGGCTCACCCTCGGGCAGAGCACACACCATCCTGCGCACCCTCGGGCCCACCCCCAGGGGAGCACAGGGGGCTTTCAGCTCACAGTTACTCTTTCTGGGTGTTTGTCCCTGCGGCTTTTCCTACAAAGCTCCCTGCCCGTCTCCCAGGAGGTGAGTCTGATCCCCTTCCCCAGGGAGGCAGCGTGACTCCTGGAAGCCTCATTCTGAGTTAGGGACCAGATGCAGAGTCGAGCCTCAGGGATGAGCGTGGTCCTTGCTTTTTTAGATCTCGGTTATTTTAAAGATGCCACGGTCATAAAACAGCTGTTAGAATGTAAGATCAAGGAACATTCAGGAGCAAGTCCAAAAGCACGCAGTGTGGCTGCAACCAAGTTCAACTCATTTAAAGGTCACCTGCTGTCCTGGTGCACCTCACAGCTTCCCTTGTAGCTCAGTCGATAACGAGTCTGCCTGCAATGCACGAGACCCGGGTTCGATCCCTGGGTTGGTAAGATCCCCTGGAGAAGGAAATGGCAACTCACTCCAGTATTCTTGCCTGGAGAATCCCATGGACGGAGGAGCCTGGCGGGCTGCAGTCTTTGTGGTGGCTAGAGTCTGAGGGACTCGGCACAGCACCCTGCTGCGGTGCGCCTCACAGCTTACTTGTCACAGACCTCACTCCTGCTGAACGCCTCTCCTCGCCACCCCCAAGAAGTCTGTGTTTTTCCTTTTCTACTCTTTGCCTTGTGGTTCTCTCCAGCTGGAGGTCTTGGTTATCACTAATTGTCTAAACCCTTAGTCTGCACATCCGGCCGGTGCTGACTCAGACACCTTGAATCCAGTCTACAGCCGAGTGATACCCCTTCTAAAATACACGCATCGCTGCTCATGCCAGATTGTTTGTTCTGAATCCCGTAGACGCGTGGGGCTGCTGGGGCCGTGCTGGCAGGTACTGTACCGTCTGAATCCTCTCCTCCGTCAGCAGCACCTCCTGGGCTCCCTGCCCGCAGCCGGCAGCTCCAGCCTTTAGCTTGTGGAGAACTGGGCAACTGGGGCTGGGCACCCCACCAGGCACCCTGTTCTAGAACATCTTGGGGGTTAGGTAAAGTGGGGACTTTCTATTAATTTTTTAATATTATGTTTTGCTGCCTAAACAGATCAGTGGCCTGGAATGGGTTTGGAATTCTTCAAACTCGTTCTCTACCTGGTGGACTGCTGGGGCCGGACCCCCACCCTCGGGGCCTCGTCCCTGATCTTGGGTCCCTAACTCCAGGCCTCCCCCTGCTGCTGTTCAAAGCAAGTTCCCTCTGGACACACAGCCCCATCCGTCCTTATTAACCAAAACCGAGAACTGGCCGGCAGCCTGGGGTCAGAGCAGCGGGCGGGCAGCTGTGTTTGGGGCCGTGGGCACACAGGGTGGGAAGACGGGGTGGACAGGAGGAGGAGTGTTCATCATGGAGGTGACGCTGCGTTCAACGGGCTGTTCATGTTCTCATCGCCCCTCATCGTTGTGTTTGGGTTTTATCACTCTCATTTGGAGAGGAGGAAACGGAGACCCAGGGAGAACCTAAACTGGCTGGTTGCCCACAAAGTGGTGGCAGTGGGGGCACCCAGCATGGCAGGGGCTGTGGAGGTGCGGGGAGGGGCTCTGATGGGCCTCAGGCGTGCCTTCTCCAGCTGCCCTGCCCTTGGCTGTGTGCGTCCTCTGTCTGTGAGCCATGGAGGGCTGCCCGGGCTGCCCTGGGGTGGGCTCCAGTGGTCAGGTCAGAGCCTGGGTTTAGATACAAAGTGGTGGCTCCCACCCCAGGGAGCTTCTCAAAATTGTAGGGAGAGTTGAGGCAGGATGTTGGCAAATAAAGAGTGGGGAGAAACACGCCCTGGGAAGTGAGCAGCGGACAGCTTGACCACCTCCCTGTCTGCTCCACCCCTGCCTCCGCCCTTGTGCCCACCTCCATCCCCACCTCCATCCACAACTTCACCTCCATCCCTGTCTTCACCTCCATCCCTGTCTCCATCATCTCCATCCCTGTCTTCAGCCCCATCCCTGTCTCCATCACCTCCATCCCTGTCTCCACCTCCATCCCTGTCTCCATCACCTCCAT
>NW_024070185.1:109576264-109582680 GCF_014754425.2 Oryx dammah
ACCTCCATCCCTGTCTCCACCTCCATCCCTGTCTCCATCACCTCCATCCCTGTCTTCACCTCCATCCCTGTCTCCATCACCTCCATCCCTGTCTTCACCTCCATCCCTGTCTCTACCTCCATCTCCATCTATCTATACATGCAATTCATAGTCGTGGTTCTAAAACGATGCTCCTGGTTTGCTGCCTTTGAGCAGGATTACAGAAAGAATAAAACACCACAATAGAAGTGTAATAGGCATTTAATCCACTTCTAAAATTGGACCAGAGCTCTTTGATGTAAACAGGAAATGAACACTGTCTGAACCACCAGGTAAAGGGAACCCTACCTAAGTGGCCAGGAATAGACATTCAGCCTCTCTGGAATTTGATTCGACCTTCAATCATATTGCCTTTATGTGCCCTCAAAGGCAGGACACCATTTATGCTATTTGCAAACGTAGAGATGTTACTGAATGTGAAGGCTGATGTTGGGGCTGGGTTTAGAGATCGTCGTCTAGGTTTCTGAATTCTTCCTGATGCCCTGATGTCCTTGTGTGAGGGCACTTGACCCCATGTCCAGAGGCATTGATCCTGAATAGAAATCTTCTAGGGAAAACTCAGGAGGCATGATAAATACAAATGTAAATCGTATGTCAATCAGACATTAAAATGGATTTTTAAGAAGAATTTATCTACTTTAAAAGAGAGTAAAGATGATCCTTCTGCTAAATGATTTGAGAGTGTAATTGGCTGATGAGGGTGTAGAAAAACAGTAATAGAAGGGAAGTACATTTAATTTGAGCTTGTCACTTCCAGCTTTATAAATTGGTTTATTCCAAATGAATACTCACAGCTTTCAAAATTAAATTACCTTGCTTTTCCAGTTATTTAATTTTTTTCTTCTCCAGCCTTCTTACGTGACCCTTAAACATCTCAGCCGGTGGGCAAAAAGCGGAATATTTGAGTCACCTGTGTGTGTGTTGTAACGTCTGTCAAGGTAGGAGTTATATTGAATGAAATTGCATTATATTGTTACCAACAGACCCAGGGAAATGTTTGGCTCCAGGTATGTCTTCCTCGGATAAACACTTGTTTGCAAGAATTGGGAATCCTGTTTCCACTGTGACCTTTAAAACCACAAGGCTCAGCTCCCCCTCCTCCCTGGAGAAAATCTTAACATGTTTCTCGTGATGACAAAGGCCAATTAGCTGTCCTCAGGCAGCCGTGCCGCTAGATGCCCCTGGGACCCCGCGCTCTCGTTCCTGCCCGCCCGCCCAGCCAGGCCTCCGGGAAAGCCGCACCAGGGGAGGGTGTCCTTGGACGGGGAGCAGCGAGAGGCCAGGAGGTCAGGACCACAGCGGTTCTCAAAGTGGGTCCCCCGAAGGGTGGCGGCATCACCTCGACCCGCTAGGAATGAACGTTTTTCTCCTCAGCCCCACTCCAGCTGCTGACTGGGAGCTCTGGCTGGGGGCGGACGTGCACCTCATCCACCCCTTTGGGTGACTGAGATGCTCCTTCAGGCCTTGGGGAGACGGGTCTCGAGCACCAGGGAGCTCGCGGAGTAAGCAGTCTTGGGATCAGCTCCGCCACCTGCAACCTGTGTGGCCTGGACTGAGTTACCTGAGCACTTTGTTCTGAGCTCCTTCCGGGTAAATGCAGACAATCAACTGCCCTGGCAGGCTGTCATTAGATGCTTCATGTACTACGTTAAATACATTTCCTGGGAGATGGTGCCTTGCGTATGAAGTAGAGGGTTAAAACGGAAATCTTCCTGCCTGCTCGTCCTCAGAGGCATCCGTGTGATCCCTTCTGTGACACCAGGGTGAGGCGACGCTCACACGCGAGTACACGGAACAACGGAAATGGCTCAGAGCGACTCCTCCACTCCTGAACCTCCTCCCGCTGGGCTGGGGGAGAGGAGCAGGCCGTGCCGGGCTTGCATTTCCTGTCCTAGTGAAAGAGGCCTCCGGGGAGCGCAGGCTGGGACCCTGGGCTTGAGAAGAGGCTCTGCCAGGGCCCGCCTGAGGCCCAAGGAGCCCGTGGGCTTCGCAGCTGTGTTGACGTTGGCTCACACGCCCAGAGTCATTGCAGTAGGACCTGAGTTTAGGACTCAGCGTGCCGTGGGGAGGGCTTGAGGTGTGGTCCATGGAGGGAGATTCTAGAAGGTCTGCAGGACAGAAGGACTCCAGCCCCACGAAGCTGGAGGTGGCCCCCAGCTTCTCAGGATGATGGAGGAGCCAGAGGCCACCTCCCCACAGAGAGATTCATTTACAAGGTGGAAGGAACAGCGGGAGAGACATCCCCAGCAATGCAAAATTCCAAAAGAACGGTCAGACGTGTCCGCGGGAGGAAGAGTCAGTTTCAAACATCTGTCAGACACAGGGTGAGAGGCCAATGCGTGACGGTACAAGTCCAATAAAAAGGGCTTCTGTTCTTTATCACCCTAGTGTCTCCCTGAGCTGGTGGGGATGGGGAGGGAGACCCCCAGACAGAGAACCAGAGAAGCCAGGGCAGCCCCTCTCTGCAAGGGCAGAGCTGATGGGGACACTCAATCAAGCATGCAGCAGGCTGACATCCAGTCTGACATCCCAGCTTCAGAACCGAGATGCTTCGTGACTTGGAGACTCTCACGTTGACACCGCGAAGTGAGCAAAAGAGCCACGCCTTCTAGAGGTCTCCTCTCCGAGAAATGAAGACCACTTTCACCGAGAAGCCCTCCAAAGGGCAGAGATGAGCTCAGTAGTAAGTTTGCATTACACTTGTTCAAGGCACACAGACTCACCTGCACGCGGGTACCAAACAGCAGTGTCTTGGTAAGTGGAAGCTATTTGCTTCTATTAGAAAAAAATAACACCTTGATTCCTTTTAGCATCAGTCAGATTTTATTAAGTGAGATTTTAGAGGTTGAAGTGTGAAGACAGACCTATCAATAAGCGCTACTTTAACAAACATTAACGTGAACCGGCGGAACTTTTTGTCAGCAAGAGCCTTTTGGTGGATTCACAGAACTGGAGACTGTAAAGAAGCCTGGAGACCTTTGCTGATGTAATAGTGAAGTCAGAGCTTCTTGAGGCTGAGAGGGGTCCCGGGTCCAGGCACTCCTGCCACACAACCTCAGGGGGCGCTGTTGCACGGCAACCCTAGCGAGGAGCACCCCTGCACCTGTGCTCTGACTGCCCAGCATGTGTGGCCGCCGCTGGGCCCCCACAAAGTCTTGGCGTCCCAGCCCCGCTGAAGTCCAAATCTGCAGACAGTCACATGGTGTGTGCAAAGGCCCTGGAGCAGGGGCCCTGCTCCCTCCAGAGAGCGCCCGCTTTCCAGTATCTGTGATCACCAGGGCATGCTCCACTCCCGTCAGACTCGCCTGCACGCATTTTCTCAGACGTTCCTGCAGAGTCAGAGTGTTGCTACAAAGCTCAGAGCCAGCCTCTGAGGCCACACAGGGCCGGGCCGGCCTCAGGAATCCCGGGAGAGGCGATGTCGTCCCCTCCGAGTCGGGCCTCTCAGCACGCTGTCGTCTGGATGCTTGCCCGCTGCCTGCACCTGCCCGCCCTGGCCTGCACGCCTCCTGGTGTGTGTGTGCCCTTCTTACAGCGGAGGCAGCGCCTTGAACAGCCAGGTCAGATCACCGCCTTCTCCCTTTCCAGGTGAGAAAGGTAAGGCCCGTCGAGGATGCTGCCTGAGGTCTCAGGAAAACCGTCGTGGGGAACCGTGTGAAATGATTGTTTCCACTGGGTTGCTGTGATGCCGGTCGTGGCCACACGCTGCCTTAGCGACGGGATAAATTTCCAATTCATTTCTGCCGTGCTCGTGGTTTGGGGACAGTGGTACTTGAAGGACCTCACGGAGTCATGTGTGGACTTGTTGACATTCTAGAGGAAACTAGGGAAACCACATGGAGGGCAGCTCCCGTGAACCTGTTCTCAGCGAGTAAGGAGCTTCAGGCTGGACGCTACTGAGCCCGGGGTCTAGGGACCCGCAGGAAGGAGTGTTCCCGCGCCCAGGCGGGACACCCACAGGGACAGGGAGGGCGGGAGCTGACTCCGGCCAGCAGGCCCAGCCTCCCGGGGGCAGAGTGGGCTGCGGCAGGCACACGGCTTGCAGCCAGTCCGGGGGCGTCTTTTGTGACTCGAAGAAGTGGAAGGATGTTGCAGGGTTGTTCTGACTTTTCCTCTTAGAGCCTGGCCTCCGGAAGGAGGGCTGGGGCAGAGAAGCCAGCTGCTTTAAAGGTGCAGGACTGTGCTCAAAGGCCACGCTTTTTGTCCTCGCTGCTGTTACCGCTTCGGTTTGGCTTTCGGTTTGGTTAGGAGTGTCTGGGGACCCCGACCACCGCCAAGCACACTTCTGATGCCCCTGAGAAGCCTGAGGTCCGACTCCCACTCCACCAAGAGCCCAGCGGCCTCCCAGGCAGCAAGGGAGGGCACCCGCAAGCCGCTGGAAGGAAGACCCTGGGGAAGGGAGACAGGCTTCAAAGAGGAAACTGCGTGTCCTGGGTCTTAGATTGCAATACCTTCATCTCCCCCCGAAGTCCCAGGTAGACAGATGGGGACGCCGGGGGGACGGTGGGGAGAAAGAGGGCTGGGGTGGCCAGCAGGTGCCCCGCTTGGGTCCAGGCTGGTCCTGCAGGCCTCGCATCCCCACTGGCCCCTCGTGGCTGCTGTCTTCTCTCGCCCCCAAGAGGTCCTGCCCCATCCCCAGCTCCTCCAGACCAGCCGGGGCCCGGGTCCTCTCTGGGTTTCGTTCTCTTGGATAACACGTGTCAGGTTGGAGCAGGTGCTCTGGTTTATGACGAAGTCCTGCCCCACGAGAAGAACTAGACGTTGAGGGGAAGACCCATTGCAGGGACATGGTGGCCTCCAAGTCTCTCCGAAGCCCCAGACTCTCCCCTAACACGTTGGCCCAGGCCTCCGCGCACCCGATCTGTTTGGCCCTCAGCTCTGAGTTCCCAGCTCACTGCACCCAAGTCTAGACAACACAGGAAGACCCTAGGGCCTGGTGCTTGGAAAGCCTCTGTCAAGGGTTGTCAGCCAGACATGGTGTTTAAAAGAAAAGCTGAAATTCCATGCATCCGATGAAGTCAAAGGCGCCTGGCAAAGTGGAGGGTTCATCCTTGATGTTTGGAATACAGCTTCTGTTTTCACAAATACGCAGGACCCAACCCAAGTGATAAATGGAGACTCTGGGGTAACGGTTCCTTCTCTGCTGATCCATGTCCAAATGGGCTATAAAAATGGTAATATGCGTGTTCATAATTAACATGCCAGCCACAAATCATCTCAGGGGTAAATTATTAAAACAATGAGATGCACACGTCTCCATTAGGGGTGGAAATTTGTTTGTGGAGAGTTAGGAAGTCAAGCCAAGCTCATTGAGGTGAACTCCCCTCGACCATGCCGGGGAGGAAGCAGGGAGGCCTGGAATGGAGTGAGTTACTCCACAGGTGAACCTTGGGTCTGGTCAGTGTCTCCACCCCAGGCAGGTGTGAAGGACCAGGTGAGCCGAGCTGTGGGCACAGGTCAGGACGGAGCAGGGCAATGCCGCCTGGCTCTGCGGTCATCTGGGCAAAACCCTCCGGCTTACTGTTATCCCAGGAAATTGCCTCCCACACTCCGGTTACCTTGGGTGGGCCCCTCACCTCTCAGCACTTCCTCTTCAGAGGCATGTCCTCCTTAGGGACCTGCTGGCATGCAAGGACCTCTGTGCCCGCCTCGGGAGGCGTGCCATTGCAAAGCCTCTAAGAGGCTGGTCCCGACTGAGGTCTCGATTATCCAGGACAGTGATCCCTTGAAGGGCCTTTCTCTGGCTGCTGGGTGGGCAAGTCTTATCGGGAGAACCTGGGGTCCAGCAGTTTCCAAGAGGGGATCCCCCATTCTTCCTGGGAGGGCGGTGGTGGCCTGGAGGCCTCTGGTAATGACAGGGCTCCACAGTATAGCTCCTGTGGCCCCAGAACGCCTAGAGCTGCGGCCCTGAGCGTCTCGTCCCACTGGGGTGATGCAGACCCCACAGCAACGTCGTGGGTTAGAAAACTGACTCTGCGGCCCAAAGCTGACACTAAAGGAGGACGGCTCCCATGGCTGGACTCACTGGTAAGTGAGCAACAGGCAAGATAAAGGGAGCGGACGTGCCGGAGCGGATGCTGGCCTCGTCTGTGCGGCGTGCGCCCCGTCTGTGGTCTCAGACGGTCTCCACAGCTGGAGCCCAGACAGCTGCCCATGCACCCCGTCTCAGTGGCGGGGACAGGGGCTGTGGGCAGCGGGGTCCGGGCCTGAAGTCAAGTCACAGGAAACTGAAGTCATGCTTTCTTGAGAAAGCACACTCACACACACACACAAACACTCACACATTCACACACTTACACACAAACACTCCCCCTACACACTTACACAAACACACGGACACTCACACTCACACTCACACACACACTCACGCACTCACA
>NW_024070185.1:109582690-109588767 GCF_014754425.2 Oryx dammah
CACACTCACACACACTCACACACACACTCACGGGACAGGGAGGTCTGAGCATCTTCCGCTGGGTTCGCCTGCTCCCGTGTTCCTCTTTCTCGGCCCCGGCCTCCCCTTGCTTCACCGTCTTTAGATGACCTCATTGCCCCCTAAGCCTCTGTCAGGCAGCATCCAAAGACCAAGCAGGGATTTCCTGAGCGGCTTTGAGCTGAGAGAGAAAGGGTGATGCTCAGAGCCTGCCCCTCAGTCTCTCTTCTCACCCTCTGAAAATACGCTGATACATTCAGATTATTAGAGGGAAAGAGGCCGGTCCCCAGAGACGAGGAGTCAGAACTGCAAAAATAATGGTCACGAAAAACAGTTCCGTGCGCACCCGCCATGCCTCGCGAAGCACCCCATTTTCTGGCTGAGGAAACCCAGACTCAGAGCCACGTGGGGACGCGGCCCAGGAACCGGAGCCTGGACCACTCTCCGGAGCGCCGCCTGCCCTGGTGCTCTGCCCGCGCCCTCTCTGGTCAGGGCGGGGATGGCTCCAAAGCCGCAGGAGGCCTGCCCACGCCGCGGCCTCCCTGCGCCCCAGGGCTCTGCCTGCAGCTGCCATGGTGCCCCCTTCTCAGGAGCAGGCGTGGGGGCAGGGGGCAGGGGAGCCGCTCACGCGGGCCCTGAGAGGCTGGGGAGTCACTCACACGAGCCCTCGGGGGCAAGGGAGCCCCTCTCAGTGGCCCTTGGGGGGCAGGGGGGCCCTTGGAGGCAGGGGAGCCGCTCTCAGCGGCCCTCGGGGGCAGGGGAGCCCCTCACATGGGCCCTCGGGGGCAGGGGAGCCCCTCACGGCTGCCCTCAGAGCCCTGGTCCGAGTGGAATCAGGACAACGCGGCGGAACATGTGGAAGGGCCACGCGGTGAAGGCTGTGCCGTCAGGAGCCTCGCGTGTCCAGTGAATTCAGCCTCGCAGGTCGACAGCCGCTCAGAGGGAGACTCCTCGGAGCTCACCACCAGGGGCCCACGCCAGTGAACACCCAGAGACAGAACGAGAAGACGGTCCTCGTGAGATGGAGAGCTTCAGCCCAACTCTCTGGTCTAACCTGGTTTTCCGCAGGGAAGAATCACGCTGAAGGTGAGCAGGCACTAAGGGTGCTAAGAAATCGGGCTGGTTCGCCGTGGGCTGGCTCTGGTTACAGGTCAGTGGGTGAGGGTCCACGGGCGGGACGGAAAAGCGCTGGGCGGAGGGCAGCGCTGTCCTAGCAGAGCCCCCAGGGATAGGGTGGTCCCTGGTCGCAGGACAGGTGCCTCTTCTCCCAGCAGGAGACCATCTACTCCCCCCACCGCCACCCCCGCCCCCAGCTTACATCATTGCCTAGAAACCAGGTCTTCGTGCGTGAGAATGCAAGAGTGGAGGATGGCTCTCAGGTAGAGGTCTGAATGGTCGTCACAAGATTGATGTTGAGATGGCGGCTATGAATCGTGCAGTTATTAAGTAACCAACACCTGGAGAAAAGGAACCCCAGCTCACACCCCTCACCATGCTCACTTGATGATCCTGGGCAGGTACAGTCGCCCTCACCCCGAAGTACACGGCAGCTGCTGCATGCTGCCTGGTGTCCAGCACAGAGAATGTCACCGTCCACACGTGTGGATGCAGACAGAGCCTCACGCGTGAGCACAGGGCTGCACACACACACGGGTGTGTACACTTAGCTGTATCACCAGACATTCAACTCCCAGGTGCCTGGTTTTACTCAGCTGAAATGAGAGCATAAAGAACAAAGACGCCAAGTAATTCAGTAGCGTCGTCCGCAGATGGCTGCTGAAACAGCTCAGCCCGACAGTCTGAGAGTGAGGTCGCGTGAATGGCTGCACGTGCAGACCTGGGTCGGCTCGGCCTCCTTCTCGTGGGCTGACTGCTCACGTCTCCCCCAGGAGACCGTGGCTTCTAGAGCATTTGAACAGTGTTACATTCAGCCTGACCCCGTGGCCTGCTGAGTCCTGCAGAGAGGAGGGTGCTCACAGCCCCTGCGGGCTCAGCCCTGCTCCTCACAGGCGTGGTTTCATTCCGTTTCCAAGTTTCCTCCCTGGGGAACTCCTCTTTGAACCATCCTCCTCTTCCACTGTGGGAGAGGGCGGGGGACAGGGTCAGCCCCACAGGGGACCCGGCCCTGCCCCACGTCAGGACTCCGGAGCAGCCGGGGAGCAATCCTGCCTTGATTCCTTCTCCTGGTCACCTTTCCCCAGATGCGAGGGGCTCGTGCCCACCGCTTCTGCGAGATTCCCTGCGGCGGGTGGAGCACCAGCCCCCCGCTGCCTCCACTGCTGGCTCACGGCTGGAGCTGACCTCGAGGATGCTGAAGTGCTTCGCAGCCTGAAGCACCTTGCAAGCCCTGGCAGTCTCTTCCCCTTTCCTCCTGTCCTCTTTCTAGCAAAATGATGTTCGATGTGAAGGCTTCCAATACACACCAGGAAATTACAAATGAAGGCAACATGCCCATGGTTTGATCAGACAGAACAGTCGAGGCTTCACGGTGAAGGTCCAGTTCTCCCAGCAGGAAGTCGGTCTGCTTTGGTGGACGAGGCCTGAGCTGAGGCAGTGAGACCCCGGTGCTGGCTCTGTTTGCCCACGCTAGGACCCAGGGCTATTCTCACCACGGCGGGCCCCACCCGGCAGGAAGTGTTCCTGTGGGCAGTTGTTTCCTTTTCACTTTGAAATTTCTTAGTTATTTAAGTTGAAAGGAATTTTGAGAGGTAAGATTTCCTGAATATCTTGTTGTAATTTAGTGTTATACATAATATGGGCTTCCCAGGTGGTGCTACTGGTAAAGAACCGCCTGCCAACGCAGGAGACGTGAGAGACGTGGGTTTGATTCCTGGGTCGGGAAGATCCCCTGGGGGAGAGTGTGGCACCCCACTCCAGCATTCTTGCCTGGAGAATCCCATGGACAGGAGCCTGGCTGGCTATATAGTCCATGGGGTCTCAAAGAGTAGGGCACAACTGAAGTGACTTAGCATGCATGCATGTTAATATATTAAATATACATATTATATGTGTTTATTTAATACATATATTTAATATATACATTCAGTATACACTAAATATAATATTAATAGTCAGTCATGTCTGACTCTTAGCGACCTCATGGACTGCAGCCCACCAGGCTCCTCCGTCCATGGGATTTTCCAGGCAAGAGTACTGGAGTGGGGTGCCATTGCCTTCTCTGATAACTACATTAGTTTCTAATAAATAATTTTATAGTGAGATGTAATTTTGATCAAATATGTTAGATATTTATGATTTTAGTGCTCAAATAAATAGTTGAGGATATTTTGAAGGCTGATAAAATAAGGGGAACATGGGATGTGGTCCGTCAGATATAGAAACTGTGACGTGGCCAGGGTGATGCTGATTTAGGGGCTCCAGGCAGCCCCCCCAAGCCTCTGGGGCTGGTTGGTGGGCAGGGGACCGGCGACATGGCTGATGGAGCTGAGGGCTGGGGAGGCGAGGAGAGAGCCGTGGAATTGCTGCATGTCTGGCAGTGGAATGGCCCCAACCACAATCACATGATGTGTGCACGCACGTGTATAAGTGTGCCTGTATTTGTGTATGAATCCACATACATGCATGAGTTTGTGTGCGCATAGCCATGTATTAATACAATTGTTTGGTTCATGTCTTTATAATCATGTGGAGAAACCCCTTCAACCCCAACTCCTGAGATGTTCTTAACTCTTTAAAGGGAAATATTTTAGTGTTTGGAAAATTACCTTGAAAAAGCACTGATTTTAAAGACAGACTTGTCATGCACGTGTGTCTCCCAGTCTAAGGGCTGCTGGCCTGAAACGCGGTTATTTCCTGATTTCCTCCCGGCGCGTTTCGCACGAGGGGAAGCTGCGTCTCCCTGGTGTGCACTGACCCAGCGTTGGGAGCAACACTAACTCAGGCACCTGTGCTTCCGACTTCTGCCTCGGGCATTAAAGCAGTGCCTCTGGATGTGAGAAAGTAGGCTTTGAGTCTGGCGCTAGAAAGAACATGAAGAAGCTTTCAGACGGTCTCGGGGAAACACCCCGGAACCCAGGACGCATGGGTGAATTCCAGGGAAGAGGAAATAAAAGCTGTGAAGGTGAAAGCAGAGACTCAGACCCCGCTTAAAGGGCACGTTTTGGACCCTGAGTCGCTGGCTGCGCCGGCCTCTCTGGAGGGCTGAAGGGCTGTTTGCCGACACTGATTCGAACGCCTCGCAGTGAGGCTGTGCACTGCCTCCTGCAAACAAAGGTGATATTTCAGCGCTCTGCGGGGCGTGATGTGCAGGAGATGAGCGGATCAACACGCCACGAGGATGGTGGCTTCCACTAAAACAGCACAGCACTTTCTGCCATGCCCATCTTTACAAATCTCCATTTTTTTTTTCTCCCTTTTTCAGAACTTCCAATTCGAGTTAAGAGCATTCATGATTCTAGGCTACGGATGCTTTGAGCACTTTTTCCGAGTATGTTCGGCTCAAGCGTGTGTGTCTTTTTTTACGTTCTCCTTCTCCTGTCTTTTCCGGTTTATGGGAAAAGGCAAAATGGGCTGTGATGTGAGTGACTCAGTGTAGGGGTCCACCTCCTCATGTCCCCTAGGGCTTTCCCTCCCAG
Organism: Oryx dammah; assembly: GCF_014754425.2. Lineage (NCBI taxonomy): Eukaryota > Metazoa > Chordata > Mammalia > Artiodactyla > Bovidae > Oryx > Oryx dammah. The sequence continues at coordinate 109,587,304 of NW_024070185.1, forward strand.
TGCACCCAGAGTAGAAGATGAAAGAGGCCTCCAATCCCCATCACTTTTGACTTTGTTGGTGGTGGGTTGGGATCCAGCAGGCACCATTCCTGGGTATCTTCTATGTGGAGAATTTTGGACTTATTTACAACCGATTTATTTTACTCTGGGAGCAGATCTGAATGCATTTGTTAGATGTAAGTATTATTATAAAGTCTTTTATATTTTATATAAATATTATATAAGTATTTTATACTATAATGACTAGAGGGAGAAATCAGACGTGTGTGTGTGTAAGAGAGAGAGAATTTCTTTTTTCTGTACAGAGCTCAGTATTTCAATTTCACTCTCTTTAGCTTTAGGGGGAAAGCACTCCATTTTTTAGAAAAAAGTGACTCAAATATAGTTGTGACTTCTTTTTATTTAAGAATTTATTTTATATTATTTTCTTAGAAACAGCTTTAGCATAGGGACGTTCCTCCCGGTCAGCCCTAAGCCTGTCTAGCTGAGACAACACACCATTTCTTTGTTTTCCCTTCCCACCCCTCCCCTCCCCTCTCACCTTTTCGGTTAGATCTTTCATCCTTAGTTTATCTGGGGAGTATTTTCTACAGGGGAAGGGAGCTCACTGTGGTATAAACACAGCGACTGGTTATCTCTTTCATCTCTAGATCTTTATCTTATTCGTTCATAGACGTGATTGAGTTCTATGTATCTCGGAGCTCTGACCTGGGTACCCAAAGGTGAAAACCACACCGTGAACCCTCGTGAGCCTCAGAGCTGCTGGGGAATCAGGGCGATGAACACGTGCGAGCCTGGGGAGCCGGGTGCTCTGAGCACAGCTCCTGCACTGCACTTTCCCAGGGAGAGGGTCCTCCAGACCGCGGAGCATAGGTTTAGAAGAGGCAGAAAAACACAGTCCCTCAGCAGGGCTGGTGCTTATGTCCCATCATGAGAGCTACCGCCTGCCACTCCTGAGTCACACCCGCCGTTCTTTACTGCGGACTGAACAGGCAGTTCAGGTCCAGCACACCCCTCTGACCGAGCTGTCAGGGGAGGGGAGGCTTCTAGAGAGGTGTCTACGGGGCACTTATGGGGTAGAGAGGCTCCCCCGGGGAGGAATGCCAGCCTCGTGCGGGGTGTAGAGACCTTCTGTACCCAGCAATGTGTGTGCTGTGTCCCCAGTGTGATGGCGTTAGGAAGTGGAGGTGATGCGGTCAGGAGGCTGGGCCTCTAACCGACAGTGCCCCCATGGAAGACCCAGAGATGGCCCAGGTGGCAGAGTAGAAAGACCCTGAGCTTGCTTCCTCCCAGGGACACTCGGAATGTATGCCTGTTTCAGATCGACTGTTGATGAGAGAGACTGAAAAACAGGCAGAAAAGGTCCCCGATGACTAAAGACATAAAGAAAGAACTACAAGATGGAGGTAGGGCAGTCAGGTCCAGCGGTCGCGGGGGGAGCAACCCACAGAGGCGAGGTCCAGC
>NW_024070185.1:109588777-109614155 GCF_014754425.2 Oryx dammah
ACCCACAGAGGCGAGGTCCAGCGGTCGCGGGGGGAGCAACCCACAGATTCGAGGTCCAGCGGTCCCGGGGGGAGCAACCCACAGATGCGAGGTGTCCACGGCAGCAGAGGCTCTCCCCAGGGAGCGACGTTCTGAGTCCTACGTTGGCCCCCCAACCCGGGGGTCCTTTACTGGGAAGGTGGGCCTCAGGTGTTTAGCTTTGAAGGCCAGCAAGGCTTCCTTTCAGGAGACCCAGAGGCTGGGGCAAATAGAAACTCCACTCTTGAAAGCTGAACATAAATCCTCACCTGCTCCGGGACCCAGGGCAGAAGCAGGAATATGAAGGACGCCTGGGTCAGGCCCCCTGCTGACCCTGGTGAGAGTCAGGGAGGCTGGAGGCAGCTGGGGCTGGCACATGGACGCTGGCAGCAGCCATCTAGGGGGCGTACTCGTGTGTGGACGCTGGTGCTGGTGAGCCCTCCTTGACTTGGAGCTGGCCCGACCCTCCAGCTGGACCCGGTCTCCACAGAGTCATGCAACGACCAAGCTCACCAAAGTCGGGGTTCAGGGGGCCGAGGAGAGGGTGGCCTGAAAAACCACCTGCATAGTTATTCTAAATTGTCTGCTGGGATGGTTCACCTGGTGTACCGCAGCGTGCTTCAGTGCCTGAGATTTGATGGGAATGTTCAGTATCAGAAACGTTAGAAAACATTTCTATATACATATATATTTTTAATGAACTTTATACAGCAGGGGGGGTGTGTCTCTGTGTGCTTGGTGTGTGTATCTTTGGGGAGTGTGTGTCTGCACGTTCATATCTATGTGGCGTGTGTGTGTGTATAGGGTGTGTGTGTGGTTTGGATGTGTGGTGTGTGCGTGTGCTCACGTCTGTGTGTGTATGCTGGGTGTGTGTGCTTTCTCCATCCATGGGGAAAGCCTGGCAATTGAATTACTCAGAAGCACCTTCCTGTTGCCTCCCATCTCCCATCATACGAAACCTGCCGCTTCGTCACCTCTGAAGCCGTGACTGAACGGTTCTGCCATTTGGAGGGAGGACAGGGCCAGTCAGGAGGAAGCCGCAGGCTCTCAGCACGCGGTGAAGATGGTGTTGCTCCGATTCGCTGTCCACACTCTGGCCTCCCTGCCCTCGTCATGTGAGCAGGGCCGGGAGAGGGAGGGACAGAGGTCCGGCTCCTGCTGCAGGCGGCAGGCCCAGCCTTCCAGACCGGTGCCGACATCTGGGGGTAAGACGGCAGGTGGAGCCCGTAGCTGCCCCCACCCCATGGGGGGCTCCCCGGGCTGGCCTTTCCACCATCAGCAGTCCAGCTGTGGATCCTGGACTTGGTGAGCCGGTGGCGAGGAGGAGAGAAGAGGACGTGGGGGCGGGGACAGGACACAGGAGGAGAGAAAGGGCAGAGAGGCTTCCCTGCAGGGACAGCGGGGCGGGGCGCTGCTCCGGGAAGGGGGCTCACGGCTCCGAGGCGTCCAGAGGCCTCCTTCACCGGGGTCTCCTCCAAACCTCCAGCCTCCTGCCCCGGATGCCCCAGGCTCTGCTCCCTGCCCAGGAATCCCTCAGGGTCTCTTCTCCTGCGGTGGTCTGAGAGGCGCCCCTTGGACCCTCTGGGTGCCAAACTGTGGCTCACGCCGCCACCACTCGGGAGGTTCCTGCCACCAGATCCCGTCTGCACTGAGCACCCTGGTCCCCGGGAAGAACCGAGCAGCAGACATTGGTTCCAGCCTCACCCGGTGAGACGGGATCACGTGTGTGCCCGGAAGCCCACTTCCCCAGCACCTGCTGCCCCTGGCCACACAAGCTTGATGCCGGGCAGCTGAGCGTGTGGCCATGGGGGGTCCCAAGGCCACAGCATCTGTGCTGGGAACAGGGTATCCCCCTGGATGAGGCTGAGGCCGCTGACCTTGGCCCTGGGCATCCTCAGAGGCTGCGTCCCGTGTCCGGTTGCTGGACCTCAGCCCCGGGGGCCTGGTCACACCCCTGTCCCAGCCCCCAGCTCCGCCCATTGCCCGTCCCAGCCCCTCTGCCCCTCTGGGGTCCTCCCTGCGCTCCACCTGCTGCTGGAGCTTTATCAGCAGCAGAGGGCTGGGGTGTCCATCTCCAGCGCACGCGCAGCTGCTCCGTCCCACGCGGGGCTGACCCGATGGGGCCTCCCCACCCAGCATCCCCCACTGACTCCCCAGGAGAGAGCTGCCCCCGCCCCCCGGCCCACCCCTGGTGCCAGCACTCGGGGCGGAGACCACATCCAGTCCCTAACTCCGCCGTTTCCTGTTGACTGCCGCTGCCTCCCGTCTGCGGGTCCCCGGAACGTGCTGGTGGTCACAGCACGACCGCAGCTCCGAGTCCTTTCCATCCGCTGGCCTCCGTGCGGGGAGCGCAGAGCCTGACCAGCTCCACACGCCTGCCCGGCGCCGGCTGCTGGCTGCCAGAACCACGCCTGCCGCCGGGTACCTCTCTGACCACGGACGGCCCGGAGGTGAGAGGGAGGTGTCAGGAGGGCTCCGCTCCGACCTGAAGGGGACCTTTTGACCTTTGCAGCTTATGATGCATCCATGTCCCTGCACATGCCCGAGCTCTGCAGCTGCGGAGGGTCCCTGGTGGGGCCCAGGTTGGGGGCAGGGGCTGTATGCAGCCTGGCACCACTGCTGATGCAAGAGGGGACTTCACCCAGCCTCGGGTGATGGCCGCGTCCACAGCCCGGCAGGTGTGCTTCCCACCGCCAACCCGCCAAGCCCCAGACTGCTCTCCTGGGGGCCCCTCAGGCCCCCTGCTACCCTGGTCCTCCCGGAAACCTCTGGACTGGGTCCCTCCTCCCTTGGGGCGTGTGTCACAGGGAGTGACCCACTGGATCCCCTCGCATGCTGGGGCTCCCCAGGGCAGTCCCTTCTCCTGCGCCTTCTGGGCTCCTGGCAGGGAGGACAGAGCCTCGGAGAGGGAGGGCGTGGGGCCGTGGGGCTCCTGCCCAACCTGCAGGCCAAGGTGCTCCAGAGCCTTCCGGGGGGCGGGCAGGACCCTCCCCGAGCGGCACCTGCCATTTCTTCCTGAGGCCTGAGGCCCTTCCCCTCGCTCTGATTCAGCACCTGGCCCCTACCTGGCTCTCCTTTTCTTTTGCCAGCCTCCCTGATGTGCGCCGCCTCCTGCTCACCGGCTGCAGAGTGAGGTCCTGTTCTCTGCTCCGTGGCCCTGGGGTGTTGCGTGCGAAGGGCAGATGGAGCCCTCTCACCAACGTGTGAAAACCAGCTCCTCGTGAGCTCAGCTTAGAAGAACTGTCTTCCTGCTCACGACAGACCGTCGAGCCTTTCCGAGGCAGGGTGGATGGGCTCCTGATCACAGTCTGCCTTGGCGCCGATCTTGTGGGAGCCCGATGCTCGGCCACTCCTTGCAAGGAGGTTGTTTGGAATAACGTTTTCGCCGTAAGGGCTGAAAGAGACAATTCACGCAGCGAGTGTCGAATCCACGATGCTGCACTCCAGATTCACGAGAATACAGACAAACGCATCTTATGGAAACCCAAACAGCCAGATTATGCTTTTCCTACAGGGCTTTTGCCAGGAAGTCGAGAAGTCACAGGAAAGCTTCAGCACACTCTGTGCCCGTGAGGACAGGGCTCCCCAGGGACCCTGCAGGGAGCCAGTCCGAGCGCCGAGGCTTGTGGCGGGCAGGCCTTCCCCAGCTGGCCTGTCTCGTCATGTCAGGTCCTGGCTACCTGGGGCAGCCAAGGCTCGAGGGCCCTGTCTATTGCGAGAGGTCTCCGAGCCACAGACGCTGGGGCTGGGGGCCAGCTCTGGCTGTGAGCTCGCGCAGCCGCTCATCTGCACAGCAGCCCTCAGCCAGCAATGACAGGGAGGCAGGCAGAGCACTTCATCGGAGGCATTTAAAGGCATGTGGATGGTACCTGGAGCACTGATCTGGCCCTTCCTGTCTGCTCTCGGCCGTCGGTGAGCACGGGCTCTTCCCAGCCCTGCCTCCTGACACCGCTGACCTCGGGGGCCCGGCTCCAGGTGGGCAGGTCTGGGTGGGCCTGCGAGCCGCACTTCTGATCGGCTTGCACAGGCTCCAGGCAAGCTCCGTGCGGGCGCACCCCCGCTTCATGCCCTGGGGATGAGGCTCCCAGGTGCCAGGACGAGGGGGCTCCGTGGCTCTGTGGCTCTGACTTCTCCCGCCTCTCGGCCCCCGCTCCCCCAGCCCCGCGCTCCCTCTCCTCACAGGTGAATCACAGGCTACCACGGTTGCCCAGGCCCGTCTGACTCTGCGGCCCCATGGGCTGCGGCATGCCAGGCCTCCCTGCCCCTCACCTTTTCCCAGCATTTGCCCAAGGTCACGTCCCTTGCATCGGTGATGCCATCCAGCCATCTCATCCTCCGACTCCCTCTTCTCTTTCTGACGCCCTCCTTCTGACAAGCACTGAGCCTCATACAGACAAGAACCAGGTCTGGTTACTTGTAAACTGCACGCTGGCAGTGCCTGGTACGTCCTACCTATTCTGTCTGGGCGAGAATAACACATCCACCTCCCAGCAGCGCTCTGTGATGACAATCGGGAGGTCAGGAAAAAGTGACTTATAATAAACAATGCTAAATAGTGACTCCAAACAGTAAAATTAATCAGAATAAAAATATAGGTGACCAATTTTATTATCATGTGTTGTGAGAACTTGTTGATTTTCTCCTAGTTTTACTGAGATGTAGTTGACATCCGGTACCGTATTGGTCTATGTGCATAGCGGGTGTGACTTACCTGCCCCGGGAGGTGGTGTGAATGAGGAGGTGATAACCACAATAAGTGTAGTGACACCCTTCATCTCATAGAAATATGACGTTAAAGAAATAAAAGAAAATTATTTTCTATTTTTTTAGTATAAAAAGTTATTATTTATTTTATTTTAGGACTTACTCTCGCATAGCTTTCACAGACAGCACCCAACACTGTTGATTCTATTAATCCGGTGCCTGTAGCCCTTGTACTTACTCTTCTTAAACAGCTGGAAGTTTGTAGTTTTGACCGCCTTTATCCAGTTCCCCTGCCCTCCACACCATTTTCTGGTAACCGAAAGTCTGGCCTCTTTTCTGTGAGTTTTTTTTTTTCTCTGTTTGCTTTTTTTCTGAAGTAAAACTGGGGCTTCTCTGGTGGCTTAGTGGGCAAGAACCCGCCTGCAATGCAAGAGACACAGGAGGTGCGAGTTCAAGGTCAGGAAAATCCCCTGGAGGAGAAGCTGAGAACCCATTCCAGTGTTCTTGCCTGAAAAATCCCATGGACAGTGGAGCCTGGTGGGCTACAGAGTATGGGGTCCTGAAGAGTCAGACACGACTGAGCGTGCACGTTGGCTTGGATGGAAGTATAATCGACCTACTACGCTATGTCAGATTCTGTTACACAATGTAAGGATTCCATGTGTCTATACATTTCAAAGTGATCACCGTAAGTTTAGTTACGATCTGTGGCTGCACAAAGATACGACACAGCGGTATCCCCCTCACTGTCCATTTCATCCCTGCGATTCACTTATTTTGTGACTGGAATTTTGTACCTCTTATCTTCCTCCCCTTTCTTTCCTCGCGACCCCCTGAGGCAGACGCCGCTTTGTTCTCTGTGTCTCTGCATGTTCATTTTGCTCTTCGATCCCACCTGTATGTAAGATCGTACGGTGTTTGTCTTCTCTGATTTATCTCACTGAGCATCACGTCCTCTAGGCCCATCTATGCCGTCACAGGGGGCAAGAGTCCGTTTTTCCTGGTTGAGTAATGTTCCACACGCACATATATAGGCACACATCTTCTTTACGTGTCCATCTACTGACGGGCATGCAGCTTGCTTCCATGTCTTGGTTACTGTAAGCGATGCTGCCGGGAGCAGAGGTGCGCATGCCTCTTTTTCAATGAGTGTTTTTGTTTGCTCCAGATAAATATCAACAGGTGGAAATACTGGGTCATATGGTCGTTCTACTTTTAATCTTGTGAGCACACTCCAGACTGCTTTCCCCAGTGGCTCCACCAATTTACAATCTCACCCACGGTTTTCTCCGCCTTCTTCCTAAGACTTGGCATTTGTTGTCTTTTTGACGACAGCCGTTCCGACAGGTGTGGTGTGAAGTCTCGCTGCATTTGGATTTGCCTTTTTCCTCATGGTTAGTGATGGCGAGCATCTCTTATGTTCTTGTTGGTCACTGCACAACTTCTTTGGGAAAATGTCTGTTCAGGTCCTCTGCCCAATTTTTAATTGGGTTGTTTTATTTTTGGTTTCCAAGTATGAACTTTTCTAAACTCATTATAAGCTTTCAACAATCTCCATTTAAAAGCTGTGATGCCCACCCCCTTCTTTCCTGATGGCATGGCGTGGGAGCCTCAGGGAGAGAGACCAAGTGGCCCACATTGTGACGAGCACCTACGAGGTCCTGCTCCTGACTGGAGCCAGCCACAGCTCAGCCCTACAGTGGAGCAGTGGTCATGGGCAGGCCCTGTGTCCCGATGGTGCTGGCGATGCCTCAGTGACAGCGATGGACACCGACTGCAAGGTGGCCTCCAGCCTCCCCCTCGCCTCCCCGGACTCTCCCACGCCAGCACTGTCCCTGGACTGGACGTTTGCACACGCTGCCTTTGTGCAGGGGCTGGGAGAGGATGGGGAGCAGGGAAGAGGGAGGAGGGGCTGCGGTCATCTCCACGGCCAGCAGAGCTGCCCCACACCGAGCCCCCAGGCAGGTGGCCGTCCTGCGCCTGCTGCAGCTCCGCCCACTGTGGCTGCAGCCCCCCAGGTCTGCTCCCTCCCTCCTTCACCCTGCCCTCGAGGGGACGGCCGTCTGTGCGCAAGGGAGGTCCTGCTGGTTGGGGCCCCTAGTGTCCGGATGAGACCCGGTTTCTATCAGGCGCGGGTGCCCTGCGGGGACTGGGAGAGGACAGGATCGGAACATACTTCCCCATGGGAGCTGCAGGGACCCCGCGGACGGGCTCTGCAAACAGGGCTGGGCTGGTGTCCCCGCCAGCAACCCGGCTCTGGTGCCCAGGGTGGGGCTTCCTGGGCCTTGGGCGCAGTGACCTGGGCAGCCACCTCTGGAGCCCAGCGTCCGCAGCCGGAGGGGCTGGTAGGCAAGCATGATGCCCGCATGCCTGCCTTCTCCGGAGGGAAGATGGAGGGTGATCACGACGGGGACCCTCGTGAGCTCTCGAGGCCGCCTGCTCCCTTTTCCTCCCGAACAATAACGGTAATAGCGACTGTTTCTAGGGCTACCCATGTCGCAGACATCACGCCGCCTGAAGCAGGTACATTATTCAGGTTAATCTTTATGCCCCCGCAACAGGCAAGGTGCCCACGTGACCCCAGGCTACCTGCAGGGACCGGGGCTGGCACCTTCTTTCAGCCCAAGGTCACACCCCCAGGAGGGGGCGGGAGACTCGGAAGGGGCTTGTCCCTATCGCGTCGCCGGCGTGGTGACTGAGCTGGAGTTGTGGCCTTGGAGAAGTGACACGGACGCACAGCCAGTCGGTGTTTGCCAGCGGCTGCGGTGCGGACTCTGGGCTGTGGGGGACACGGCCGTGGGGGGACTCCCGTGAGACTCAGCCTGGGCACCTGACCCCGCCCGGCCCCGCGGGGAAGCCGGGGCTCTGAAGGTGCTGTTCCTCACCCCTCTCACTCCACAGCCCTCCCACCACCTCCCTGGACAGGCCTCTCTGTCTTTCCTTCCGGCCTCAGCCCCTGGCCGGGCAGCATGGCCTTCTGGGAGATGGCCCCAGCCCAGGTCCCTCCGCAGCAAGAAAACCGGTCAAAGGCACCGCCTCCTGGGAGGGCTGCCGGGAGGCTGGAGAGGGAGCTGAGACCGCACTTGGTGCCTGCACAATCAGCCCTTAACGCAGTCTCCTTTCTTCCACCCTGAGGGGTCCCTGGTTTGGGAGAGGGCGGGGCAGGGGGCTCGGAGCTGATCCTGAAAGTCTGTGGCCCTCAGCGTGGTCGAACAGCAGCAAACATTACACCATCTAAGGCAGGGGTAGGAAGCTTTCTCCGCGGAGGCCGTCGGCCAAAAGGCAGAGAGGAGCCTGCAGGTGAGGGAGTGTGTTTGGGGTCTGAAGGCTTGCAGTTCCGGAGATGCAGAGCCAGGTGAAGTCTTGCATGTTTCGGGGACCAGGAAGAGTCAGGGTCTCCCCAAGACAGCAAGCCCGGGGTCGTCTGAGTCTCCTGGTGGGAAGCGTGGCAGCTCTGACGGGAAGCCGCAAACACTCGCCCCTCGAGGGCCAGGACTCAGGAGCTGCTTCAGGGTAGGTGTCCCGTCAGGATACTGCGTTTCTGCAGGTGTTCTGGAGGCCGTCAGGAGAGTCTGTGGTCATGGCCAGATTCCACCCAGGCCGGCACACCAGGCCTCCCGGCTCCAGGTAGGAGAGAGATTCTCAGGGACGCAGACTCTGCTCCGAGTCTCCTGTCTCAAGGCTGGACGGTCCCTGGCTCAGGCCTCAGGGCTCACGCGTCTCTGCCACACCATCCTTTCTGTCTTCCTTCACAGACCTTCACAAGCTAGAAGTCGTCCTCAGCTACCATGGAGGAGACGGCAGAGGCCTGGCCGGTGTCCTCGGGCGGTTTGTGGAGTCCTGGCCGAGAAAACATTAGAGATGCAGGATCCGCGGGCTTATCCATCATCTGCTGTCACAGAATTTGCATTATAGCAATATCTCCAGGACACGCCTATGCATTTTAAAGCTGGAGAGGCAGCCAGCTTATTAACAGCTGACCCATGATGTCGGCCGGGGCAGAGGCTGTGTGATTTTCCTGTTTGCCATTTGTAGGTTGCTTTTACTGAGATCCACACCTTCCTTCTGCAATCTGTGCCTTGAATTATACTATAAATTGCTCCAGAAGCAAGCACACAAATCCCTGCAGTTCATCCTCAGAGCAGCTCCCAGGGAAGAACACCTGGGATTCTGGGAGTTCAGCTGAGAAGCGTCTCCCGATGCTGAGACCGCTGTGCTCGGCTGGCCCGGACATGGGCCTGCGGTTCGTTTCCATTCGCTCCGGGAGGCACTGGTGCCGCTCCTCCTCCAGAGAGAAGGAGACGAGCCGTCCCTGGTGGGGGCTCCCGCTGCAGCTGATGGCAGAGAGCCAGCGGTGAGGGAGGTGGCGCCCGGGTGGACCAGGGCCGTCCTCCTGCTCAGGGGGGCCCTGTGTGGTAGCTTGGGGGGCCGGGGCCCTGGTGAGGCTGGGTGACACCCGGCCTGGGGCCTCCAGAGCCCGTGGGTGAGGCCAGGCACGGGACACCCACCCTGCCCCCGAGGACGGTTCTCTCTGTTTCAAGGACCAGCCCAGCCCAAGGTGAAGAGGAGAAATCTTCCCAGGAAAGCCCTGCGCCCTGCTCCCCCGCCCCACGTTCCAGCCTTTTCCCTCGTCCTTGGCCTTAGGCTCAGGCACCTTCCATCAGCACCCCCAGCCGCCCTCACTTCCAAATCCACCCTCTCTACTCCCAGGCTCCTGGGCGCCCCCACCCCATGTCCAGCCTCACACCCAGCCCGTGAGGCCTCCTGCCAGGCCTCCTGAGGCTGGTGTGTCACTGGCCCAGCCGCCTCCCCACCCCGTGCACCGGAATCCCGGCTGTGCACGCCTGGAGCTTCTGTGTCTGACTTGTGCAGTGCACGGCCTGCACAACTGTGATAGAAGCCCAGACCCGCAGCAAGGCGTTTATAACAGCACCTGCCGGAAGGCAGGCACTGCCGCTGCCCGGGCGCTTCTGGGCACGGCCATCGAGGGCTCGGCCAGCACGTCCCACAGGCCCAGGGTGGTTCTCAGCCACCCACGGGCACCCTCTCATTTGGTCCTAGAGAGGAGCACACTCAGCCCTCTGTGGCTGGGAGGTCACACCCTGCCTTGGAGAGAAGCCCCCTCTGGACGCTGAGCCGTAGACCTTACAGAGGTCACCTGTCCTCCACCGTCGTGACCAACGAGGGTGCTGGCAGTCGACAGTCCCTCGACCCCGAGGCGCCATCATGCCACGCGGGGGCCTCAGGCGGGGCTGGGTGAGCCCAGGAGGCGCTTGGTGCTGCTGTTCCCGGCGCCCCAAGGGGCGCTGCCCTGACCGTTTTCTGTTCACAGTGAGCGCTAACCCCGAAGGAGCCGGTGTTACCCACAGAGACTGCTTCCATTGCTGGGGCGGCTCACTGAGCAGCGGAGGCGAGCCTGCACAGACGCTCAGACTGAAGGGGTGCAGGGCGAGCCCCGGGCACCTCTCAGGAAGCAGGGCTTCCCGCAGGGGGGGGCCCGAGTGTCCCCTGACCCCGACCTCCCCGGATCACAGCGTCCATGAGATGCGCTCGCCGCCCGCCGAGTCCCTGGGCCCCGTCCCCGAGGCGGCAGACGGGGGGAACCTGGGAGGGATTTGGAGCTGATCCGACTGGCTCCCCACTCAGCACTTGTGACCCCGGGCAGTTGAATTGTTTAACTTCCACAGGCTTAAATCTCCTCAACTGTAGATTGCAGACGGTCACGCCTGCCTGATGGACTCTAAACATTGAATGAGGTGCTGGTATCACGTCTGTCTTCCTGGGACACATATCAGCAGCCAGGTCACCCTGGTCCGGGACCCCTTCTCCCCCCTTTCTCTGCTCCGAGCCTTCCTCACTCCTCCCATCGGAGACAGGAGGTGCCCCCACAGGGAGTCAATAGACATTCATGGAAATTCCCATGGGTACGTGAAGTGACAAGTATAATATTCTTCAAGTATAATATTCTTGAGAATATTATACAAGATCTTAGAAATATAGCCAGAGCGATGTGTGTGTGAGAGAAAGGGGAGGTGGGGGAGAGAGAGACAGAGACAGACGCAGAGAGATGGAGAGAGAGCGGGGAACTAACAGGACTGGGCTTGAGTGAGAAAGGAAACAGCTGAGTGCAGGGGGTGAGCTGAGCTGCCTTCCCTTCTTGCAGCCGACGCCCGGGACCTGCTCTCTGCAGCCCTCCAGGGGCCTCCTCGCTGCGCTTCTGTGGGCGCTCTGGCCACTGTCCTCCACTGCGGGCCGCCTCCCGGGGGCGACCCACAGGCACCGTCCTTTGGCAGCTCGCAGACCTCCTGGGGCTCGCCCAGGTCGGGGCTGGGCCGGGACCTGCAGTGGCCCCTGGGGCTCGGGTTCTGCAGACCCTGCATGTGAGCTGCATGGCCCCTGCTCCCGGGCAGACCCGGCCCCAGACCATCCTGCCGAGGCAGGACCTGCCAGGCGTCAGGAGGCGGGCCGGCACACACTGTTAGTGCCATGTCAGCCCCGCCGGCCCAGGCCTGCTCGCCACACGGCCTGGATGTCTGGCACCACGACTGTCCTCTGAAAAGAAGGAACACATAAATCACCGTGCTGTCCTGCTGCCTCGGGGTCATCTGGGCCCTGAGGAGGTGCCAGGCTCTCCCAGGGCGGGTCTGCAGACACAGTGACCTGCTTCCTGTCCGCCTTCTTTACCGCTGTCTCTGCTCCGGGCCTCCTGGAGGGAGATGGGTCTGGAAGCTCTGCCCAAACAGTCCGGTGTGGGGAAAGGTGTTCGTCCCAGAACGTACCACGGTGAGCAAAACCGCACAGCAAAACTCTCCGAGCTGGTGGGAGCGGAGACACGACATTCAAAAACCTCGTCGGTGATGCATTAAAAAAACAAGGGACCTCAGGAAAGTAGGTCGCAGCTGCACACCCAGTGAAGGCCAGAAGCAGAGTCCTCTGACGGGTACTTTGCCCAGAAGAGGACCTGCAGAGCCCATGGAGCGGCTGTCAGAGAGCGGGCACCTGGGGCCACAGAGGGAGGGCGCCTGGCTGGCGGGGGCACCTGTGACGCCCGGCAGGGGCGGGGGAGCCAGGCCACGGATGCCCAGGGTTGCCCGCCTGGCCCGCCCCACTTGGCTTCGCCTCGTGTCTCCCGAGGCTGGAGCCACACACAGGTGACCTGGCAGGGCCTACCACGGCTGCGAGCATTCTCTGATTTCTCAGTCATGTCGGAACAAACCTGCGTTTTTGAAACACAGGTTTAGTAGGACAGACCGTGTGTCCTAGTTTGTTGACGCAGCCCCAAGGAATGCCTGTGGTCCCTGTGATGGTTACAAATTCCCCATCACACCCCCAGAGACCCTCACCCCAGGACGGGGGCTCTGTGATCGCTATGCTCACGGGGCCTGAGGACCAGCTGCGCCACCGGGAAAGCGCAGGCGTCAAATGGAAGCACGGCCTCTGGCCGGGGCTCCCACCCAGTGTGGAGGTGAAGGAGGAGCCCCCTCTCTCATTCCATAGTCAGTTCTGGCCTCTCAGTCCGGCAAGTGATCTGGGGCCAGAGGAATTCGACCCCCAGCTGGAAACACTCACTGCTGCTTCCTGGTAAACTCTGCCCCAGGAGTTTTCAAATTCTAGGAGAGACAAAGGTCGTCTGGTGTGTTCCCCAGAAATGCAGATTTCTGGGCCACCAGCAGAGATGCTGACCCCAGGTCTGAGCGGTTTAGGGGAATCAGCATCTGCACAGACACAGGGGTTCCTCTGAGGGCGGACAGCTCGCACTTTGGGAGCCGTAGCTGCCCATCCTGGGCCCGTGGCGGTGGTGCCGGGCAGACAGGAGGTGCGGGTTCACGTCTGCCGTGAGCTTGTCGCTGGGAGGTTGTGCAGATTTGGGAGGTCATGCAGATTTGGGAGGTCAGTAAAGCCAGGGTTTGGGGGCAGAGGGAACAGGGCACAGAGCCTGGCTGCTGTTGAGCCTTGGAGTCACCATCACCAGCTGAGTCACCTCTTTCAAAATAGTCTAAACTCTTTGTGCCTCCCTTTATCTCATTCACAGAGTGGTCTGCATAACTCCTGGTTTTCGGGTAATTGGGTTGTTGCAAGACCCAAATCAACCTGTTCACAGCTTCTCTCCCCAAAGTGCATATTTAGCGCTCTACTCACCCCCCGACTTGCTTAGAGGGTGTTGTCCTTGGTGTTTTGAAGGCCACTAACCCTCGGAGGATTCCAGCTCCCAGCCAACCGATGCAGCAGACAGACAGTGATGGGATCAGGCCAGGCTGGAGCCGGCGAGAAGAGAGGAACACAGGGCAGGTGGAAGGAAGGGGAGGCAGGGGTCCCGTTGGCCTCCACCTGCTCGGCAGTGAGCGCCCCCACTCCTGGCCCAGACTCCCCACACCTGTGCCAACAGCAGAAACAGCAGTGCACGTTCAGAAGAAACGGGGCAGAAGGAAGCCTCGGGGACGCCTGCAAAAGTGCCAGAGGAAACTGCTTAGGTGGACAGGGAGCGGCAGTGAAGTCCTGGAGCACGGAGGCAGGCCGGGAACCCGCAGGCCTGCGGTTTCTGTAAGGTTAGGAACCACCTGGGGGTGGAGAGGGACGATGTGTTCTGTGTTCAGAGGGCAGGAGGGGCAGGCAGGAGGGGTGCACAGCCGTGTTGATTTAGGTGGGGGAGGCGGGGCTTCAGCGGCCAGGGTGCTGTTCCCCATGGACCATCTTGACTTTCCGGAGGCCTCCAGCCTAGAACTCCAAATATCTGGACTGGTCTGGGTTCTCTCCAAACATGCATTCACTTCCTGGCAGTCCCCTGAAATATGACATCAGCGTTATAGATCACCTCTGCAGATTTTAATACAGTTCAAGTGCAAAATGTGAACAGAAGTTTAAACATAAATGGTGCAATATTTTATTTCTTACCAACTTTACTGAAAAAGAATTCTGCTGAAGGAACAACGGGAGACACACCCCAACGTTTAAAGCATCATCTAAAATAAAGTGACAAAGAAATTACGGAAAACATAAACCCCACAGACTATCCTTTCTTCCAGTAGGATTACCAAATTCTGTGATAAAAGGGAAGACAGTAGATATTTGGGTGATTCCAGTAACGTTTGATATACTGTGTTTTCAGAAATAACCCACATTCATGTAACTATGAATGTCCATTAAAAATGGGCTTCCCATAACATGAGCCGCAACGAGACACCACTCCGCACCTATCAGAGTGAGTACAATTAAAGGAAAGCTGCCCACGATCCATGCTGGGGAGGTGCGGGGGGCTGCGGGTCTCGGGACTGCTGGGGAATGGGAAGGGCTGCATCCACTGTGGGAGAAAGCGTGTCAGTTTCTTAAGAAGTCGAGCACACGCCCCATTTGCATGACCCAGACCTCCAAGTCCTGGGCATTTCCTCACGCGTTAAGGGAACATATATACCAGGTCACAAAGATTTTGAGCCTGAATGTTCACAGCCGCTTTACCTGTGATGGCCTAGCCCTGGAAATAGTCCAAACAGCAGCCAAAAGATGCACACGAGTGTGTAAAGCCTGGAGCAGAGGGGCGCCTGAGAACACTGGCGAGGCCCAGAGGAGCTTGGGATGGAAGCTCTGAGCTGCCAGGACCACTGAGTGTAGCCCTCCCGCAGCCCCGCGCCCTGCCAGTCCCGGAAGCCAGCACGCGTCTCCTTGCTGGAGGCTGCGGAACTTGGATTTCCGTCCTTCTCCTAATATCCATTGTCCTTGTATCTTTTTTTTTTTAAAGGTGATTGTTTTCTTCTTGATAAAATAATTGATAGATTATCCCTTCATTTCAATTCCTAATTAAAAAATATATAACCTCAGGATAACCTCAGGGCTAAAAAAGTCAGATTTTTCTGGGTGTGGCTGATGACTATTGTTAACTTTTACCAAATGTCTACCTTACTACAAGACAAACCAAAGTAAAGAGGAAGAAGCCAGACAAAGTCAGTCTGAAGATTTATCCAGCTGATAGAACTGGGAACCAGTGTACACAGATTTCAATAAATATATTTGGTTTCAAAACTGAACTGACAGTCAAATTAGTCCTAGCTGCAGAAAAACACTTCTGTGTGTAAGCCACCTTGGAGCATCCGACCTCCACTTCTAACCAGGTCAAACCTGGGACCAGTTGGTGGCCGTGCCAGCCAAAAGGAGCATATGAAAACGCATGAGGCGGTTAGTCAGCTTCTGAGACGCCCAGGCCCCTCCCAGGCTGGGTCCACAGCCAGAGGAGGCGGCCAACATTCCTGCGACGGAGTGGGCAGCCGGCCCCCACCCGCGGGCCCGCGCCCCGTCCTGCACCAGCTGTGGCCGCCATGTGGCCGCCCGCGTCCGTGCCAGGCTGGAGCAGGCTGCAGAGCGGGCCCCGGCTGAGTGCGGTTGGAAGGACGTGTGCCTGGAGAGTGACCTTGACTCTCCTTCCACGCTGAATGTCTCCGGGAGGATGCCAGCTCTTGGGCCCAGTGCACAGACACACGTTTACACACACACGGCCTGTGTTCCAGGCTCGCCGGGGTTCCTGCACTCCCGAGGGAAGGCAGGGCTGGCCGGCCGCGTGTCTGCACTGAGGTGCCTTTCTGAAACTTCGACCTCTAGCCCTGGGTGAGCCAAGGGCCACAGTGCCGATCAGCGTGGCCGACTCCTTCATCCAGGCCTGGACGGGCTGGGACAGGAGCAGGCTGACCTCCTCCGAAAGTACCCAGGCGATGGGAAGCACGTCTCCTTTCGGAGCAGACCTTGAGCTCTGCAGCTGGGCTCACTAGCATCCCTAGTGGGGCAGCGGCTGGCTCAGGGCACACACTTTTGCCAGGGTCCATCTTCAGTGGCAGCGTGCAGGGGAAACACACTTGCCAAGATATTCAGTGGAAAAGAATCAGAAGCACCCTCTGAAAGAACAGCTGTGTGAAGTTTGGGTTGTCGGATGCGGCAGAATGCACATGGACCTTATTCTGTCCTCTCGAGAATTCTCCATCAAGCTGTCATCTGGAAAGGTCTCTCCACTGTTCAGCCTCCTACGCTGTGTCTTCTCCCCTTGAGGGAGCCCCTCTCCCCCTGCTGGCCACCAGGGCGCTCCTTGCCAGTTGCGTCTTATCTGTCCTCGGTTGTGTCCTAGAGCAGATATTGCTGAACTCCGGTAT
The DNA here is from genome assembly GCF_014754425.2 of Oryx dammah. Lineage (NCBI taxonomy): Eukaryota > Metazoa > Chordata > Mammalia > Artiodactyla > Bovidae > Oryx > Oryx dammah. The sequence continues at coordinate 109,604,629 of NW_024070185.1, forward strand.
TAAAGGAACTAATAACATCACATGAGAACACAATAGGATGACGGCTGACACTGACTTGCTAGCTTTAAAGTGAAGGGTGAAAATATTAGTTGCTCAGTTGTGTCCAACTCTCTTCGATGGTATGGACTGTAGCCCGCCAGGCTCCTCTGTCCATGGGATTCTCCAGGTAAGAATACCGGAGTGGGTTGCCATTTCCTCCTCCAGGGGATCTTCCTGACCCAGGGATCGAACCCGGGTCTCCCACATTGGAGGCAGACGCTTTACCATCTGAGCCACCAGGCAAGCCCTTTGGTTTCATGAGAGGAAGGCCCCGGATGCAGAAGGACATAGGGCAGCATCACGACCAAACGGGAAGCTTGTTCCGGGCACTGTGTGCCGCTTCCTGAAGCCTTTGCTGTGCTGTCTGTGTTTCCTCCATTGAGCTTGGACCACGGCGGCTAATATGCACCCAGGCCTCAGCCCAGCCCACCTCCGCTGGCGGTCGGGGACAGGACTGTGCTTCCTCATCAGGAGGGCTGGAGGCTGATAACCCTCCATGGGGCTGCATTTATTAGCAAGGGGCTGGGCCTTGCACTAAACAGGAAAGATTTCTGGGTGGAGTTTCAGACAGTACAGGGGGCCAGGAGGACCCAACGTTTGGGATCTTACGGGATCCTCGGCCTGTGACCCCCCACCACGCTGGGGCAGCAGGAAGCTTGAGCCCGTAGCTCCTCGTGCCTGCCCTCAGCCCAGCATCCCTCCCCTCCCACAGGAGAGTGGAGGCCACAGTCATACCATGCTTCTCTCGTTGATGGTCCCCCTGAGAGCTGGCAGCAAATGCTTCATAATAACCACCTGTGTACGGTCAAAGACTTTCAATTCTGGTTAAGAAAGGGCTTCCCTGGTGACTAAGTGGTGAAGAATCCGCCTGCACTGCGGGAGACCCAGGTTTGATCCCTGAATCGGGAAGATGCCCTGGAGGACGGCCTGGCTACCCACTCCTGTATTCTTGCCTGGAGACTCCCATCGACAGAGGAGCCTGGCAGGCTCACGGGGTTGCAGTCGGTCACGACTGGGTGACTAACACACTTTTAAGAAAGGGCCCATCCAGAGCGGAGGAGCTATCCAAGCAGAGTAGATTGAAATGTGCGTTCTTGCCGTAGGGCCATGGAGACGCAGTATCTCAGCACCAGGTCCCTGACACCCGTCTCCAGTTCGCCTCCTCTGGCCGCAGTGGACACACGGAGCTGGCTGCCTGCTCTCACGGGCCTGCTGGACACAGACGAGAGATGACCCTCCTTCGGATTCACAGCAGGACGGACCCATCCAGCGATGGAGGGAGATGGGGAGCCTTCTCGTGAGAGAGTCCTGCACTGCAGAACCCTGGGCCTGGAGATACCCACCTTCCACTCAGTGAGCCAGCCCACAGCGCCCCAAAGTCTTCATTTACTCATTCACCAGTCATTCATTCATTCTTTTTTCTTAGTTAAGCCAAAGTCCGTTTCTGGGATTGTACTTTCAGACTCTTTACTGACAGGTCAGCTATGACTTGGAAGACTCTTTACCTGACCCTGGGCAGGTGCCAGACTCTCCAACCCACCCCTCCCATAGTACGAGTATCAGACCAATATATTCTCACAAGGCTGTGGGGAGGATTTCAGGATTTAATACAGAAAATCATTGGAAATGGGGATGCTCCTTGCTACTGTTATTCCTTAATAGTCATTGTGAGGGAGAAGTTGCTTTTGCTGCTAAAATTTTAAAAAGCATCACATAAGAGCAGGCAAGTCCTGGATCCTAGATGTTTGGAAGCATAAACTCCAGTTACTGCCACCTCGTTGATGAGAATGACAGAATTATAACAAGAATGCTACCATTTCCTTGGAATCTGGGTTGCATAAAATGCACCTCTTATATCTGATTTCACTGCAGAGATAAGAAACGGAGGCCCCGTAAGTTAAGGGAGGTACCTGGGACCCTGAGATGGTGGGAGGATCCCATCAACCTCCATGGACTTTGCTTTCACATGGACTTTGCTTTCACATGGACTCCCAGTTTAAAAAAAAGGGAAAGTAAAATGACAAAGCAAGAAAACGACAGCGGATGGAACAGGTGAGCGGGACTGAACTAAATAACTCCTGCATCTTCATCTGGTTTCACAGCAGGACATCAAGTTCAGCTCAGAAACCCTGGAAGTCGGAAGCTCAGCCACTCTTGGAAGATAACTCTGGAGAAGTCATAAGCATCAGTGAACAAAAGCTAAGAAGAATTTCTATTTCAGTCAAAGGTATCAGGAGACAATGACCCAGCCATGCAGCCAAGAGCTGTGCACGCAGTGTGCATGGGGAGAGTGGTGTACCCCGAAAACGTGGCTGTTCCCGCTTGAGGTCCTCTTGTCAGGTGATGAGTGTCTCAGGTGAGGTGGCAGGAAATAAGCTTTCCTTCACAGTTGCTGATGTGAGGGACCACACCGCTGAGTCACCATGAGTCTGAGGGCGATGTGACACGATCTGTCACCTTGGGTCTTTCTCTAGACACAGAGTGTCAGGATCTGATCTGGGGAAGAGGGCACGTTGGACGAGAGGGAAACTTTGCTTGAGCTCTTGCACTGACTGCAGTTCGGTTAAGTTCAGTCGCTCAGTCGTGTCCAACTCTTTGAGACCCCAGGGACTGCAGCCCACCAGGCCTCCCTGTCCATCACCAACTCCTGGAGCCTGTTCAAACTCAAGTCCATAGCGTTGGTGATGCCGTCCAAGTATCTCGTCTTCTGTCATCCCCTTCTCCTCCTGCCTTCAATCTTTCCAGGCATCAGGGTCTTTTTTAGTGACAGCTCTTCGCATCAGGTGGCCAAACTATTGGAGCTTCGGCTTCAGTCCTTCCAATGAATATTCAGGACTGATTTCCTTTAGGATGGACTGGTTTGATCTCCTTGCAGTCCAAGAGACTCTCAAGAGTCTTCTCCAACACCACAGTTCAAAAGCATCAGTTCTTCAGCACTCAGCTTTCTTTATAGTCCAACTCTCATATCCATACATGACTACTGGAAAAACCATAGCTTTGACTATATGGAACTTCATTGGCAAAATAATGTCTCTGCTTTTTAATATGCTGTCTAGGTTGTCATAGCTTTCCTTCCAAGGAGCAAGTGTCTTTTAATTTCATGGGTGAAGTCACCATCTGCAGTGATTTTGGATCCCAAGAAAATAAAGTCTCTCACTGATTCCATTGTTTCCCCATCTACTTGCCATGAAATGATGGGACCAGATGCCATGATCTTAGTTTTTTCAATGTTGAATTTTAAGGCAGCTTTTTCACTCTCCTCTTTTACTTTCATCAAGAGCCTCTAATTTAGTTCCTCTTCACTTTCTGCCATAAGGGTGGTGTCATCTGCGTATCTGAGGTTATTGATATTACTCCTGACAATCTTGATTCCAGCTTGTGCTTCATCCAGCCTGGCATTTCGCATGATGTACTCTGCATAGAAGTTAAATAGGCAGGGTGACAATATGCAGCCTTGATATACTCCTTTCTCGATTTGGAACCAGTCTGTTGTTCCATGTCTGGTTCTAACTGTTGCTTCTTGACCTGCATATGGTTTCTGAGGAGGCAGGTCAGGTGGTTTGGTATTTTCACCTCTAAGATTTTTCCACAGTTTGTTGTGATCCACACAGTCAAAGATTTTAACATAGTCAATGAAGCAGAAGTAGATGTTTTTCTGGAACTCTCCTGCTTTTTTGATGATCCAATGGATGTTGGCAATTTGATCCCTATTGCCTCTATTTTTTCTAAATCCAGCTTGAACATCTGGAAGTTCTTGGTTAACACACTGCTGAAGCCTCAGTTGGAGAATTTTGAGCATTACTTTGCTAGCGTGTGAGATGAGTGCAATTGTGCAGTAGTTTGAGCATTCTTTGGCATTGCCTTTCTTTGGTATTCAATGAAAATTGAACTTTTCCAGTCCTGTGGACACTGCTGAGTTTTCCAAATTTGCCGGCATATTGAGTGCAGCACTTTCACAGCATCATCTTTTAGGATTTGAAATAGCTCAACTGGAATTCCATCACCTCCACTAGCTTTGTATGTAGTGATGCTTCCTAAGGTTCACCTGACTTCACATTCCAGGATGTCTTGGCTCTAGGTGAGTGATCACACCATCGTGATTATCTCGGTCATGAAGATCTTTTTTGTACAGTTCTTTTGTGTATTCTGGCCACCTCTTCTTAATATCTTCTGCTTCTGTTAGGTCCATACCATTTCTGTCCTTTATCGAGCCCATCTTTGCATGAAATGTTCCCTTGGTATCTCTAATTTTCTTGAAGAGTTCTCTAGTCTTTCCCATTCTATTGTTTTCCTCTTTGTCTTTGCATTGCTCACTGAGGAAGGCTTTCTTATCTCTCTTTGCTATTCTTTGGAACTCTGCATTCACGTGGCTGTATCTTTCTTTTCTCCTTTGCCTTTTGCTTTTCTTCTCTTCTCAGCTATTTGTAAGGCCTCCTCAGACAACTATTTTGCCCTTTTGCATTTCTTTTTCTTGGGGGTGGTCTTGATCACTGACTTCTGTACAATGTCCTGAACCTCCATCCATAGTTCTTCAGGCACTCTATCAGATATAATCTCTTGAATCTACTTGTCACTTCTACTGTATAATCATAAGGGATTTGATTTAGGTCATACCTGAATGGTCTAGTGGTTTTTCCCTACAATTTCAATATGAGTCTGAATTTTGTAATATGGAGTTCATGATCTGAGCCACACTCAGCTCCCAGTCTTGTTTTTGCTGACTGTATAGAGCTTTTCCATCTTTGGCTACAAAGAATATAATCAATCTGACTTCTGTATTGACCATCTGGTGATGTCCATGTGTAGAGTCTTCTCTTGTGTTGTTGGAAGAGGGTGTTTGCAATGACCAGTGAGTTCTCTTGGCAAACTCTATTAGCCTTTGCCCTGCTTCATTCTGTACTCCAAAGCCAAACTTGCCTGTTACTCCAGGTATCTCCTGACTTCCTACTTTTGCATTCCAGTCCCCTGTGAAGAAAAGGACATCTTTTTTGGGTGTTAGTTCTAGAAGGTCTTGTAGGTCATCATAGAACCATTCACCTTTAGCCTTTTCAGCATTAGTGGTCTGGGCATAGACTTGGATTTCTGTGATACTGAATAGTTTGCCTTGGAAACAAACAGAGATCATTCTGTCTTTTTTGAGATCACACCCAAATACTGCATTTTGGACTCTTTTCTTGACTATGAAGGCTACTCCATTTCTTCTGAGGGATTCTTGCCCACAGTAGTAGATATAATGGCCATCTGAGTTAAATTCACCCATTCCAGTCCATTTTAGCCCGCTGATTTCTAGAATGTCGATGTTCACTCTTGCCATCTCCTATTTTACCATTTCCAATTTGCCTTGATTCATGGACCTAACATTCCAGGTTCCTATGTAATACTGTTTTTTACAGAATCAGACTTTACTTTCATCACCAGTCCCGTCCACAACTGGGTGTTACTTTTGCCTTGGCTCAATCTCTTCATTCTTTCTGAAGTTATGGATACTATAGAGAGGATTGAATGAGGCACCAAGCTGGGAGTTGAACTGGCACTAATTAAACCCAAGTCCTTATTCCTGGGCCTTGATGTTCTCATTTATAAGACATAAACAATATCCGTCATCTCCTTCTGAAAGAGTTTTCATAAAAATCAAACAGGGGAATTCATATGAGAACATCTTGTGTACTCTAAATGGCATTTTTGATGGATGAAGCATTGATATAATTAAATGCAATGGTTATTTGCTTTTTAATTATGTGTGCTCAGCCCATTCTTAGACTGAGGAACAGGGGAATCTAAGCGGAGGACTCACTGTAAGGAGAGACTGTTTAGCTTAGTACCTGGCCCATGGCAGTTGGTAAGATGGAGGCAGGGAAGAGATGCAAGGGCAAGTGAAGGTCAGAGAAAGTGCAGAGCCTTTTCCTTCCCTTGAAGAGGCAGGAGAAAGAAAGAGCAGTGGAGAGCACCGTGTTGACAGAGAAATGCACAGGGAGCCCAGAGCCCCCTCCAGCTGGTGCCCATGCTGAACAGACAGGAGAGAGAAAGAGAAAGCTGCCAGCAGAGCAACCAGCCAACCACCGGCAAACCCCAGAGGAGAGTCGTCGTCACAGAACCCCACGGTTTCTTTTGTTTTGCTTTTTCTGGAGAGGATGTGAGGAATGAGACCCCCAAGTAAAGTCTTTTGGTTTAGCCAGAGAAGGTGACAGCGACCTTCCAGAGAGTAGCTGGGTATGGTTTTAGAAACCACGGGAGAGAGAATTGCGAGGGACTGGGAGCTTTGTACCCTGAGATTCACCCGTAAGACACATTCACGAAAGGTTCAGCTACTAATTAAATACTAGTGGAACCTCTTTTAAAATTGTCACTTTATTCTTTACTTCACCTCTTTGTGTTGCTAGCCTAAAAAAATCAACAAAAAGTAGTGCCAATAAGTTCCCACAAGGAAATTTAGAATATGAAACCATATAGTCAGATTATTCAGCTGCTTAAAACTTGATGCAATCTGATTTTCATCCTTTATTTTGTTAACATGGTGCGTCACATGGATTGCCTTGCAGATGTTGAACCATCCTTGCCGCTGTGGAGTCAATCCCATTGATTGTGGGGTATGATCCTTTCCGCGCATTGTCGAACTGTCTTGGCTAATGCCGTGCAGAGGGTTTTTGCGTCTCCATGTGTCAGAGACATCACCCTGCGGCTGTCTTTCCTTGGGGTGTCTCTGTCTGGTTTTGGTGTCAGGGTAATTCACGTCACATGATTTTAGAAGCATTCCCTCCTCTTGTATTTTTGAAAGAGTTTGAGGAAGATTGGTATTAATTTTTCTTTAAATGTTTGGTAGAATGTGCCAGTGAAGCTGTTTGAAAAGGCTATTGTGATGGTTTGTGATCCATCTGCAGTGTTTTGTTACGAGCACGAATTTAATAATCACCCAGTAAACATATCTGGGCTTCCCTGGTAGCTCAGCTGGCGAAGAATCTGCCTGCAATGCAGGAGACCCTGGTTCAGTTCCTGGGTCAGGAAGATCCACTGAAGAAGAGATAGGCCACCCACTCCAGTATTCCTGGGCCTCCCTGGTGGCTCAGCTGGTAAAGAACCTGCCTGTAATGTGGGAGACCTGGGTTCAGTCCCTAGTTTGGGAAGATCCCCTGGAGAAAGGAACAGCTATCCACTCCAGTGTTCTGGCCTGGAGAATTCCATGGACTGTGCAGTTCATGGGCTGCAAGGAGTCGGACACGGCTGAGTGACTTTGACTTTCAGTAGACGTAGCCTCTGGTGCGGTTTTGTACACCAAGTTGCCTTTTAAGAATATCTATAGATGCTGTCCTGGAAAGACAAGAAGGTTGAGATACAAAAGTCATTAAACAGAAGAACCGTCTTCTAAACTGAAGCTGGAGGGCAAGAGCACAAGGGGCAGAGCAGGGCGTGTTTCATTCGGGTTACGGCACAAGAAGCCACTTCGGCCTCAGACAGCGGCCCGGCAAGCATCGCCCAGTATCTCTGGTTGCCCTCTGCAGAATCCCCTCCCTGCCTGATGAAAACCCGCTCCCAGGAAAGGCACTTTCCCAGGGGTCTCTGCAGAATTAAGGTTTTACCTTAATTCTGAAGGATGAATGATAAATGATCACCATCAGCGGAGCTGGCGGGAAAGGTTTTGGCAGAGGAGCAAAGCCCTCTGGATTCTCGGAGCTGGTCCAAGTGGTGGCCGCCTGCCACCTCCAGAACTCAGCCTGACCCACGGCCCAGAGCGGGAAGGGGTCCTCCCCCGTTGTAAGGGCTGCAGGGCATGTGTCAGACTGCTATCTGCATCAGGGTGTCAGACTGAAATATGCCTCCATCCTTCCGCAGGAGAGAAACCCACCCCCGAGGGTGAACCTGGGACCACGAGCTGTGAATTCTAGGCTGCTGGCTCCATCACATGGGGGCTGCAGGGGTGGGAAACCTTCCATCTTCTCTGGGCCCTTCTCTCATCTGCAAAACGTGTCTCTGGAAATGTGTTCTGCAGAGTGATGGGAGGGCTCAGAGGGGTCAGTGCCCGTGGGCGCGCTGTGAGGATGCTCGGGGCGTTTTCAAGGGCACAGCTGTGCTGGTAGCGGTCCCTACGGATAAGTCTGTACTTCACAAGCTTGGCACTCTCTGGAGACTCTTTCATGGGGCTGCCTGACCCCTGCGCTCAGAGGAGGCAGAGGTGAGCAGAAATGAGACCCAGCAGAGGTGTGATCGCTGAGGTCCCGGCGGTCTGCGGGGAGCATGGAGGCAGAGTTCCGGCCCTATGCCCCTCCGGCTACGTCATGTTTACGCAGCACAGGGCAAGGGGCGGAGGGGCTCCGGAGCTCAGGCCGCGCGGCCGGGCGCTGCGCTCTCTGCGGCCCTTCCCCTCCGGTGTGTCTAGCGTCCCTTGGAGCTAACCCTCGTGAGCTCGTTCTGATCCTGCCGCCGGGCAGCATCCAGCTCAGAGTCAGGCCGCTGCGCACCAGCGCCGCGCTGGTCCAGGTCAGAGCGTGCCGCGGCCTCTCCGCTGCAGACTGCTCCGGGCGAGACGAGTGCCGAGATCCGCTCCCTCCCACGCTTTTTAATTTAAGAACCCGGGCGCTCAGCGTGGGGGTGACGGATGGCAGTGGCTGTGCGGCTGTTAGAATTCTGAGGTCAGAGTGGGGTTGGAGCCAGAAGCCCAGGGATGAAGTATAGCATTAAAAATAATAAAGATTAAAAATATGTAGCCTCCCAAGTCAGCGGAGCAGGGCTAACAGCCCCATATAAAGAAGCTTCGTGTGGGATGAGCCTGTGTCTGGGAGGCGAGAGCCGCGCTGCAGCCGCTATAAATCTCCTTCCTGCACCCACTGCAGAGCCAGGCAGGGAGGGCTGCTGAGAGAGGGAGAGAGAGAGAGAGACAGAGGATAGAGGGAGACACACACACACACACAGAGAGACAGAGAGAGAGAGATAGAGGGAGAGAGACACACACAGAGAGACAGAGAGATAGAGGGAGAGAGAGAGGGAGAGAGAGAGAGAGAGGATAGAGGGAGAGACCACACAGAGACAGAGAGATAGAGGGAGAGACACAGAGAGAGGGAGAGAGAGACACACACAGAGAGACAGAGAGAGAGGGACAGAGACAGAGATGGAGAGAGAGAGGGAGACAGAGAGGGAGGGGGGGAGAGACAGAGATAGAGAGTTAGAGGGAGAGAGACAAGGGAGATAGAGAGACAGAGAGAGATAGAGGGAGATGGAGGGAGAGACAGACAGACGGAGTGAGGCTATCCTGGAGGAGGGGAGGGTACAGGCTGATCAGATGGGATGGAAGTGTTCATTTCTCTCTCCTGTAGCCTGAAAAGGAGGCTCTACTTCCTGATTTCAACTCTGCATCTACCGTTTAAAATTGCTGTAAATCAAGATTTCACAACATGGTGGGGTTTTTCCTTCCCCTCTGCAGCCTGGAGCACATCCCTCTCTCAGCCTCGCCCTCCCACCCTCTCTCTGTGCTCTGCCCCTCCCTCCCCTCCCTCCCC
>NW_024070185.1:109614255-109620200 GCF_014754425.2 Oryx dammah
CCTCCCCTCTCCTCTCTCTTTTCTCTCCTCCTCCCCTCTCCTCTCTCCTTTCTCTCCTCCTCCCCTCTCCTCTCTCTTTTCTCTCCTCCTCCCCTCTCCTCTCTCTTTTCTCTCCTCCTCCCCTCTCCTCTCTCCTTTCTCTCCTCCTCCCCTCTCCTCTCTCTTTTCTCTCCTCCTCCCCTCTCCTCTCCTCTCTCCTCTCTCTCCTCCTCCCCCCCATCTCCTCCTCTCCTCCATCTCCCCGTCCCCTTTCACAGTTTGTTTCTCAGACATTTAGTCCAGCCGGCTCCCTTCTCTTTGAACCTTTTGCTATTAATAATTTTTCAGGTGACACTTTGCTTCCTTAGGGTCAAAATAATGTCTCTTCTACACCACAGACGTGCATTAAAGAGCTGTTACGTATTCAACTGTAGGTTAGGTGCTGTGTGTACATGAGTTTGGGGTGGGGGCGCAGGAAACTGGTGGTTTTGTAAGTGGGTGCTCAAGGACCTCTCCAGCTAACAGAGGGACAGGGGCAGGGTTGGGACTAGAACAGGAGGTGTACCCACATGACTACAATATGTCTGGAGTAGAATAATCATGTCAGAAGTTCACATTGGATGTACAGGAGGAAGGGAGATTACTTGGAGCTGGGAGGTCTGGGGAAGTTAGCTGAGCGTCATGCCGCTTTATCTTCACGGGGGGTGGAGCGGAGGGGAAGGGCAAGGAAACTGCACACACCTCTGTGTTCACGAACCTGTGGTCCTCGAGGGACCCCCATTTATCCGTGTTCCTGATGAATGCGCATTAAATTCATTCGTTCATTGGAGAGTCCACGAATTAATAAAAGAACACTTCCGTTTTCAAATTCTCAGTGGAACAGGGTTAGAGTGTTACTTTCATCATAATTAATTCCGGAAAACAAAGCACTCTGCCTCCAAAGAGACGCCCCTTAGGTGAGCGCCCCTGGCTTCTGGTTGAGACTGGCCTTCCTGCGGGCGCCCTTCTGCCCCGGGGCGGGGCTCCTGGGGGTCGGTGGGAGGGGGAGCTGTCCCGCACCTGGTGCTGAACCCTGACCGGCGCTGTCTGGCTGAGTCAATGTTCTCAGTTACCTCATCTAAAATTATGGCGGTAAAAGCATTGGTACTTTCCAGACAATACTGGTTGTAAGAAATGAGAGGGTAAACGAGACAGGGAAGAGCCAGGTCACAGGGCCGGGCCTCCGTGACTGCCACCACGGTGTCCTCGGGACCCTTCTTAGTGTAGTTCCTCACAGTCGTATCGGTCATGTGTTTCCTTAAGGGTACCTGCCTGGGGGAGTTAACCATCCGTCTCCAGCTTTAAGCTCCCTGCAGACAGAGGCAGCCATGTGGCATCCTCTAGTGGGTGGAGCACAGCTCCCAGTGTGAGGGGTCCTTGTGATGAGAATGCTTTTCCAACGCTTCTTGATGAAGACGATGACAATGTCACAGAGCTTTCAAGCTAGAAGGGGTGCTGGAGCTCACTAATCAAAGCTTTTCTCTTTACACGGGCAGAAACTTCCTCTTACATGTCCACGGTTTGTCCTGTCCATGGTCCAATCTCTGTCCATGTCCAAGAGATTCCACGGTTTGTCTTGTTTGCTTTGAGATCCTCCTAGTGGCTGGAGCAAGGCTGGGCTGTTGGATGGATCTCAGTACAAGGTGCCAGAGATGAACGACTGGCCGGGCAGATGGGTGGACAGGTGCTTTTACTTTGATGTATGACAGTGGAAAAATAATGGGGAATGTTATTCTGGGCTGCAAGTTGGTGAAAGGCTTCTATAGAGGAAATCCAGACAAGATTTATAGGTAATTCTTTGTAGGAAATGTTCATACGATGTCCAAGGAGCTATTTGCAAAGAGAGTAGGAATTCAAGAGGAACAGGACGAGGGAAAGCCTGGAGAGTAGGATGTTATGGGCTGAATTGTGTGTCCCCCAGATTCACGTGTCAGGGTTCTGGCTCCCAGCCCCTGAGGGTGTGACTCTTTTTAGAGACGAAACCTTGATGGAGGTGATTAGATGCAACAAGGCCATTAAGGTGGGCACTAACCCAGTTTGACTGGAGTCCTCATAAGACAGGGAAATTGACACAGAGAGACACCTGGGATGTGCCTGCAGAGAAAAGGCCCAGTGAAGGTGCAGGGAGAAGGCGGCTGTCTGCAAGCCCAGGAAAGGGGCTTCCAAGAACCCACCCTGCAGACAGCCAGTTCCCAGAACCTGAGGCCATAGCTGTCTCCTGTCTAAGCTCCTGCCTCCTTGTTTTGCAGCCGGAGCTGACTAGGACACAGGAGAAGGGGTGAGAGGAGGCGGTGGACTCGTCTTCATGCAAAAGGCCTCTGCTCCACGTGTGGTGCCATCTCAGTGAGTCCCTCCCCACACCCGGAGGTGACAGCGCACAGGTTCTTGTGATGAGTGAAATAGGAGAGGGAAGATGATAGCTCCGGGGAGGTCAGGTACCCACAGGAGCACTCACAGCAGGCACGTTTCCAAACCAGGATCCACGCCTGGGATGGGGAGTCTGCAAGGTGGCAGGCTTGCTTCTCAAAGGCCAGGCCCCTGAAGCCGCTCTTGGAAGGAGGATGGGACTGGCTTTTGGGTAAAGGGCAGGTGGTACTGCGAAGACAAGGAGGCCCTCGGGGCTGCAGGCTTTGAGATGGTTTCTGTCCCCGCGTGTGGGGTTTGGCAGAGAGCAGCCTCTGAAAGTGGCTGAATACCTGCCTCTTGCTTTCAGAGCAGAGAAGTTATGCCACCTGCCTGGCGCGGCCCTCTCCCTCCCCGGGGCCCCCCAGGCTGCTGTCCTTGGTCCTGATCGGGGGGACCAGGCAGAAGCAGCCTGCTCCGGGTGCAGCAGCCCAGACCCTACCAGGAGCAGCCGCCCCTCCCATCTGGAGGCCCCGCCCTCTCCCCTCCACACTCCCCCCTCCCACCCCCGCCCGCGGCCCTGGGCTGAGCATGTGCAGAAGGAAGCGCCGCCCAGCGCCAGGTGCTGCCCCTTGGTGCCTGCAATTTGCACAGGGGTGGTCGAGCTATTTCAGGCCCCCGAGGTGCTTGAAAGGTCTGCGTGGAGGGGAAATCGAGACGCGTCGCCCCCTCCTCCTTCCACGCCCGCGGAGTCTGGGGCAATGCAGAGTGAATTTTCCATCAAGGTGACATTGGTTTAAAACAGAAAATGGCGCTAATTTGTTTGAAAGCTGGACAGAGAAACTGGAGAAACCAGAAGGCAAATCAATTCCCTAATCTGCCCGGGATTTGCTGAGAAAGGGCAGAGGCGTGTCCAGGCTCTGACGTGATCCCCAGAGAGGAGGTTGGAAGGCAGATTCTCAGGGGGTCCCGCTGAAGCAGGGCCTGGGGCTCTGCATTTCTGACAAATGTCCGGGTGATGGAGCTCAGCTCATCCCCATCACTGAGGGCAGCCTTCCTGCAGGCTCCAGCGTCTGGGAAGGCTGGGGAGGGCAAAGCTCTGCAGTCAAAGGACCAGCTGTGTCCCCGAGTGACCACCCTGCTGGTCAGCTGCCAGCTGAGTGCTGGTTCCTGGCAGAGTGGCCTCACATGTTTCTTCCAGGAAACAGGCGCATCTGTGGGCATCCTGTGAAGTGTGTAGGCCCCCTGGCCTCCAGGAATAGGCTCGTGTTGGCCTAGCCCCTGAGCTGCCCTCACCCTCCTGGGAGAGGAGCCTCCGGATGGCCACTGCAGTAGGCACAGCTCGGCTCAGAACACTGCAGGGACCATCACAGGGACCGTGACATCTGCAGAAGGCAGGCCTTGGACACAGCTGGTGTTCTAAGCAAACTGCCCAGAATTAGCAGCTCTGCCTCATCCGAGAGAATCTGGATCTCCGTGGAGTTTAATGAGAGCTCTTGGCTGGTGCTGGCTGGGTGGGGGCTGCACTCTGGAGTTGACCTGGTCCAGAGCCCCAGGGCCATGCTAGTCTGTGATCTCCTGGGTGTGAGGACACTGCTGGACCCTGGCTTTCCAACCCAGACGCAGGATTTTTACGTATCTTTCAAATGCTTTTCAGGGAGATACTGTCCCAGGTCAAGCTGATGAGAGCTGCCACCAGAAGTGAGTGCGAGTGAGCCCCAGAAACCCCATGGGCATTGAGTCTCATCTCCAAAGCAAACGTTCCGCTGCGTTTTATTTCCTCTTTGAAATATTTCTGTTCCAACATCCTGAAGGGAAGAAAGACAGAAAATAGTTCCCAGCTAAATGCTGCATCTTCAGGAAAGCGAACGTGGGAAAGCCTGGGGTCTCCTGACCTGCGTGTGGTCCCTCTTCTGAACTCCAGGTTCAAGAGGCAGGTTCCTGATGTACGGGGAGGAAGACCCCAAAAGCTGATGCACGTGGCCAGTGGTCAGCACGCCAGCCCCAGACAGGCTTGTCCAGGAACACAGCAGTGGCCAGGGGCTGTTACATGCCCCATCACCTTAGACCTTCACAACAGCTTGACCGCGAGAGACAGGCTCTTACTGCTCTTTTCCATGTGAACTGTACGGAGCTGGACAGCGGCAGTGCTTTTCCTAAGAGCCAATTACTGGGCAGCAGCTGAGCCAGGACTTGCAGCAGAGGCTCCGTGTGGTGGTTTATTTTCTCTCTGGGACGGGGCAGGTCCAGCCTCACCTGGGGACCTGCAGGATCTTCTCACAGGTCCCACACCCTCTTACCAACCAGCAAGGAGCACAGGAGGTCTCGGTTTGCAGGTTCTTGATGGATTTCCAGTTGTGGGCTTGCTCTGAAGGCATCTTGGATAAGGACAGATTTGTGTTGGCACTGAGAACCCACCGTGAGTTCACTCTTACAGTTCAAACATCCTTGATCCAAGTGCCCAGTTAAAATGTGAGTCATCCTCAGAGGGACAAACAGCGATATCACTCACCTGCAGGGTGAATTCTTTCTTGGGATCTGGTTCTAGAAATGGCTCGTGGTGGGTGGAGCCCCTACCAGTGAGCTTGAAGAAGCTGAGCCTTGCTCAGTGTTGAGCAGCTTGCTCTGGTGTGACCTTGTCTGTGCCCTTGGCTCTGGAGGGCCTCCTCCGGGAGCCCCTGTGTCCAGCCTCACCCTCACTGGCATTCCACAGAGGACTGAAGCTGTAAAGGGCCTGAACTCAGAAAGTTAGTAACCAGGAGAACACGCCAAGTCTGCCAAACTTCACGTTGCGTGCGGGTCTCCGAAAGTTACAGTGATGTGTGTGGTCTCATGTATGTCCACGGGCTGGCACGGGGCTTCGTGGTCCTTCTTTCCCACACAGAAAACAGAAGGTGCACAGCTAGTGAACAGGTGATTAACACCCAGTGTACCTGCCAGCTTAGCACAGAATCGGTCAGGGAGTCTTGGCCCTTTGTGAAGGTACAAGGCTGTCTGCTGGCCCCAGCCCCTTCTCCCTGTCCATGGAGTCCATGTCATCAGGAAGGAGCTCCATCAGAGCAGCTAGACCCTGATACCCTGGCCTCTCTCCCCTGAGAAGCAGGGCCCAGGTCTGGATCTGGCCTGGGTCAGCCTCTCCGCCCCGCCCTCCCTCCACATGGCTGGAGCCCCACAGCCATCTCCGCACCACAGAGGAAGTGAGGGGCCATCGAGGAGCCTTGGGACCAAGTGCCGGCCCCCAGCTTTCACTTATCGTCCCCAGTAAACACTCAAACACACACAGCCAAAGAAACAGGCTCAACCTGGACGGTCAGGCTTCTGCCGCCGGCAGCCGCCTTGTTCACGACCGCTGCTGGGCCTGGCATCCTGCGCTGCTCAGAGGGGATCCAGAGGGCGGTCACATACAGACCAGTGTCCACGCCCCTGAGCAGGTGAAGACTGGACTGGGCACTCCTCGGGGGTCTGGCGTCAGTCCTCAGGGGGTCGGCGTCAGTCCTCAGGGGGGTGGCGTCAGTCCTGGGAAGGCAGTGTCAGTCCTGGGGGGAGCGGTGTCAGTCCTGGGGGGCGGTGTCAGTCCTGGGGGG
>NW_024070185.1:109620600-109629170 GCF_014754425.2 Oryx dammah
CCCCCCCCGGAGCGGTGTCAGTCCTGGGGGGGGCGGTGTCAGTCCTGAGGGGGCGGTGTCAGTCCTGGGGGGCAGTGTCAGTCCTGGGGGGCGGTGTCAGTCCTGGAGGAGCATCAGCCCTTGGGGGGGCCGTCAGTCCTGCAGGGCGGTCTGGGTGGAAGGGTGAGCCCGCCTCTGCCCTCTCCAGGCACTGAGCACCGGGACCCCAACAGGCAGCGGGCTGGGTGAAGAGGCCACCACCCCAGAAGCCTCTGGAGCAGCGAGCGAGGAGAGTGAGTGATTCAATTAAATTGTCTGAGCAATCCAGAGAGTCAGGCGCTTCTCCGCTCCGATGCCAGCACCTCCCCACTGGGCGAGGCTGCTGGTGGCAGGGCAGGGACCAGAGCTGCCTTGGGTCAGGCCGCCCGCTGACCCTCCCACCACCCGTCCCCCTCCCCGCAGGCCTGGCCTCTCTGTGCTGGCTTCTTCTCAGAACCCTCCTCCGGGGCCCTCGTCCACTCCAGGTCCCGGGGAGGGTGAATACCTCAAGTATGTAAACGTGCTTCGGAAAGTGGCTTCCAGAGTGAGCTACAGGCACTGGGCCTGGGTTCACACCCAGCTCCCCACAGAGACCCTGGGAGCCAGCCAGCTTCTCTGTGCCTCATCCATCGTTGTTTTAGTGGCTAAGTCAGGTCCAACTCCCGCCAGGCTCCTCTGTCCACGGGATTCTCCCGGCAGGAACACGGAATGGGTTGCCATTTCCTCCTCCGGGGGTCTTCTAGGCCCAGGGGTCCAGCCCGTGTCTCTTACGTCTCCTGCGCCGGTGGGTGGGTTCTCTCCCACTGTACCATCTGGGAAGCCCCTTCCTCATCTGGAGAATGAGGATCGTAACTACTAGGATCAACAGACATGAAGGGGAAAGAATCACAGATCAACATGAAACACTGTTCTCGCCTTAATGTGTTGTCAGCACCACAAGAAGAATAGAACTGTGATTTCCTGGTGTCAGAAGCTCGCTCAGCAAGGACGCTCTTCCAGAGTCCAACGGTGAGGTCAGCACTAGGGGTCACGAGAAATAATTCGGCACAATTCCCTCACTTCACTGATGAGGAACAGAGACAAGAGCGGGGAGAGCCTGGTTCTGCTTCGGACCTGCCTCCCCAGCAAGGCTCTCCTCCGAGCCGTGTCCCTACTGTGACACCGTGGCCTCCAGGACCTCTGCTGTGCTGGCACCTCCCTGGGCAGCCTTCTCTGTAGAAAACAGGATCTTGTCATTAATAGCCATGACTACTTTTTTTCTGGTCCACATTTTGTTAAAGTATGATAACACATTCACAGGAGACTTGGAAAATACAGAACAAGGTTACATCCAGTTCTACAATATATTACAATTCTTTTCTTAAGTAGATAAATTAAGATTTTTAGTTGGAGTTTCAATATCAAGCTCTCAAAAATTAATAGAATGGATAGATAGGAAAGTAGAAGGGTCGAGTAGGCCTGGAAAGCACTGTGGACCAATTCAACATAATTAAGATTTATACAATTTTCACACAACAGCAGGACACAAATTCTATTCAAGTTCCCATAAACTATGAACCCGGAGACACTGGAACATATCCAGGGATATGAAACAAGGTGCAAAAATTTCATAGTCCAAAGGTATTGAGATCATATGGCATCTGTTCTCATCGCTGTGGAATTCTGTTAGAAATGAGCATCAAAAGACATTTGAAAATAACCCGCAGTGACTATTTTTAAACTAACACATGGCTGTAGGTGCGGAATTCAGGACAGAAATGCAGGGAAGGTTGTGATGGGCCCAGACAGGGCTGCCTGTGGAGAAGCAGCGGCTTTAGGATGGACATGGGGAACAAGTCGCAGGCAGTCAAGGCTGGGGCGAAGGGCTACAAAACCACACAGTCTTCTCCCTGCAGCAGGAGGGACAGTGTGAGAGAATCACCTACTATTGTGGGCATGTCCCATGTGGGTCCCTGTTTGACTCAGATGAAAGCTGTTTAAAATATGATCAGTTAATGTGTCTGCATAATGTTGACTTTTTAAAGACCAAGAGCTGACAGGCAGAAGCAGGGTAAGGAAGACGATGTTTGGGGGTGAGAGGCAGAGCTCCGGGTCAGGGGTGCGAACAAGTGTAAGTCCCAAGCTGGTCTGATGGGTGAGGGGGGACCAGTCACAGGAGGCTGGGAGCGAGGGCGCGCAGAGGCGGGGATCTGGCCATGGTGCTGAAGGCCGTTACTGATTGAAGGGCTGAGCCTCAGAGCTGAGGACAGAGGCTGTATCTGGGCAGGACCTGGGTGGGGAGGAGCCAGGAGGAAGGGCTGATCACAGCTTCTGGGCTGCAGAGCCGGCTGGGCGGGGAAGCAGCCCCTCGGACCGCCAGACGGGCCTGGTGCTCACCTGGGAGGGGAGACCTGGTGGTTCAGTTTGAATCGACTGGAACAGGACATTAGATTGCTGGGCTGTGCAGCCTTGAAACGAACTGCATGCTTTGTTCTCTCAATGACCTCCCAAAGATGCTATAGGGTAGACAGTGCTGCAGAGCACAGTAACAGCTACGCATCTTCAAAAGAATTTTCTAGAATTTGTAAAGCAACTTGGTCCCTGTGATTCCACGCCATAGTCACAACAACCTCTGTGGGTGGACACCACCCTCCTCCTCTAGTGATGATGGAGCTGGGATTGTGCGGCGTCATGCAGGGTGTCCAGCAAGGGGCTGAACCACCTGAACACCTGTTCTTGCTGGCAGAGCCTGTGCCCTCTGCTGCTTGGTGACACGTGAGAGACCAGGGTCCTCAAGAAGTCCTGACTCCCATGGGTGATGGCAGGAGTGGACGGGATCTTCTGTCTGATACAAGCAGCTGCTCCTGCGTCTCTGAGGCTATTCTAAACAGGATCTAGGAAACAAGGGTTGTTGTAACCAGAGGACAAAGGCAAGTGTGTCTCAAAGAACAAAGGAAACTTGGAGGAAATGGGACAGACCTTTGGGAGAACCTGTGTTAGACTCAAACTCAGAGAGGCTAGGCATTAAAGAAAGTGCAGCACTTCGGGCTCTAGCCTCTGACCGCACCCAGGCTCATTTCCACATCTCTTCAGAGCAGCTTCCCTTCCAGCAGCGACCCCTCGGTTCACAGGTGCTTCAGCTTCCCCAGGTTTTGTCCTGAATAGAATGCCTTTTGCCTTTCTTCGTCTAGAAGTGTTTTTTGCTATTAAAGACAGGATCATTGAGCAGAATTATTACAGAAGCTTCTATATATTACTTATACCCCCGTGCTCTGGAAACTAAATTTAACAAAGTCTTAAAGCAAATGACTTTCAGGAATTGGTCCACAAGCAGAAATGTTCTCCTGTTGTTTCCTCCTATTCCACCCTGTAAGCCTTTTTTTTTCTATAGCACTTGTAGTTTATATCTTTTTATTTAGACCAACAATTTATCATCAACTTTCCAATAACTTTGTGTCTTATTCACCTGGCCAATGGTAAATAAAATAAAACCTACATCCCCAGACTTTGCGTCGGACTATTGCAGATCAAATTCTCCACGTGTGGATCTGTTTCCTCCAATAAATCCTTATCCATTCAAGCCCCAGCTTTCACCACTAGTATGGCGGGATTATATCCTCTCGTAGTTGTGATGGTGTGTCCATCTACCTAGTGCATCTTGCAAAATGTTTAGCATAAAAAATTTCTGCAAGGAGGACAGACAAAAAGAAGAGTATTAGTAACACTGAGCTTTACAATATTAGCACAGAGGGATAAGAGTGCCAACAGACTGCACTATCATTGTCTGAAGGTTAGTGGCCATTCCCCTAAAATAAAAACAAAGAGAAATCAAAGGTGCGACCAAAGGAAATAATTGAATTGTGGAACTGATGTATAAGATGACCTCTTAGTAGAAGTCAAATTTGTACATGAGCAGACTTTATTCTAATGTCAAACTCATTATAAGCATATAAAATGTCTTGTTGAATGAATGAGTGGGGAAATAATTCAAAAATTTTGGCAACTGGGTTAGTTTTCGATGAGATACCATTCTAGGTGAGACTCTGCCTTAGTTGGGCTTCCCTGATAGCTCAGTTGGTAAAGAATCTGCCTGCAATGCAGGAGACCCTGGTTCAATTCCTGGGTCGGGAAGACCCCCTGGAGAAGGGAAAGGCTACCACGCCAGTGTTCTGGCCTGGAGAATTCCATGGGCTGCCTTAGTTAAGGTATTTAGCACATTAAGGTGGTCATATGCTGCCTATCTTTATAGAAGTTTGTTGTCAATAACAATCTCTAAAATGGTCATAATTAATTTGAATGTGTCTGCCTGTTACCAGGGGCTTCTCCAGTGGCTCAGTGGTAAAGAATCCATCTACAACACAGAAGAGGCAGGAGACTCAGGTTCAACCCCTGGTTTCTGAAAGCCCCTGGAAGAGGGCATGGCAGCCTCCTCCAGTTTTCTTGCCTGGAGAATACCATGGACAGAGGAGCCTGGTGGGCTACAGTCCATATGGTCACAGATAGCTGGACATGACTAAAGTGACTGATGAACTACAGATGGAGGTTCGTGACATTGTACAGGAGTCAGGGATCAAGACCATCCACAAGAAAAAGAAATGCAAAAAAACAAAATGGCTGTCTGAAGAGGCCTTACAAATAGCTGTGAAAAGAAGAGGAGCAAAAAGCAAAGGAGAAAAGGAAAGATATAAGCATCTGAATGCAGAGTTCCAAAGACTAGCAAGGAGAGATAAGAAAGCCTTCCTCAGTGATCAGTGCAAAGACATAGAGGAAAACAGTAGAATGGGAAAGACTAGAGATCTCTTCAAGAAAATTAGAGATACCAAGGGAACATTTCATGCAAAGATGGGCTCGATAAAGGACAGAAATGGTCTGGACCTAACAGAAGCAGAAGGTATTAAGAAGAGGTGGCAAGAATACACAGAAGAACTGTACAGAAAAGATCTTCACGACCCAGATAATCACAATGGTGTGATCACTCACCTAGAACCAGACATCCTGGAATGTGAAGTGGGCCTCAGGAAGCATCACTACGAACAAAGCTAGTGGAGGTGATGGAATTCCAGTGGAGCTATTTCAAATCTGAAAGATGATGTTGTGAAAGTGCTGCACTCAATATGCCAGCAAAAGTGGAAAACTCAGCAGTGGCCACAGGACTGGAAAAGGTCAGTTTTCATTCCAATCCCAAAGAAAGGCAATGCCAAAGAAAGCTCAAACTACCGCACAATTGCACTCATCTCACATGCTAGTAAAGTAATGCTCAAAACTCTCCAAGCCAGGCTTTAGCAATATGTGAACCGTGAACTCCCTGATGTTCAAGCTGATTTTAGAAAAGGCAGAGGAACCAGAGATCAAATTGCCAACATCCGCTGGATCATTGAAAAAGCAGGAGAGGTCCAGAAAAACATCTATTTCTGCTTTATTGACTATGCCAAAGCCTTTGACTGTGTGGATCACAATAAACTGGAAAATTCTGAAAGAGAGGGGAATACCAGACCACCTGACCTGCCTCTTGAGAAACCCGTGTGCAGGTCAGGAAGCAACAGTTAGAACTGGACATGGAACAACAGACTGGTTCCAAATAGGAAAAGGAGTACATCAAGGCTGTATATTGTCACCCTGCCTATTTAACTTCTTTGCAGAGTACATCATGAGAAATGCTGGGCTGGATGAAGCACAAGCTGGAATCAAGATTGCCGGGAGAAATATCAATAACCTCATATATGCAGATGACACCACCCTTATGGCAGAAAGTGAAGAGGAACTAAAAAGTCTCTTGATGAAAGTGAAGGAGGAGAGTGAAAAAGTTGGATTAGAGTTCAACATTCAGAAAACAAGATCATGGCATCTGGTCCCATCATTTTATGGCAAATAGATGGGGAAACAGTGGCTGACTTTATTTTTGGGGGCTCCAAAATCACTGCAGATGGTGACTGAAGCCATGAAATTAAAAGACGCTTACTCCCTGGAAGAAAAGTTATGACCAACCTAGATAGCATATTAAAAAGCAGAGACATTACTTTGCAAACAAACATCCATCTTGTCAAGGCTATGATTTTTCCAGTAGCCATGTATAGATGTGAGAGTTGGATCATAAAGAAAGCTGAGTGCCAAAGAATTGATGCTTTTGAACTTTGGTGTTGGAGAAGACTCTTGAGAGTCACTTGGACTGCAAGGAGATCCAAGCAGTCCATCCTTAAGCAAATCAGTCCTGAATATTCATTGGAAGGACTGATGTTGAAGCTGAAACTCGAATCCTTTGGCCTTTGATGGGAAGAAATGAGTCATTTGAAAAGACCCTGACGCTGGGAAAGATTGAAGGCGAGAGGAGAAGCGGACAACAGAGGATAAGATGGTTGGATGGCATCACCGACTCAACGGACATGAGTTTGAGTAAACTCCGGGAGTTGGTGATGGACAGAGAGGCCTGGCGTGCTGCAGTCCATGGGGTCGTGGAGTCAGACACGACTGAGCGACTTACCTGAACTGAACTGACTCTACGGTAGGTACTGGAGGTACAACATGAAAAATATAAGAATGATCCTGTGTTTCCAGAATTCACTTTGTAGCTGATAAACAATGTCAAAAGATAATAACAATATATGTAGACTCTGTTCCACAAGCATGTGACTTTCCTGGAACAAGTAGTTGTAATAAACCACCCTAACTCTGGCAGTGACTCTCCCTTTCCTCCAGATTTCCAATAATATAAAAACCCCGTGTCTGTAGCTTTACTCGGTGAGCCTTAATACTGCAACTGTTGGCCAGCACTCCCAGCTTGAGCAGTGTTTATGATGCTCTTCACATTATTAAAGCCATTTTACCGTTCCTAGCTGCATATTCATCGCTCTTTCACTCTTAGATCGTTTACTTGAAGGCATTTTAACTTGTAAAGCTTGCATTTTATCATGCAGGTTAATAATCTTTCTTTATTTCATGTTGGCACATTTAAAAAAACTATTTGCACAGTTCTGTTTTTTTTTCCAGCCATCATGGATTAAAACTGCTTTAATCATACATTAAAATAAATCCACTTATTTTCACCCACAAAATAAATGTCAGGATGGGGAACAGTGTGGCTGCAGGACACACTTGATTCGTGACGTCACTGAGAGCGTGGGAAAGCCCGTGTATGCCCCGGGATGGCAGGCACTTTAGCGACAGCCTGTTTTAAGGAACCACTGCCGCGCGTGGCTTCAAGCGGAGCTCTGCGTGACCAGTGAGGGCAGCCGCCGTGACAGGGCTGCGGGACCGTGGGGGCAGGCACTGGCCGCTCCTGGCCTGAGCGGGCTTCCTGGAGCTGTGCCTGCTGTGCTGGGACCCAGGGGGTCAGAGGAGCCGAGCGGGCCTGGCGGAGGAGGGGGCCTCGTGGCGATCACAGGGGGCTTCCTGGGAAATGGGCTTTGTGATGAGCCCTCTTGGGACCGACACCTGAGGGGAGGAACCGGGCTGCCCCGTGGCTGCCCCCAGCCCCCAGCCCCTCCTGGGAGGCCCTGCAGCTGGCACGACCCTTCCGTGCTTCCTCAGGGAGGGATGCGAGCTCGGTCTTCACCGCCCAGCTGACGGCAGTGCTGAGGAGGACACCCCATAAAGGGGGCTGAGTGTGGACACAACACCGCTTGTCAACCAAGCGCAGAGCCTTAGGGTCTCCCTGGTGGCTCAGTGGTCAAGAACCCGCCTGCCAATGCAGGACACGCGAGTTTGATCTCTCCTCCGGAGGATCCCTCACGCCCTGGAGCAGCTAAGCCCGTGAGCCCCAGCTGCTGAGCCTGTGTTCCGCAACAAGAGAACCATCCCACTGAGCAGCTGTATGGCAACCAGAGTAGCTGCCACACTGGTGACAGCCAGAGAAAAGCCCAGCAGCAAAGCAGACCCAGCATGGCAGAAAACAAATAAGCAAAATTATTTTTAAAAAGAGCAGAGTCTAAGAGGGACTCAGGTTCGGCCTGTCAGTCACCAGCACCGCCTGCAGGAGAAGTAACCGGTCTTTAGCTCTTACGCGGGGCACGGGGAGGGCAGTTCTCCCATCCCCTCCATCTTTAAAGCAGGCGAATGGCCCAGCCTTGACCCTACTGTTGTAGCCACGCGTTCTGGGAAACAAACTCACTCAGAAGGACAGTGCAGATAGCGGAGTGCGGTCTATTACACCAGCGAGCCCAAGGCAGAGTCTCCTCTTAGCCAAGGACCCCGACCAGTTTTTGAGAAAACTTTATACACCCTAAGTGTATATGGTCAAATCCACCTCCCCAAATTCTCTGAAACTAGTCTGGACAAGGTAAAAGAGAGATAAAGTCAAAGTTAACCCATGATTCATGTATCATAAGCCTACATAGTTAAACAGTGGACTTTTATCAATAGGCCTGTGGTCATATCCCGACAAACAATGGGATTTACGACTCTGTCCTGTTACGTAGACAATTAGCATATTCTTGTAGGCGATGGAGAGCCCAAGTCCTGAGGCTCTTTTATCCAGGGGTCTGGCTTTCCATTGGTATGCCATCTCTATGGACACCGGGCACGAAGTCGAGTCCACCGGGAGGGGACCATGCGCGTGGCCAGTTCGCAGCCACCGGGAG
>NW_024070185.1:109629180-109654152 GCF_014754425.2 Oryx dammah
TCGCAGCCACCGGGAGGGGACCATGCGCGTGGCCAGTTCGCAGCCACTGGGAGGGGACCATGCATGTAGCCTAAGGTTCGCAGCCACTGGGAGGCGGACCATGCGTGTAGCCAGTTCGCAGCCTGGCCTAAGACAGACTCCAGCTGTGCGGGTTCCCCCTTCACCACACCCACTTCCGGCTTCTGCTCCGCCCCCAGCCGCCTTCCAGGCACGCTTCTTGAAAGCCTGCCGCAGCCCCTTCTTCCGCCCTGTGTCCCGGCCTGTTTGCTGCCTTCATCATGATCGGTCACTGCTGTGGCCCAGACACAGGTGGCCTCAGGCTGCTGGGTTCAGGGACAGCTCTCCAGCTCAGCGAGGATGATGGCCCGGGCTGCTCCGCACACGCCCCGTGGCTGGGCCTTCCAGGCGCCTTCGGTGCCCGCCTCCCCTCGCCGCAGGTAGACTGCGGAGCGCCTGCGTCCTCACCTCGGCTCTGCGCGCTCTCCCAGGACCGGCTCTGCGCGCTCTCCCAGGACCGGCTCTGTCCTCTCTTCCAAAGCCGCTCCTGTGCCGCGAGCCCCCACAGGCTGAGCTCTCCCCCAGAGCTGATCCTCAAGCCAAGTTTCGCTCCCCCGCCGGCTCCAGTCTGCCCAGACCTGCTCACTGCAGGGTCCCTCTCCAAGCAGCGCTTCCAGCCAGAAGCCAGAGAGCCACGCTGACGCCCCTCTTTCCTTGCCTCTCGGGCTCTGTCTGTCACCGCGGGGTGTGGCTTTGTCTCCCTGTGTGTCTTCCACACTCACACGCGTCTCTGCACTCGCCTCATCGGCGCTGCTCTAGACGAAGCCCCTCACGGCTGGCCTGCCTGCTGGCCAGGACCGCTGCGATGGCGTCATGGTCTCCTCTGATTCCCTGAACCCTTCCCTCGTTCGTAGTCAGAGTCATTACTCTCTGACATCTCAGATTTAGAAAGTCACCCCAATATGTAAGGCCCTCAGTGAGTTCCTATTACTTTTTGCAAAAAAAGAAAAAAAAAAAATCCTCAGTGTGTCTCCCCATGCTGGTATGCTCTGGCTTCCTCCTGACCCCACGGCCTCCCTCCTGCTTCTCAAGCAGCCAGTGCTGCTCTGGTCCATGCTCTCCCCTCGGGGGGCTCGGTCCTCTCCACTCTGGGACCACCTTTCTCCTCCTCGCCTCCCTGAAGTGCACTTCCTCAAGCTTCAGTTCAGTTCGGTCCCTCAGTCGTGTCTGACTCTGCGACTCCATGAACCGCAGCACACCAGGCCTCCCTGTCCATCACCAACTCCCGGAGTATACCCAAACCCATGTCCATTGAGTTGGCGATGCCATCCAAGCATCTCATCCTCTGTCGTCCCCTTCTCCTCCTGCCCTCAATCTTTCCCAGCATCAGGGTCTTTTCAAATGAGTCAGCTCTTTGCATCATGTGGCCAAAGTATTGGAGTTTCAGCTTCAGCATCAGTCCTTCCAATGAACACCCAGGACTGATCTCCTTTAGGATGAACTGGTTGGATCTCCTTGCAGTCCAAGGGACTCTCAAGAGTCTCCTCCAACACTAACGCTGGGTAATTAAACTACGCTGAGCTGATGAGCTGTGATGAGCTTCTCCCCTGTGGACCGGCCAAGCCTCCGTCGAGTGTGCTCTCCTGCCTCTGAGTCTCCTTCCCAACACTCCTGGTAGATGAAACGTTCCATTGTTTTGGGAAATACCTGACATTCTCATTCTACTGTAAGTCCTGAGAGTGCAAACGCAGTGCTCAAGGAGTAGCTGTGGAAGGACAGGTGGTGGTGGTTTAATACCTAAATGAATCCACTGAGACGCGGAACACAGAACATAAACAGGCATCAGCCGCTGAGGAAAGTCGTGTTCTGGGTGTCGACAGCGCCAGCTTGAAGGGGCCTGTGTGAGAGCCACGCCCTGCGTCCGGTGGGTGATTGAGTGTCCACGGATGACGGCCAGGAGGGGGCGGGGCCGCCCGGGGCTCCAGCCCCAGGCAGGACCCTGGGGGTCAGCAGATGGGGGCAGAGGCTCGTCAGGAAGACTTCGTGTTACAGGCTGAAGTGTGCCCCCACGTTCCTGTGTGGAAGCCCGACACCCAGAACGTTGGGATGTGACCGCCTCTGAGGCCGGCCCCTTCAAGAGGTGATTAGTCACAATGAAGCTGTCAGGACGCTCTAATCAAGCAGCGCTGGTGTCCCATGAGAACGGGAAGCTGGAGCCCACAGAAAGACAGAATGCCCCGGAATGACTGTGAGGACGCAGCCTGCTTGCCAGCCGAGGAGAAGGCTCGGGAGAAACCCACCCTGAGCTCGCCTCGGTCTCAGGTTCCCGGCCTCCAGGACCACGAGAGAGTCCACTGCTGTCCCTGAAGCCGCCTCACCTGCGGTGCTTTGTTACGGCCTCCAGAGCAGACCAACAGACACGCTGGGCAAGGTGGAACCTGGCATTTGCTGCCAAGGAAGCTGGGGCAGAGACTTTTTTAGTAAACATGGGAGTCATCAACATTTTCCTGTTGTGAAAAGATTCAGGAAAGTGAGAACTGAAAGCTTTTCATTCAGTTTAGCTGGGAGGGGGCCTCGTTCCAGGGGCCCCTGGAGGACCAGTTATGAAGAATTAACGGGGCGGAGGACACGTGGAAGCCACAAGAGGTCACATCTCTTTAGCAGGTGAGGTGTGGAGAATAAGGCAGGAAGGCATCAGGAGTGAGCATGGAGTTGGAGGGTTTCCCGTCTGTCGGGAGGATGAGAGCTGGTGTGGAGAGAGGGCTTGGAGGGGGCTGGTGCGGGCAGGGACAGCAGGGACCCTGGGAAGGCACCTGCCCGGGGGGAGGCAGAGGAGCTAGAGAGAGGGACAGGGAGGCAGCATGGAGACAGGGTGGGCCTATGTCTGGTGGCCAGACAGGGAGGAGGTCTTAGCTGAAGACTGTGTCATCTCTCTGCAGATGGGAGGACCCCACTGGCCATTCCAGGGACTCCAAGGACACGGCTGAGACGTCCTCAGCTCTGCTGATCTCTGTTCAGCAACAAGAACATCTCAGAAACACCAGCTAAGAACACCAACTTCCACCAGTCATAGTAACACCTAACTTTACTAACATTTCATCATGTGCCCAATAAGACAGTGAGAACTTTGAGTATCTCATTTAATCCTCTCAGTAACCCCGTGAGGTCAGTATTATTGCTACTTTTATTTTGCAGATAAGTAAATAAGATTCAGAAAGGGCAAGTAAGTTCCTCAAGGTCACACAATTAGAACCTGATCTAAAGATAGAAAGGCACAGCCTGACCGGCGGTGAGTCCCCATTTCTGTTGGGGTTTTTGCCTAAAATGTATGTTGACCGTGTAGATCCATAGCGGATGTGTCTTTTAGAAACAGGAGATGGGTGGAAGGATGATCATTTGACCCTCCACTTGCTTAAAATACCAAGAGTTAGTTTTGCGATAAGGAACGATTCTACAATCCAGCTGAGGTGGGACTGTGATTACGTGGTGGTTGCAGAGCTGTGCTTGGAGCCCTGGGGGTCCACCAGGAGACCATGGGGCCTTCAGGAGGCCCTGGCCCCGTTCCGGGCACCTCACCCTCTGCAATCAGAACAGAGTGCTCCCATCTGCCCCAGTGCACAGCGGGATCACAAATAAAAAAAAAACCACGGCCCAAAAATGGGTGGAAGTCAATGGAATTAAAAAGCGTTCACTTCGGTTCTAGCCACAGGATTCCACGGGGAGACTTTTCTGGCAGAAATGGCATCCCAGTGCCCAGAACAGAGCTTGGCGACCTGGGCCCCTTCCCACCCTTCCGGCCCCTGGCAGGACTGCCTCCCTCCGAGGACCATCCCTCAGGGATTCTCTATCTGGAGGGCCCATCACAACCCCCAGGGCAGGTCCTCCCCACCCCCCGAGCTTCTGACTCAATGGTCTGCATTCCTAGCAGCAGTGACAGGCCTGGAGGTCTGAGCCAGGGCAGTGATAGCAGCCTCGGGTCCCAGGGGACGAAGAAGCTGCAGCTCCACACCCCCTCTGAACAGCCCTGATCCGTCTGCCCTGGGGCAGAGGAGGGACCTCCGCTCAGCCCGCCCCATCCTCCCATCCTCTGGCTGGTGAAGTCAGGGCCTCAGACAGGCGCTGAGCTCACACAGGAGCCTGGGTCAGCTGCTCCTGCGGCTTCCAGCGGTCTTCCAGCGGTCCTGGGTCCTGGCGAGGAGGTAGCGGTGGGCGGGCCTTCGCAGGTGAGCAGTTTGCTGAGGTCTGTCTGGAGCACCTGTGTGCTGGGACTTCTGGAACGCACTGTGGTCCACAGCTGGAGTCCCAGGAGTGGCACCCAGCAGGTCATCGGGGGACATCCTGCCCTCAGTGCCCACGGTGCTTTGCAGGAGCCCAAGTCAGGGGCCCTCTCCTCCACGCTCCCTGGATGCTCTGAGCCGCCTAACAAACTCGGCTGGATGGGCGTGGATTTCAGCTCTTCCCAAAACTGAAGCCAGCCCTGGGGCCGAGGGTGGCTGCCTCCATACTTGCCTCCCCCCTCCCCGCCCCCTCCTCGGCCCCTCGGGCCCCCCTCCCCCTCCTCCCCCTCCTCTCCCTACCTCCCCCTCCCACAGACAAAGGTGCACAGCTGGGCTCCTTTCACCTTTATCATCAGAGTCCTTGTAGGAAGTGCCCACCCAGAGGGTCTGTGGGTTTGGGGAAAGACCCCTTTCTTTCACCTCTGTGTGCCACTCAGCCTTTCTGTCTCCGCCTCAGGAAGGACAGAGCGCGGACATCACAGGCAGGAAGAGCTGACTGCAGACCCGCCCTCCCAGCAGGCCTCTGAGCCCCGGGCCCCCACTTGGCCACGGGTCAGCTGCGCAGAGTCCTGGCCTCACCCGTGATCAGGGCACCGAGCAGGAGGGAGGCTCACAGGACTCAGAGCAGCCAGCAGAGGCTCTCCTTGGCAAAGGGAGCCCTGGGCGTGGGCGCCTGTGTCCTGGCTTCAGAAGCCTCCTCCTCCGGCTCTGGAACCTCCACCCGCTCCTGCCCCCAGCGTCTGCCAGGGCAAGTCTGGCCTCGGTCTGCGCCCAGTGGCTGCTCCCTGGTCTCGGCCTTTCCCGCCTCCTCCTGCCTCTCTGAGTGCGGGGACCCCTCAACGCCACGGGAGCCTGACGCACCGCTGAGCCTGGCCAGCCCTTTCGGTGTCCCGTGTCCCCCGGAACGCTCTGCAGAGCCTGTTTTCCCAGAAGGACCAGGCAGCTCTTGAGGGGTTTTCTCAGACTGCGTGGCAGCCGTAAAAATAAGTAAGCCTCCTCTGCCAAGGCACAATGGGAGGGACAGAGGGACAGAATCCTCTGTGGAAGGGCAGGGCCGCCCCAGGGCCATTGGCTGATGGGCTCGAGTCTGGGGGCCTCAGACGGAGGGAAGGGCCCTTGGTGCCCAACACCTGGGCGCGGGTCTCGCCTCTGGGGTGAGCTTGTGGCCTGAATGAATCTGCGGCTCCTTGAATCCCAGGTGGAGGCAGTTTGAGGCGAGGGTCACGTGGGAGCCGGGAGGCTGCACGTCACGGGCCTTCAGGGAGTTCCTGGCGGCTCTCTCTCCCCGTCTCACCATTCTGCTCCTGTCCTCACTGCTGAGACAGCCCTCAGGGTCTCCTGAGCCTCCTCGAGGCCCCTGGAAGCCCCACTCTGCAGAGCCGTGGCCCTTCTCTGGCGGCCTTTCCTCCTTGGCTTCCCCCGTGGGGGCAGCAGGGTGGGTCCTGACCTTCTGGGCGAGTTCCCAGGACTTTGCAGGAGGACGCTCCCTGGGTGTAGCCAGACACCCCAGGTACAGGATGGTCTCGGGGACTCAGGGAGGGTGGTTGTGACCCTCGAGGGCCCCCTGGGCTCTGGCTCCCCACAGGGGCCATCAGTTGCCTTGCTAGGCCCTGTGGGTTTTAACCCTGGGCTGGAGGCAAGCTCGGGGAGGGAGAAGCCGGTGGGAGGCCTGTCTCGGGCCCCTGGGGTCCATGTCCGGAGCAGAGGCTCCCCTTCCGCTGCCAGGGCAGCTCCTGTGTGTGCAGTTCTCACTCAGCTCCTGGGCACTTTCTCACTGGAAGGCAACTTTGCACTTCGTTTCATGGACTGTGATGCGCTGAGGACAGGAGAAAGAGGTCCTGGTGGGGCCTCCGGCAGACGGCCAGCCTCCCGGCCCTGCCCAGGTCAGGGGGCTCAGCGAGTCTTCCTTGGTCTGTCCTGCGACATCGTGCCCCTCAGGCCTGAAGCTTCCCGGAGGCGCTGACCGCAGCCGAGTCCTTGCTGGTGGACTTGGGGGTCGGCAAGGAGGGGCTTCATTATTACTCACAGAGAGTGTGGAGGAAGTGCAGGGCCGGGCCTGCATTTCTTCTGCTCTTTGAATTAAACCCGGAGTCCTTTCCTACAGAATGGAAACCACACAAAGCTGCTCAGTCCCCAACTTACAGCTCCTGGTTCCCAGACACTGGTCTAGGAACTCGGTACTCGTTACTAAGTTAGTCATTCCTAGATGCTGGGTTCCTCTGAACGTGCTTATTTCTGTGTTAGAAAGACAGTGAACGTTCAATGTAAATTGAACAGCGGCCAGTTTTCTCAGCCACACTTCGGTCGGGTTGTAGAGCTCAAAACTTGCATCCCACCCAGCAGGAAGGACAGTGGTGCCCGTGTCCAGCCCACGACCACCTGGCCCTGGGGCCTGGCCGAGCCTGGGACGGGAACTGGGTTTCCTGTGTCATCGTGCTCCCTGTAGAAGCCGCGAGGCCTCCGGGACAGGGCTTGGCTCTGCTAAGTTTCAGCCCCTCCTCCAGAGGTGCGGACTTTCCCTGGACCTGGACCGACCTGACCTTCGGGGCTGGAGAAGGGACAGAGGGCCCTGACCGTGGCTGTCAGACCCAGGGCCGGTGCTGTGGCTGCAGGCGGGCCCGGCTCTCCCCTTCCCCGCCCGGGCTCAGCACCCACGGTCTCTGGTGGGCCTGACCGCTCTGTGGACAGCACTCTGGGGGGTACGAGGCCCGAATGGCCGAGGCACCCAGTGTCGCCCCAGGAGCCCAGCCGTGTGGGGCTGGACTCGGAGGCAGGAGGCAGGGCGGGTGCTCCCCCGGGTCGCCCCGGGACCCACGGACCCTCGCTGTGCGGGCCTGCCTGCTCTTCACGGGAGAGAGGGCAGAGCTCCCGGGATGGAGGTTGATACCAGGACTCTCTGGGGTGGTGCGTGTGAAGCAGGTGGCTTCCACAGGGACTTCACGCCCTGCCTGCGGGTCTGAGGGCAGCTGCCCCTCGCTCTTGGGAGCCTGGCTCCAGGCGAGGGTGTAGGTGGTGAGGGGCAGGGGTGAGGGAGCCTGGCCCCGCTGACCGGGGGGACTACGGTTTTCCCGCGTCCTCCAGAACTGCTGTGAGCGTACGAGGAGGGGTATAATCAGGAGGACGCTGCCTGCCCTCCGGATACGGCTCCACGTGAGAGTCCCGAGGAGCAGTGAGGTCTGGGCTTGGGCCGACTAGGGGCTCTGGTGTCGGGCAGACCGGGGACTTTGGGCAAGGAAACACATCTGCACCTCGCTTTCCACCCTCGCCAGCCTGAACTGCAGTGGCCAGCCTCAGCAGCCCGCTCTGCAAACCAGAGGCCTTGTGGGCACCGGAGCTGACTCCTGGAAGCACTAGAGAGCCCAGCAGAGGTGGCGACAGCCGCCGAACAGACGGGCCTCGGCCCCGGCCTCAGGAGCGGCCCTCCAGTGCAGAGGACAGACAACTCCATACCTGGAGGACCAGCCCTCCCATGCAGACAGAGCGAGCGAGGGTCAGGGCACATGGCCTCCGCCACTCTCTCTGCTCCAAGCAGCCACTTGGGTCCCAGCAGCTTCTGCCGCTCAGAGCTCAGAACGCAGCCTGCTCCTCATCCAGCGGCCCTGCTCCTCATGGAGCAGCCTGGTCAGTGCTCAGTGAGAGGCACTGCCAGTGAGTGTGCAGGTGCAAGAACGAGTACGCAGGTGTGTGCACGGGTGTGCACGTCCATACATCCAGCACGTGTACACCAAACACACGTGTGTGTGTGCACATACCTGTGTGTGTCTGCGTGCACGTAGGTGTGTCTCCTCATCACGTTATCGTGTATTTTTCGCCTACACGCCTGACCTTCACATCTGTGGTTAAAATTTCCCGTCTCCGTCGCTCACTCAAATGTCCCCCCTTCGCTGCTGTTGGATGGACGGGGTTTTGTCTGATACCGAGGCCCCCCCTTGGCGGTCCCGCTGCCCGGCTGGCCCCTTGGAGGCAGCGCTCACAGTGGCTTATGCCGCTGTCTGTGTATCTGACTCATGACTAGAGAGTGAGGTTCACAGAGAGGACCAGGTCTGAGTCAATTTTGCTCTTCAGCAATTACTGCAATGTCTGAGGCATAAGAGACGCTCAGAGAATGAATAAAATAATGAATAAACAAAGTTAATAAAATTACTACATAAATAATAGATGGGAGAAAGAACATTACTGATAAGCTCTTAACTCGAGTGTAGGCACAGAATAAACTCAGAGAAATAATGCCTGTACGTTAGCACAGACATCAGGTAAGTCAGATGTGGCGCAGCTCCTTGTTAGATCAGCGTCCTTATGGATTCCTGTCACGTACACGCCCAGAAAACGCATGCTGGACTTGGTCCAGAACCACCCTGAAGCATCTTTGAGATGTCACTGACACAGAGGACAGATGAAGATCTCAGGTGTGAGGCTTGGTGAACGGTCACAAACGTGCACACTCATGTAACCACCACCAGCCGAGATCCAGAACCCGCCCCCACACACATGGATTAAGGCCTCGCCTTGCACCTCCTCAGAAGACAGACACACCAGGGTGACTATTCCAGACTCGGGCTGTGGTTGTGAAGGAAGCTTCTAGCCCGTGTGGGGCTGCAGTGTGGTGAGACCCGTCCTCAGCCCCCACTCACCGTGGGGCTCTGAGGACTGGCCTGGCTCCTGCTGTGTGTGGAACCGTGTCCTCCTAAAGGTCTGCTGAAGTTCTCATCCCCACTGCCCGCGAACGGGGCCTTACTTGGGACTGGGGCCATCGCCGGTGTGACCAAGTCTAAACGAGGTCCTTGAGTGTGCGTGCTCAGCGGGATCTGACTGTGACCCTACGGACCGTAGCCCGCCAGGCTCCTCTGTGCAGGGAATTCTCCAGGCAAGAATACTGGAGGGGTCTGCCATTTCCTCCTCCAGGGGATCTTCCCAGCCCAGGGATCGAACCCACGCGTCCTGCGTCTCCTGCTTCGGCAGGTGGGTTCTTTACCACTGAGCCACCAGGAGGCCCTGGAGGAGATCGTTAGGATGGGCCTGACTTCAACGACTAGTGCCTTATGAGAGCCAGATACACACGCAGGGAGAGAGCCGTGTGAGGGTGAGGCAGGGGCGGGCTGGCCCGGCTGTGCCCCCGGGAATGCAGGAGAGGCTGCCCGGCACCAGAACCTGGTGACAGGCGTGGGACAGACACTCCCTCCAGCTCCAGGGGCTTCCCTGGAGGCTCAACTGGTAAAGAACCCTCCTGCAGTGCAGGAGACCCTGGTTCAATCCCTGGGTCGAGAAGACTCCCTGGAGGAGGACAGGGCCACCCAATGCAAGGTTCCTGCCTGGAGAATCCCGTGGACAGAGGAGCCTGGTGCGCTGCAGTCCAAGGGCCCGCACAGCATCAGACACAGACACGACCAAGTGACTGAGTGCACGGTGCCAGCCTTGGAAGGAACCAGACCTGCAGAGATCCCGACTTAGGACTTCTAGTCTCCAGAACTGTCCGGGAACACGCTTCTGTTGTGTCAGTGGCTGAGTCTGCAGGACTTGGTTAGGGCAGCCTTGGGAAGCCGGGGCAGACCCACAGTCCTGCCTGCAACCATTAAAATCTCTCCTTGCTTCCTGAAAACTGCATCACAGACTTTCTCTTTGCTCAAATTCATGAATAATGGGTGACTGTGGGTGTGAGGAAACGTCTAGTGCTCA
Source organism: Oryx dammah (assembly GCF_014754425.2). Taxonomy (NCBI): domain Eukaryota; kingdom Metazoa; phylum Chordata; class Mammalia; order Artiodactyla; family Bovidae; genus Oryx; species Oryx dammah. The sequence goes on from NW_024070185.1 coordinate 109,639,128, forward strand.
CGGGTTACGGGCCTGAGGTCATCCCAGCGCTGCCTCCCTGGCGCCCCGTGCTCCTGAAGAGCCTACAAGTGAGGACTCAGCTGTGCTGCCCACTTGGTCATGCTCCTCCAGACAAGGGTTTACTCATAACGGCAGTAATGCATTTGCTATTCACTCATAACAACAGTAAGGAGGAAGTTGCTATTCGCTCATAACAACAGTAAGGAGGAAGCTGTTATTTACTCATAACAACAGTAATGCAAAAAAAAAAATACAGGTTTTCTATTTACTGGGTGTCCTAAAAATGGAGGGTGATGTGAAATTCTCACTTCCTGGGTCCCCTTCTCAGGTCCCTTAGGCACGCTCTTGCCCAGCGCTCTTTCCTAGCTTTCTTTCTGCAATTGGCCGGTTCCAGTCCACCAGGTCTCACAGACTCGGATGTGACTGAGCGACTGAACAGCAACGACGTGCAACAGGGTTCCTTCAGGGCACTTTCCTTCCTCCCTCAGGAGCTTTCTGAAGGATGGTGGTCACACCACAGTCACTTTGCGTGATCTAAGGACATCCCTCATTCTCTCTGTAGAGGACATGCTTTCTAGACTGTGGCCGTGAGCGTGGATGTAAGTTATTCCTTCAGCTATTTGGAAAGTATTAATTAGGCATCTATCAGAACTCCAGTGGAGAAGGCGATGGCACCGCACTCCAGTACTCTTGCCTGGAAAATCCCATGGACGGAGGAGCCTGGTGGGCTGCAGTCCATGGGGTCACTGAGTCGGACATGGCTGAGCGACTTCACTTTCACATTTCACTTTCATGCATTGGAGAAGGAAATGGCAACCCACTCCAGTGTTCTTGCCTGGAGAATCCCAGGGACGGGGGAGCCTGGTGGGCTGCCGTCTCTGGGGTCGCACAGAGTCGGACACGACTGAAGTGACTTAGCAGCAGCAGCAGCAGCATCAGAACTCCAGAATGCGATCCAGCAATGGGGAGAACACCAAGAAGCCCCCACAGCCCTTAAAAAGCACACATTGTGGTTGGAATGGAACCATCTATAGATTCTAGAATCTTCTGTGGATTTCAGAAGCTCATTTTTGAAACGTCTTCAGATCATATCAGTATCATTCAGGATATAACACATTTTGTTCCTTGAAAAGGAATGTCTGTTGCCTACTGGGGTGGATATTTCATAGAATCACCTTCAGCTGAAGGTCACAATGTGGAGTGTGGCCCTGGGGACTTCTTTGTCATCGTGATGCTCTTATAAACATCAGCCGGGCTGTTGTACTTATAAGGCTGAGCGTGGTTCTGTGACACTGCTTAGGCTGAAAATGTTGAATCATGGTGAGGCACAGAGAGCTTAGCTGTCAAGGACAGACATTTATAAAATAGGATTGGCACAACTGGCAAAGAAACTCTTGTTCTTCCCATAAAAGTCAAGAAGTCTTATAACTACACCTGTACTTCTCAGTCATGCATTACTATGTGTACTGGTCACGGCCTCGTCGACATTTTTTCTGAGATTAACCTTCCTCCTGTGTTCAGGGATGAGGTGCACGCAACCTCCAAGGGGAGACACTTTGATTAACAAACTTTCCAAACCTCCTTTCTGCGTGGGTCAGTCTCTCTTACACAAGCAGAATCCATAGCTGAAAATTAAAATATGTCTCTGCTATGCTACACCATGACTGCCTGAATAATTCAAGTTGCCCATAAGTGACCTGATTCTAAATGCTCTTATGTTATTTCAGAAGATAAACATGTTCCTTTCTCACAGTACACACATGCCCACTAGGAATTCTTGGACTGAAAACCCTGAATGAAGCATGTATTTGTCTGAAACATATGCTCATATTTAAAGGTTGTCAACGTCATCCAACAGAGATCAGTTCTTTCTATGGACCTTCTCATACCGCAGTGACTTTCCAAGAAAAGTAGGCTCTGTGTTTAAGCCTTCGCCCTTCTGCCTGCTCTCCTGAAATGACATCTCTCCCCCACGTTCCCACAAACACCTGAAGGTCATTTCCACTGCCCCTCCTGCCTCTCATGAGCCCCGTCCTCGTTCCATCCTGCTTGCATCTGCCCCAGCACTTGGTGGTCCATGGCTGCCGATATTCCCCATCCCCTTGGGTGTCCCGGATGCCTTTACAGCAGGAACAAGGTCTTGATGGCGCCCCTGGCTCCACTGTGACGACGCATGACCCGTGAGAGGAGCACGATGGGCTGCAGAATTCCCGATGGAGGGTGTAGAGCCCCCAAAGTGTCTTGCAACGACTGCTGCCACAGTTAGCACTGTGGAATTTAAAAATGTAGAGACTAATCCATCTTGGTCATCTACTGTGGCCAGGAATGTGCCTGACGTGACCCACTGCTAGCAGTTTCCCAGGTCTGGGTTTCCAAACTGTCGGGGAAGAAACAGCGCTTCTCCTGGCACCATTTTGCTTCACCATTTTGACATGCTTGGTGACGAACAGACTTCTGATTCTGCTCTGAGGTTTGCGGAAGTGACAGGTGAGCTTCAAGGCTTAAACATACCCCTTTATGTTCAACCACAGAAATTAACCTCCAGTTTTAATCAATGTTTGGTGCATCCTACACTTTCTAAATGATCTCTGCCTAGATGGACGGAGACTTACAAGACCAACCAGGTTATTTGCTCTACGTCTCTGCTTCCACTCACTCTTCCACTATCCCCCCACCCTCCCCAGGAGAGACACCATGGAGCTGGGCCCACAGTCCCCACCTGTACAGGTGTGCACCTCTGACACTCAGGTCCAGACAGCAGCGTTCCTGCCCTGGGGCCGCCACGCTGAACTTCAGATCCGTTCTTTGGGTGGCTTGGCCACACCCGTGCACTGGAAGCACAGCTTCTGAAGCTTTATATTTATCTGGCATTGGAATTTCTGCAGGATTAATAAGGACCAATCAGAAGAGTAGAATGGAGTAAGAAAATGTTGCCTTTTCTGGTTCCCAGGAACTGATGAAGAGTCTTGTATTTCTTCACCTAGGAGCAAACCTAGAGCAATCTCCGCCCTACACAATCCCTTTCTGTAGTTAAAAGCGACCTTGGCCAAGGGGAAGGGATGCTGAGTGTAGGTGGGTCCCAGGGTTTCAGAGGGCCTATGTTCAGGTGACTACTGGTAGAGCTGGCTCAAGGGAGCTGGTCAGCAATAAGATGTGATCAAGGTGTCACCCTTGACCCCTTTACTGAGTTCACTGCTGCTACAATATGCCCAGCAAATCATCTTGTCTAGAAACTTCAAATCAGTATACCTCTGCAGTCTCCGAACCAGACCAGACCAGAACTGGCATTTCATCCCCTTTCTGTCCTGTGAGGTGATAACAACGCCTGCGCTGGTGGGAAAATGCTAGTTTTAGTTTCAGGAAATTATGAAGGAAACTGTACAGATGAGACACCAGGGTCACAGCGCCCGACATGGACTCAGCAACCAGGCTTCCCGCGCACATTCTCCCCCATTCAGAACCAAACCAAACCAACACAGACGCCTCATTTCATGTATTCAGTAAGTGCAAGATGTTACCCCATAGCAAGCTCATCTTCTTCGAGAGAACTACAAAGCTTAGTGTTTTTTAAAGAAGGGAATTAGGAGATTTCTAAGTCTGATAAGAGTTTAGAAATGATTGCGCTTGATGTTGACAGTAATTAATTATATCGATTCATCAAAATCTCTGCAGTAAAACTTCCCAGAGTGCCCGGGATCCGTCCACCCACATGCTTAGTCCCTGGCGGGTGTCTTGCACTCGGCGTCACAGGGACTGGAAGAATGGAGCTTCCCAAGCAGTTCATAGGAAGACAGAGCCTTAGCTGATAATTCAACACGTTTCACGATTGTGTGGGCTAGATCATTTTAGATCTCGGCTCCCTGTTTTCAGTCATAAATTGTGTACACATTGCGGAAGGTAAGCCCTACGGAGATGAATGGGATGGAATCTCTACCCCAGTAAGCTCCTTTTAAAGAGTCTCCAACAAATGCTGGCTGACCTCCTGTTGGTCTGAGTGCCATGTTACATGGACAGTCACAAGACCACAAGTAGTCATGTAAAAGTCATCCGTTTAAAGGGCTTCAGTAAGGGTGAGTTCAGGCCTGGAGAAGCAGGGCAGAGATGGGGCCTCAGCGAGCAGGGAGCGGCCTGGGGGCAGGGCGGGGGTGTCGGGGGGACTCTGGTGATGAGTCTCCCCAGCCAGGGCAGGCTCTCTGCTGTGGTCCCCTGGTGCTGGGAGACTGTTTTAGTGACAGAACGTCACCAGGCTGGCGTGTGTGCACGCTGACCTTGGCTGCCTGTGGGAGAGGGACACGAGGAAGGCGGCCAGAGAGCTGGTGCCAGCAAAGATGAAGGTGGTGTCTGAGCCTGATGCCACGTCTAGGTCCCTAGTGCCTCCTGGGATAAGTGGCTTGCAGCTTAAAGACAGTGTGATTTGCTGCGGGGGGGGAGGAAGGAAGGGCTGGTGGGCAGAACTGAAAAAGACCAAATTTGCGGGAGTATCACCACGAAATGAGAGAGTGACAGAGAGCTAGGACACGCAGTGTATTGACATATAACATGATGCAACGACCCCTGAAACATATAAAGAACTCGCCTGCCAGCACAGGGGACGTCAGAGAGGCCGGCGGGCTGTGGTCGGTAGGGCCACACAGAGCTGGGCAGGACTGAAGCGACTCAGCGCGCCTGCACACATATGCTTTTTAAACGTATGCACGTAAATCTACGAATAGCATATATAGACATGTTTACATAATGGTACATAAGTATATGTGCATATGGACTGCAATTTCTCCAATTCCTAATACCTTCAAATAGACAGCATAGACCACGTCTGTGCTAAAACAATGCTGTCTCTGATGATTTTTCTTTCTGAATATCCATTCTTCAAGAAATAAAACTCCAGTCTTATTAACAGCTACTGTTTACTAAGTGCTCAATATGAGCTGGAAACTATGATAAGGACTTTATTTTAAAATTTATTTTCCTAGATGACCTGCATATCACATGCTGGAACTAAGTTGTTCTTGTCTGACGGCTAAGAACAGCGAGGCTCGCCTGAGATAAAGGAGTTCTCCACGGCAGCATAAAAGTGGAAGCCGCCGGAGGTGGGGGCTTGGCCACATGCCCTTTGGGAGCCCTCAGGCTCAGCGTGCAGGCACTGAGGATGGTGAAATCGATTTCTGACTTGGGATGAACCTCAGATTGTTTATTTGAGCTTCTCCCCGCCCGGGTGGGGAAAGAGAGCCGTGGATGGGGCAGTGACCTCGTCCACTTACAGGTATTGTTAGGGAGGACTGGAGCTAGAAACCCCACATCCTGCTTCCCAGAACTGCTCTTCTCATCACCCTAAAATCATCCTCAACATCGCGGGGAATTAGGGAGCAAGCACATGGTGGCTGAGACACAGTATGAAAACAGACGTTTGACCAAAGTGGGGAAGAAACCAATTCAAACGTCATTTTATACAGAATAGAAGCCCCACGGAAGTCATGCGTAATTTACTCCTCTGTGGATGGAACTGTTTATGTCTCTCCCTTAGGGACTGGTCACTCAGAAGTGCCAACAGTTCTTAATTTTGAGTCTCTTTGCTTCTTCCTTCTTGTCAAGGATTTGTGATTTCTTACTGAGATATTGAGAACCTAAAGCAGAGCTGAAAGATTTGGATCCACATGACTTCAGAGGTCTGTGGACACACCTTAACTGCACAAAAAGTAGTGTGTGTGCGTGTGTGCGCACGTGTGTGTGTCTGTGTTCACTTGGGTTGTGTCCTTACAAGTTCATTTTCTTGGGAGCTAATTCATGTTTTTATCAATTTTAAAGAAATGTACCCCAGATGACCTGTATACAGGTCAGGAAGCAATAGTTAGAACTGGACATGGAACAACAGACTGGTTCCAAATAGGAAAAGGAGTACGTCAAGGCTGTATATTGTCACCCTGCTTATTTAACTTCTATGCAGAGCACATCATGAGAAATGCTGGGCTGGATGAAGCACAAGCTGGAATCAACGTTGCTGGGAGAAATATCAATAACCTCAGATTTGCAGAAGACACCACTCTTATGGCAGAAAGTGAAGAAGAAGTAAAGAGCCTGTTGATGAAAGTGAAAGAGGAGAGTGAAAAAGTTGGCTTAAAGCTCAACATTCAGAAAACTAAGATCATGGCATCTGGTCCCATCACTTCATGGAAGATAGATAGGGAAACAGTGGAAACAGTGGCTGGCTTTATTTTGGAGGGGCTCCAAAATCACTGCAGATGGTGACTATAGCCATGAAATTAAAAGACGCTTGCTCTTTGGAAGGAAAGTTATGACCAACCTAGACACCATATTAAAAAGCAGAGACATTACTTTGCCAATAAAGGTCCATCTAGTCAAGGTTATGATTTTTCTAGTGGTCATGTATGGATGTGAGAGTTGGACTGTGAAGAAGGCTGAGCGCCGAAGAATTGATGCTTTTGAACTGTGGTGTTGGAGAAGACTCTTGAGAGTCCCTTGGACTGCAAGAAGATCCAGCCAGTCCATTGTAAAGGAGATCAGTCCTGGGTGTTCATTGGAGGGACTGATGTTGAAGCTGAAACTCCAATACTTTGGCCACCTCATGTGAAGAGTTGACTCCTTTGGAAAGACCCTGATGTTGGGAAAGATTGAGGGCAGGAGGAGAAGGGGACGACAGAGGATGAGATGGTTGGATGGTACCACTGACTCAATGGAGATGGGTTTGACTGGACTCTGGGAGATGGTAATGGACAGGGAGGCCTGGCGTGCTGCGATTCATGGGGTCACAAAGAGTCAGACGTGACTGAGCGACTGGACTGAACTGAACTGAAGCCCAGATGACAGGCAACTCTAGAGCATGGAGGCTTTCAGGCCAGTGAAGAGTCCCTGACAGAATAATGTCATTTTCTATAGTGACAATTTTGACAAAAAAGCTGAGCTTTACATTTAAACTGAAAGAAAATGGAGAGGTAAGTGTGAAAATGGTCTTGTAAGGCACTTTCTGCATTTGTAAGCAATTCTCCGAGAGCTTCTGGTGCAGGAGACGGGAAGCCCTCCCGTGGGTCACCAGGAGTGAGGGCGCCCGGAGGTGGGGCCGCCACACTCGCCTGTCCAGGCATCTGTCCGGTGTCTGCTCTGTCACTGTGCCTTCATGGGCGTCTGCACACACTTCCTCTCAAGACTGCTCCCTCCAGTGCTGGAGGGCTTCGATTACTAGGTAGTCACTTTCTTGAAGGGCACGATGCTACCTACGAGGGCTAAGCTTGTGTGTCTACTTGACTAGCCTGAGGGATGCACAGAGAGCTGGAGAAAGATGATTTCTGGGCATCTGCCAAGGCGTTTCCAGAGAAATTAGATCTGATTAGGTGGCGTGAGTAAAGGCGACACTCTGACCGATGTGGGGGGCATCACTCAGCCCTGAGGGCCTGAGCAGAAACAAAAGGGCAGAAAGTGTGAATCTGCTCCCTTGCTTGAGCTGGGACCTCTATCTTTTCCTTCCCTGGGGCATCAGTGCCCTGATTCTCCAGCCTCCAGATGTGGCCAGGGACTCTCACTAGAAGCTCCGGATCTCAGACCTTTGGGTTTAGACTGGAGCTGTCAAGACATCACAGGCTTCCCTGGGTCTGCCAGACTTGCAAATGGCCCTTCATACTCACAGCCTCCATAATCACAAGAGCCAATTCCCATGGTAAACGTATCTCTCTCTGTTCTCTCTATTCAACATCTACCTACCCATCCACCCGTCCATCCATCCATCCTACGGGCGCTGTTTTCCTGGAGAACACTGGCTCATCGGTTCGGTTCAGTTCATTCGCTCAGTCGTGTCCGACTCTTTGTGACCCCATGGATGCCAGGCCTCCCTGTCCATCACCAACTCCCAGAGTTTGCGGACTCATACCCTGAAACCGTTTGTCCTGGTTTCTCCTCCAGGATTAGATGGCACATCTGACAATGCGTCTTCCTCATGACAACCACCGCTGTGTCCACCTCCCTCCTGCTGTGGTCCTCAGCTTCTTCCCCTGATCCCCAAATGCCAAGTGTTCCGGTCTCCCACTGACATCTAACCAGATGGAGTCGGTTACCAGAGATGAGCCCTGACTGGCCCAAAGTAGTCAGGAAGGCACCATTTACCCTTTTCCTATCACTACACTTTCCTTTAAAAAGATTGTTAGAAACAATAGCTTACTTGGCGCTTATATCACACTGAAGGCTCATAACCAATAAAAAACCATTTTTTTTCCAGATGCTATCTTTAAACTGTGGCTTTTCCCCTAAGCCTCAAATGTCCAGTTATTTTTATGGACAAAATATAGCATTTTCTATTTGTCCGTAATATATGTTATTATTTGAGATTCATGGCTTTCTATCACAAGCCTCCTGGGACACCTGATGGAAAACTTATAGACAACAGTTCATAAGCCAGGTGGCAGAAGTCTGGTGGTGCACGACTGTAGCCACAATTTTGGCCACTTTTTATTTCTTATATCTATATTTGATCATATTGTTGCTTTCTTTTATCATTGGAATTCATATCTACCATTTGCTCCCTCACAGTTAGTTGACTATGGTTTTGGATATACTTGATCCCAAGATACGGTAAACTGAGAAAGAAGAAAGTGAGGCGTGTTCCTCATCCTTCTGAAGTCACTGTAGTTACTTTTGCTACTTCTAAGAAAGTTTATTCTCTGACTTTCTCTTATTATTCCTGTTTTCTGCCTCTTGTCTCCTTCTTTGATTCTCTTTCTTTCCTCCTTACTGTCTTTGAACTGCTATTTCCCTTGAAAAAGCATTTCAGGACCCTGGACAGAAGCGCAGGCTAACCGCTCATTCCCAGTCCTTCTGCCCTACCCAGAGCTCACGGTCCTGATCAAGAAGCACAGAGGTCTCTGGTTTGCTCTGATACTGTCCTTCATAAATACTTTTTTGAAGGACACTAGATGACATAGTGTTTTAATATATAATGCCGACCAGAGTGATATAGAGATGTCACCCAATTTAAACGTTATCATTTTATATTGGAAACAAAGTTTTATAGTAACTTGGAAATGGTGGTTGGTTTTTTTCCCCCTTGTTTCCTAGTCCAGTCCTAGTTCCTAGGAATTAGGATTTCCTAGTTCTTGATCCAGAAAATACAGCTTGCTCCATGTAAGGTAAAACTCTGACTTCATTAAACTCAACCTTCTGGAACCGAGAGAAGCCTCCAATGCTCTCCTAGGACAGGTTGGTATGAGAGCACACCTCATTCACAGCTGAGTTGTGGGCAGTACTGATGGATATCTGCAGGGCCTTCCTCACTGGGCCTTTGACTCCACGCACTTTATTTAAAATTCTTATCATTATCATTACTGAGGTAAAGTTGACATACGATGCTGGCACATAATATACTGGGTGTCAGGTTAAAACAGAATTCAAGATTTGTTTACATTGCAAAATGATCAGCATGGTACCTAGTTATCACCTGTCACCATGTATAGTTATGTTTTTTTTTTTTCTTGAGATGAGCCGTTTTAAGACTCACTCTCTTAGAAACTTCCAGATAAGCAGTACAGAATTATCAGTTACACCCATCGTGCTGCACCTTACATTCCCAGGATTTATTTACTTTATAGCTGAGCATCTACCTTTGAACCTTTCTCCAGTTTCACCGCCCCCCCCTCGACTCCCTGCCTCTGGCTACGGCCAATCTGTCCTCTGTGTCTGTGAGCTTGCTTTTTTGTTTGTTCTACGCCACACAATTAGGATCATGCGATTTTGTCTTTCTGCCTCCTTTCATTTAGCATCTTGCCCTCCAAGTCCACCAGTTTTGCCACAGATGGCAAGATTTCACTTTTTATGGCTAAATCCATTGTTTGTATACACCATATTTTCTTTATCCATTTCTCAGCTGGTGACACTCAGGCTGCTTCCGTATCTTGGCATTCCTATCGTAAATACTGCTGCAGTGAACGTGAGCGAGCGCTTGTCTTTTTGAAACGTCGTCTTCGTTTTCTTCAGTTAAATGCTCGTAAGTGGAACTGCTGGATCATATGCCGGTTCTGGTTGTAATGTTTTGAGGAACCGCCTTATGGGTTTATCAGATACATGATTTCCCAATATCCCCTCCCATCCAGTAGGCTGCCTTTTCATTCTGTTGAGACTTGCTTTGCTGTGCAGCTTTTTAGCCTGAAGAACAACTGATGTAAAGGACCTTGCCACCCCTGTTTTCTTCTTGGAGTTCTGTGGTTTCAGGTCTTCACATTTGGGGTTAATTTTTGTGTATTTAGTGTAAGAAGGTAGTAGTTTCGGTTTTTTGTGTGTAACTGTCAAATTTCCCCAAAACCATTCATTGAAGACTGTCCTTTCCCTTCATAAACTCTTGGCTCCTTTGTTGTAAATTCATTAACCATATACTCATGGGTTTAGTCTCTAATCTGTTCCATTGATCTATGCGTCTATTTTTTATATCAGTGCCACACTGGTTTGATTACCATAGCTCTGTAATATTTTTGAAATCAGGAAGCATGATACTGCCAGCCTTGCTCTTCTTCTCCAAGATGGCTTGGGTTATTCAATGTCCCTTGTGTTTCCATACAAATTTTAGGATTTTTAATCCATTTCTGTGACAACTGCTGCTGGAGTTGTGATACAGATTGCATTGAATCTGTAGAATTGCTTTGGGTAGTATGGACATGTTAATAATAATAATACTTCCAACTCATGAGTGTGAAATATTTTTCTATCTACTTGTATCTTCAATTTTTTTCATCAGTGACTTACGGGCAGTCTTTATTTAAATTAACTGGTTTGTATTTATTGTGGCTATGGCTCCATAACATACTCATAGGTTCCAAATATGTTATGTTCAATCATTTTCTGAGAAAAATGCATTAATATTTTTTAATTTTAAATACAGTATTATTCTCATGTATTTTTCTTCATATTGCTTTAACATGAAAAGACCAATAAGACATTTTAGATATTGATAATAATAAAAAGAATGGCTATAAGTTATTAGCTTCTTGTTCACTTATGAGAAATGGAATATTTTTCCCATGCAGATAAATCCCGTAAATAATCATTTTTATGGCTATCAAAATAATTCACAAATGCACAAATTGCTATCAATTCTCAGTCACACCACATACCATTTATTTCACCTATAAAACTTTCAGTTCAGTTCAGTTCAGTCGCTCAGTCGTGTCCGACTCTTTGTGACCCCATGAATCGCAGCACGCCAGGCCTCCCTGTCCATCACCAACTCCTGGAGTTCACTCAGACTCACGTCCATCGAGTCCGTGATGCCATCCAGCCATATAAAACTTTACTGCTTTTCTAATTAAACCCTCTCATGAATGGTATCAATAGAAAAGCCGGTGCCTCGTTCTCACATAGTAAATACTCACCTTCTTGGCTACTTCCTGCTATTACTGTCGACTCTGTGTACACATACGGCTTTGATGATCTTTCTGTGTGTCAATGTGTTCTCTGGATTTTCAGAATGGAGAAGAGAGTCTGAAAGGTAATTTAGATAGGATAAAAAGAGTGAACTCTGCATTTTATGTTTGCACAGTCTTCTCTGAGAATCAGGCTGATACACAGTGTGTTAGAAACGTACTACGTTGCAGATTCCACAATCACCTATTTAGAAATCCCAAATATTTCTGCAGACAAACTAGTAGAATTTCAAAACCAAGTTAGAAAGTTAACTAGTTTTGTTACCAGTCACAAAATCATATATGCCCAGATTAGATTCCTATATAGCAACAATAAACAGTAGAAAATAAAATTGATAATAGCATCAAACATATAAAAATAAGCAAAATCTCTACACTGAAAAGTATGCAGTATAATTGAGAGAAATTAAAATAGTAAGTATATGGAGAAATATACCACACTCATGCCTTGGAAACAATTCAGTATTAACTTCAATTTTCTCACACTGATTTGTAGATAGAACAAAATTACAGTTAAAGTTATAGCAGATTTTTTTAGAACTCTAAAAAATTGTTTCTAAAACTCATCTGGAGGGAAATTCCCTGGTGGTCCATTGGTTAGGATCTTGTTTTTCCACTGCAGAGGGCCCAGGTTCGCTCTCTGGTCATGGAACTAAGATCCTGCAAGCCGCATGGTCAAATAAATAAATGAATTAAAAAAAAAAAAACTCATGCAGAAATACAAATGGCTGAGGTAATAATGAAAGTAAATGAATATAACAGAAACTCTTAAGCTATCAGAAATCAGTTTGTATTATAAAGTTTGGAAATTAGGACAGAATGGGAGAATAGAAAAAAAAAAAAACCAATAGTGTAAAATAGAGCACAGAAACCAGCCCCACACATGAGACTTGCCTGATTTACGAAAACTGTGATCCTGCAGTATACACACACACACACACACACGCACACTATATATATCTACACACACACACACTATATATATATACACACACGCACGTGCACACACACGCACACTACACACACACACACACACAGGAAATTAATGTAATTAATGTTGTCCCCTACTTTACCAGTTCACAAAAAATAAATTTTTATGCACTGCAGATCTAAAAGTGAAATATTTAAAATAAATCTTTTAGAGGAAAATGATAGATTGTCTTTATGACTGAAAGTAGGCAAAGATTTCTTAAACAGAACAAAAGCTTGAAAATGAAATATGGATATACGTAACTGTAATGAAAGTAAGTACTGTTTGTCAAAATATATCACTAAAAGCATGGAAGGTAAACTATACGGAAAAGAAGGACTTGTGATACATCCATTTAACAAAAGACTCACACCCGGAACACGTAGAGATTGATTGAACAAATCAATAAGAAAATGACAAAAGAGCGAACAAAAAAATGGGCAAGCGACTTAAATAGATACTTTGCAAAAACATATCCAAATAGCCCATGAATGTATGAAAGGTGCTCAGCTTCATTTATCCTTGCTGCTGCTGAGTCACTTCAGTCGTGTCCGACTCTGTGTGACCCCAGAGACGGCAGCCCACCAGGCTCCCCCAACCCTGGGATTCTCCAGGCAAGAACACTGGAGTGGGTTGCCATTGCCTTCTCCAATGCAGGAAAGTGAAAAGTGAAAGTGAAGTCGCTCAGCCGTGTCCGACTTTTAGCGACCCCATGGACTGCAGCCCACCAGGCTCCTCTGTCCATGGGATTTTCCAAGCAAGAGTACTGGAGTGCCGTTTCCCATCTTTGACATAACTTTCCATTTTACCTTGTCTGATGGTTAACAATTACAAAATTAATTTGCATGTTTCATTTAACCTTATCCTTAGAAACATGCAAATTAATTTTGTAATTGTTAACCATCAGACAAGGTAAAATGGAAAGTTATGTCAAAGATGGGAAACGGCCAGAACTCTCAGACTTCTCCGGTGGGAGGATAAATTGGAACAACTTTGGAAAACAGCTGGGCCGTGGTACAATATCATCAGCAGCACTATTCATCACGCTAAACTCTGGAAAATCACCAACTGCCCAGCACCAGCACAGTGAACCTATAAGCTGTGAGCACCGCACTCTGGGACTCTGGTATGATGAGCACAGTCACGCCCAAACTGCAGGCCAGCGGCGTGGGTGACTTATAAACTCAGAGGCGCCAGATGTGGAGACCTCATGGTGTACAGCTCTCTCCTATATACCGGGAAGTGGCCAGAATCGACGGTGTGTGGGTCAGCATAGTGACTACCCTTGAGGCAGTGTGGTGGCCTAGAAGGGACACAGGTGTGGCTTCTGAGGTGCTGGTTACTTTGGTTCTTAGTTAAGTTTCTTGTATATACAGGTCTGTGTTCCGTTTGTGAAAATTCATTGCTTCATATGCTATATAACTATGATTTTATACTTTCATTAATGAATGTTATACTTCAATTAAAAAACCTCCCAAATTATGCCTCTTCACGTAAAACAATGTAACTTGAGGAAACTGATGATGCGTCAAAACCTTTAATTTCCAAACTGACTTTTGTGGCTGACTGAAGTTCAGAATTCTCAACTTTGCACCGTATGCTTGCTCACATTAGCCACCCCAGCTCAGTGATATTAATTCAAATTCCTAGAGAGTCTTCAATACAAAATTCACAAAACCTAGCTCTTTCTTATACTCTGTTTCCAAGGTTGCAATAAATTTTGGCGTGTCTTATGCTATGAAGAGAGGTGTTTTCTCGTGAAATCTCTGATCAACATAGTCCCCCTGATTGGAATGCATGTCACGGATGATATTTATGTAATCTGGGTTCTACTTGGGTCTTTGAAGACCACCTCGGTGAATATCAATTAAAGACAAAGTTTATCAGTGCCATTTTGGAAAAGCAGAGTTTATGAAACTGTGAGGAAATCTGAATATTTTGTAAATAAGAAGCTGTCCCTACTCACTGAGGCAGGTTTGGTCTTGAATTTCTGGCAGAACCCCACCCCTGCTGCTTCCCGTGTTTTGTCTTCCATCCTCACTGGGAGGTGTGTCTGGGCAGCTGCACCCTCCCACACTCCTGGTGGTGCCAGGTATGCCCGGGGCACGGATGATGGCCATGGGGCTGGGGTTCAGCCTACCTTCTGCATGCAGAACCCTGTGTCCTGGCGCGCGGTGGCCTTCACTTTAAGCCAGAGGTGGGGGTCTCGTCTTGGTTAAAAGGTATGGTGGGAGCTCGCCAGATCTTCTTTCCTTTGAACCAAATTTCTCTTCCTCAGTCTTTCTGTCCCAGAACTACTCTGTCCGTTTAAACTGCTGACTCCTAGACTCCTGGGAGCACAAAGCTCCCTCTGCCCAGGGCTTTTAAAGGGTCACCCTCTCCTGGTCCAGAATGGCCTTGCTGTCTATGAGCACCGCGCCCTGAGGGTGCCTCACAGGAATGCCGACCGCCGGTAGGTACAGCCTCTTCCACGTTTCACTGCACAGGTTGCCGGCTGACGCAGAAAACAACTCTGCCCTTGTTTCTTCGATTCTGTGGGTCTCTTTGCCTGCTCGGTCAGTCCTCCTGCTCTCGACCCATGTGCTCAAATGCACACTCACACGTGCTCACACACATTCACACCTCACACGTGTACCCCCTCACA
>NW_024070185.1:109654162-109668321 GCF_014754425.2 Oryx dammah
ACATGCACACACAGTCACACAGGCACACACACACACAAGCTCACACATGCATACATGTGCTCACACACATTCACACCTCACATGTGCACCCCTCCACACACGCACATTCACTCATGGTCACACACTCACACATCCTCACACACATTCACACAGGCACACACACGCTCAGACACATGCACACATGCTCATATATGCACACACTCACACATGCACGTGCACACACACACACATTCACAGCTGCTCACACAGCCCCACACATATACATACATGCTCATACACACACACACATGCTGACATGCATTCACACACATGCACACACTCACACAGACACACACGCGCACAGTCTTAATGATTTTATGAACATTCCTGTCCTTGAGTGTTTTCCCTGTGCACACGCCTGGCATTTCTCATCGGCTGGTTTGCTGCCCTGCCTTCTGGGCATGGCCTGCGGGAGTGTCTGCATCCTCGCCTGAGCCAGGCACAGGCCCCCTGGAGCAAGGTGCGCGTTGCAGGCGGAGGACGCCGAGGCGGCTTCACTGATGGCGCCGTGTCCTCGGAACTCTCGTTGTTCTGATGCCCTGTGATCGCACGAAGCCATACTTGGGTTTGAGAATTGTCCTTGAGTGCTCTGCAATAAATTATTTGAGTGAAATGTGGAGGAATTAATTAGTTAATAACCATAATTAGGATTAAAGAGTAATTTTGATTTTAAAAAGATGCTGAAAAGGATAAAAAGCTCTGTTGTCTCATTTGGCCATTAAAAAGAAGTAAGCCTCCTTAAAGGAAGGGAAGGCACAGGTGGGTTAAATACCACCCTTGTGTTGATGTGACAAGTGGCCCTCAGACCCCAGCGATGGCAGAACTCTGGGAGCTTGTGCACAGAGGACACCGACTGTGATTATTTTCCTGGTATGCACAGTTGTGCAGAACAATGGACCAAATCATGCTGAACAGAGAACACGATTCCAGCCCCCAGGTGGGGTCTTAAATTTCAGCTGCAGAGTGACACAGCGTGGGACCTCCAGGAGTGGGTGTGGGGTGTCCCCAGGTGGGGAATTACAGGAGGGGCCGCTGCTCATAAGAAAGAGAAGGAAGGCCAGGGATCTGGTGGGGTCTGGCCGTGCCTGAAAAACCGAGCCCGCTTGTCCTTCCAGAGGAGAAAACAAGGCAACGTGGGGCGGGAGCGTTAGAGCCGGGAGAGGGGTGACACCTGAGAGTCGGGCCGATAGCTGTGCCAAGCCAGGCCCAGTCCCACCTGCTCTTTAGACAGGGGAGCTTCACCCTTCCTGCAGAGGCAGAACTGTGCTGTTTCCCTGCCGATGAGTTCTCGGGTCTCACAGCCTTTCAGTTACCACGTGGCTTCACTCTTACCTGGGTCTGTGGGTTCCTGGAATCATAGCGTTGTCCTCGTATATTCCTTAGCACAGTTCTATACACACATTGAGTGCTTGGTAAGTATAATACACAAGGATTTTAATTCAGATTGTTGTTCAGCTGCTAAGTTGTGTCCAGCTCTTTGAGACCCCATAGACTGCAGCCTGCCAGGCTCTTCTGCCCATGGGATTCTCCAGGCAAGAGTACTGGAGTGAGTTGCTATTTCCTTCTCCAGGGGATCTTCCCGACCCAGGGATTGAACCCACGTCTCCAGCATTAGCAGCAGATTCTTTGCCAATGAGATTCAGGAGGACCCTTCAAGGTCACGCCCATCCATTAAGGACCCGTGGCAAGTCTAAAACCAGAAATTGCACAGCTCGCCCCCCCCCCCCGAACGAGAGGCAGGCAGTCTTCATCACCAAATCTCATGCTTGCTTTCTTACTCCTTTTTATTACTGAAGTTTTACTTCCCAACTTCCCACTTATTTCTAGAAGTTTCTAATCTGAAGGGAAATCTGGCTCAGAGACAGCAGCTTCCTGGGCACAGGGCCCTCTTTGCGAAGCAGTTCTCTGGGTGTATCTGCAGGGGTGGGGAGGTGAGGGTCGAGGGGCTGCACGTGTGTGCGGGAACGACTCGGGTCTGTCTGCCCCTCACCCTCTGTCCCAGCCTCGGCCTCTCAGTGTGGCCTCTCTGCTCACAACGGGCGCAAAAGTTGTCCCCTCAAGGCTCCCCTTTACCTGAGGCTTCTGTGAGAAAATCTGAACTCCTCAGCTCTGTTCTCCCACACCATGTATCTTCAGGCCCATAGATCCTGCGAGTTTATCTCTTCCTTGGGTGTTTAGCACCCCTGCAAACACTCCTTTCCTTCTCAGAAGGCAATTCCTCAGCTTATTTCTGCAAGTGCTGCCTGAGGTTATGGTTAGAAAATTCTGAGTTTAGAGGAGCGATGTTTAATAAGCTTCATATACAAAGATTTGAGCTGAAGATTCTTTAAACACTCAGTATTATCTAATTTCATCATGAGTGGATTTCCTTAAATTTATTTTCTTAAGGTATTATTACAACATTAAGTGTTAATGAAGGCTATTGGTAATGGTGTGTCCTGTTACCATCTTAACATAGCTGAGTTTCTTTCTGCTCTTCACGTCAGAACAGCTTTTTATATGCGTAGATTTAATAATGGCACATATACAATCGTATTGAGTTTTATCCACTTGACATTACTGTATTTATTTCTCCTCCCATCCCTCCCCTCATTAATATAATATTAAAGTTTATATTATCATAGAGCTTCCTTACCAAAGCTTCATAGTCATTCTTTTATTGCTGGACACACATTTCTAAAGTTTTATATAAAACTAATAGGATAAAAAAAATCTTCAAGCATCATACTATTTTGATTTGTTTTAATTATTTCCTTCAAATAAACGATTAAATAGTTAAGTCAAGAAAAAAAACACAAATGTCCTAAAATGTTATTAATAAATAGCTACCTTGATATTTAAAAACTTCATTAGGAAATTTCAATAACCATGGCAGTTGATATGGAAAATGCTTCAAAGTACAAACTCCCTAAGTTTTACCTAGAAATATTTGTACACAGGATGACAGACCGCTAGGAACGATAATTTAACCATCACCTCAGGTGACTCTGATGTAGATATCTAATTACCAAACATAAAGTAAGAAGCAGATAGAAACCAGGGGGCATGGAAGCCTAATGCTTCAACTGTGCACTTAAATACTGTTCTGGATGCAATATTTAGAAACTCAAGTTAACACAACATCAACAAATTGTTTCCAGAATTGTTGTGTTTCTAGATGTCCTTGTTGAACGCAGTTTCACCTTATCGAATACTTAAAATGTTATTTTGAAAAAACGCTGAAAACACTTGGAAGAAAACGTGTCAGTCAGCCAGTCGTGTCTGACTCTTCGTGACCCCGTGGACTGTAGCCCGCCAGGCTCTGCCCATGGAGTTATCCAGGCAAGAATCCTGGAGTGGGTTGCGATTTCCTTCTCCAGGGGATCTTCCTCACCTAGGGATCAAACCTGTGTTTCTTGCATCTCCTGCATTAGCAGGCAGATTCTTTAACATCTGAGCCCCTGGGAAGCCCTGAAAGAAAATAGCATTGCTTAATTATTCATGTATTATTCCGCGTGTGAGTAGACAAAGGATGAAAGCAGTCCCAACCCTGAATGCGAATGCTTGCCTGTGCAGGCACCTTTGTAAAGCTTGTGCCTCATAAGCTTTACTGCTATTTAGAGCTTTTATAAAAGCTTGAGAGAATCACGCGGTATTTATATGCTTCTTGTTATGCTTATTCAAAACTTGCAAATCTTTATTGCTGCTGTGGGTTAGAACCACAAATTTGTAACTTTCTTTCCTTAAGGCATTTTCACACACCCCCCACCCCAGGTTTTTCAGGAAAAGAAAAGACAGTGTAACCAGCTAGGGGTGGTGTGCTCAGTTTGAGTCGCAGAGAAACTAGGAACTCAAAGGGGAGGTTTTAGAAAGTGGGGGCTGGAGGAGGGCTGAGAATGGAGTTCCCATGTCATTGGCTGCTGGCTACGTGGCGCACGTGTGTGGACGCTCAGGAGCCCCTGGAAAACCCGGGGGTGGGGGACTGTGGGCTTGTCGACATTGTAGATGCATCCTGAGTCTACACACAGCGTGGGCAGGTAGTGGAAGCCTTATTGGCATGGGACACCCGATCTTCCTGAGGATTAAACAAGACAGGGAGATGCCTAGGTTGGCACGCTTAAAAAAAAGCCTTGAGGTTTGGACTTGCTGGGAACGTGTCCACTCTTCCTTCTTTCTTATTTCTCTCTTTTGGGTGAGACTGTGTGTCCTATGCTTGTCCTGCCACGGTATTTTGGAAACACATAACTTGTTTGATTTCACAGGCTCGCAGCTGGAGGAGACGTCGCCTTAGGACAAAGTGAATCTCAACCAGTATTGGGCTTACCTACCCACTGCGTGGACTGTGAGCATACAAGGGCTTGTTTTCAGCAATGGGAGGAGAATAGACAGAAGCAGTAAATACGGTCCTGAAAGAGTCTCTTGCATGTGTTTTGGTTGATTACACTTTAACACGCGTTCTATATGCTTCTGCTCTGTTGAATCCAGGTCACCTGTACTGCAGGTGGATTCTTCACTGGCTGAGCCAGGGATGCCTAAGAATACTGGAGTAGGTAGCCTATCCCTTCTCCAGGGGATCTTCCCGACCCAGGAATTGAACCAGGGTCTCCCGCATTGCAGGCGGATTCTGTACCAACTGAGCTGTCAGGGAAGCCCTGTTCCAGACTTCCACAAACCAGAGTTTACACCAGGATACTGAGAGTGCATGTTTTATACGTGTGTCAATCGCACGGCCTTAAGTTGCTTTTCATTCACCGATCTCGAACCCTGGGCTCATCATGTGTTTCAGCTGAACGCTTGCAAGTCTTATCACCAGCCCACAAACTGGCCAGAACCTCTAAGACATCGTGTGACTGTCAGAGGCACGCTCACCTCTTACGAGGACTTCACCATCAACTGGGCAAACGATGACGGCTGTGAGTAGGAGCAAACACATGGGACATCCATCTGCTTTAAGAACGTGTGAGAGAAGACTCTTCCGCATGTTTGGAGGGGGCACAGCTTATACTGGATGGGTGTTTGTGGTGGGTCTGGGAGGGCTCCTTCGAAGGCCTCCTAGTTAACCACCCTCAGCTCTATCAGTGCGGTCCCCAGGCTCCTGAGCAAGTCCTCTCCTAGGATATGTGCCAGCTCCAGAGACTTGGGGGCTTTAAAAATCTACCCTAGAGGGTCTTGTCCATTTAGACAAACACCCAAGTGCCAACACCTGTCCTGTGAGTTTTCCCGTCTGGGAAAGCAGCTGATCTAGAATGCTGGGGATGGCAGAAGAGTTCCAGTGTCACGGAGACATTCTTTAATAGGAGAGAAATTTCTCTTCAAGAAAATTGGTGGTATTGAGGGAACATCAAAAGCAACAGTGGATGTCAAATCAAAGGGACTTTGGTTCATTCATGGCTTTCCTTGTTCACTTGGATATCCCCTGGAGAAGGGGATGGCTGTCCACCCCAGTATTCTTGCCCATGTAAGCTTCCATTCTTTCCACCTCATTGCTACTATTTCATCTTTTAAGCATCTTTCACATTCTTGGAATGCAGAGGCTATGAAACCAATAATAATTTTCTGATTTCTGACTATGTGCCAAACACCGTACTAGGCACTGAGAATATAAAATAAATAAATTATAGTCTGCACTCATAATTTACTAGGGGGAAGGCCGCAGAGGCACTCACCCATTTAGAAAAAATCTAATGAGTATACTAATAGAGATATAATCCATAATGGAGCTACGACAGAGACACAAATCAATAAATGACTATGAAATGGTAGATGGGGAGCAAAAGCTTCCCATAGGATATGGTATTTGATCTGGGCCTTAAAGGATGAGTGAGAGGGACTTTCCAGGGAGGTGGGTTCACGAAGACAAAGGGCGTGGAAGCAGGAAATCGCATGTAATGTTTGCCTTCTTCAATCACATCAGAAATGTCTATGGCTGGTTCTTGCAGGGGCCGCGTCGTCCTTCAGGATACGGATGTACGTGATGTATGAGGGCCCTGGGCCCATTTTTGAGCCCAGAACAGTGGAAGTGTCATCTCAGCTCTTCAATGTGCTGAGGGGATCAATCCAGCCTTTCCAGAGCCATCTGCAGTTTCTCTTCGTTCAAACCACATCGCTCCTAACAGCCTCTCCTCCGAAGTTTCCTTTGCATGGAGGAACATGAAGCTGGTTCAGTGGGAAGGTGGTGAAAATCTGGATGCACCTGTCCATTCTCTGGACACTTGAGAACACTTGTTGCTCCCCGAGCGGAGGAATCCAAAAGCCAAGCATCGTGTGAGTCAACTGAGTTGACTACTGGGAAAGTGTGTTCCCTGTGATCTCTTAATAGCAGAATATACTTTGAACCAGCTTTCATGTCTCTTGATTTCCTGACTCGCCAAAATTTTCCAGTTCATTTCGTGCAAGCAATCGAGGCTACGGAGCCCCAGTCACGGTATTTTTTTCAGCACTGTGATTCTGAACAGGAGACCAATCTGTCTTCCTTGACTTCACCACGGTTACCCTTGCACGAGAGATGCAGGCAGTTTGGGAGCCGCAGCTGGCAGCCTATTGTTTGAAGCCATGTTCCATGTGGCCCCTGTAGCGGCGTTGAGGAGACAGGCTTGTGCTGCAGGGAGCAGCGGCGCCCACCTTGACATCTGGCTGAATTCCCGCTCGATTGGAAGCGGCTGCGGTTACTTCCCTGTTGTAACGAGTTTCCTGACTACCCGACAGTCTGTCTAAACTCGACTCATTTCCGACCTGCCAGTTCTCTCAAACGTTATGGAAATGGTCCTCAAACCGCAGCTTCAGCACATCCTCCCCACACGCCGTCTGCATCAACAGATGCCATCATGGACGGAGGAGGGTGACCACATGGGTGTGCCGAGTGCACACGTGTGTGCCCTGAGGAGCACGCTGCTGGTGGCGCTGCTGGGAAGGCGTCCTGGCTGCAGGACTCTGAGGGCAGGCGCATTTGTCACCGGCCAGGACAGGGCTTTTCCTGCGGGATTGGAAGCTGCACGGATAACTGGCCTTGACAAATTTTATGTGCCACACAGCGTTCTGTCCTGGAGGAGGAGATGGCCACCCGCTCCAGTGTTCTTGTCTGGAGAACTCCGTGGACAGAGGAGCCTGGGGGGCTGCAGTCCATGGGGTCGTAGGATGCAACTGAGCAACTCACACTTTCGCCTTACACAGAGCCACTAAAGTGTATGTGAGGCATTCAGTAAAGGAAGACACAGAAATCCAATATCGTGTTCAGCTTTTCTCTTGAGTCCTGATATTAAAATGTTTGTCTTTAGATTGCTATTTAACGCCAGAAAAGGGGAGGTGGTTATAAGGGAGATGGAAACAGTAACATCCCCACACTGCTGGGATCTGGTTTCTGAAATCACGTGGGAGGTGTAGTTTCTAGATTTAAATCTGTTCATCAGGAAGCCTTGACTCCTCAGACTGTTGGCTTCGTGAAGATGTTACGAGCAGCCCCCGTCCTGGGTCACGAAAGAGCCTCTTACAAAAGCTGTGTAAGAAATCAGGGCCCGTCGACCCCAGCTCTGCCTGCTCTGCTGTCAGCTTCTCCCCCGGGTGACCAGGCGATTTTTCGTGTATCATTCTTAATACTTATCATATTGTAGTTGTTTATTTGTGTGTGTGTGCGTTTACAGGGCTACCTCCCCAGCTAAATCTACATGACCTGGGGTCAAAAATATATATATAATATATATGTATGTTTTCATTCTTGTGCACACTTTGCCTAACACAGTGCTTTGCCCAAATGGTATTTAACACATGCTGTGCAAAGAAGGAAGCGGGTAAGAAGAGGAACATAGAAAGCAAAGGATCCAACACAAGTAAGAGGAAATTATGGATCAAGGTCGAGAAGTAAATTCAAGGTCAATGATGTTGACGACTAGTAGGGATATTTATGGAAAGACTGCAGCCAGCTTTAAATTGTCTGTCCAAACCTGAGAAATTAATGTTTAGCTTTTCACTTTGAAGTAATTTCAGACGTTAATGTTACAAATTATTACATGCTGAAAATTAGACTTAACCTTTTGATTTTAGAAACGATAAGCTTGAATTTTTCAAAGTGTGAACTCAATTCATTGTACTTTAGTTTGCTTTTATTTCTGAAATTACATACAAAAGTGTGGTTGAATTATATCTTATTTTCCATAATGAGTATTTTTCAATCAAGGCATCAAGACTGTATACAAAATATTTATTTTTGCTAAGAGTTGATATAGAATTTTAGGCTAGTATTGTGATCAGGAAGATAAATGAGTGCGTGGAATGCAAGTTCCTCTGAGACGGTCGTGTCCACTGCGACGCTGCTCTACATTAATGTTTATTTCCTTCCTATTGTCAAGGTACAGAGCAAGCATCTCTTCTTCTACTCCTCAAACGATGAAGTTAATTTTAATTCACAAGTTTGACAGAAGCCGGGGATTGAATTCTTTCTGAAGGCTTCTGCATTTTACTTATTCCACATATATTTTAACCTCGTGGTTTGCAAAACCAGACACGTAACTCTTTCTTCTTTCCTTCTTTCTCCTGTGTTTCCTACAGAAATTCACTCAGTCGCTTTCCATTCACTCCATGCGCATTTACGTGCAGGGCAGGCATTGGAGCCAGAGCAGTTGTACAGAGAGACACACGCCCTGCTCCCCCCAAGCTGGCACTGCAGTGAAGAGATGCGAAATTAAATCTTGGGTTGTCATCTTAATCAGCGGTTTAAATTACTTAATTATTTAACTCCCCTCTTGGATATCCTTCCAAGAAGGAATGCAAGGTGCTAGGAGGCTCTCCTGATGGTGATACCTACCTGCTCTACTGGAAACGGGAAAGCTTCTTGGGTTATGTCTGTGTTGAGCTTGAAAGATAACTGAATATTGCTAGAGAGGTTGGGGAGGGGCTGCCGGGCAGGAAGCCACTGACTGTGAAGACCCAGGAGCAGGTCACGGCACAGCCACGTGTGACCGCTGTGCCACCGCCGGGCTGTTCCCGAGCTGGGGGCCGCTCCGTGTCCCCACCAGCGACACGGGAGCAGCTGCTCCGCGTACTTCCCTATGCTCAGCATTAGCAGCTTTTCTGATTGTCCGCGTTGTAGGTGAATAGGAGTGTCTCGCCGTGGCTTTCATTTGCATTTTGTCCAGTGACCGACGTTGCGAAGCATCTTTGATAGTGTGTGACGTATCAGTGAGTCTGGCATAGCTGGAAGTGGCAGTCTAGTCATTTCTGGAGCTTCTCACGACACCATTTCTGCAGCAGCAGCTCACCACGTCCTGCCCACCCCACCTTCCAAACACCTTTTGTGACTGCTCCGGACCGTCTCATCCCTGCCTCCTCCTGAAACGGAGGGACTGTCGCCTCCAGTCTGGACAGGTCGGCAGCTTCCTGGCTGGCGTCTGCTTCCTCTCTCCTGCTGGTCAGTACATCCTCTAATATGCAACCAGCTCCTAAAGCTACGCACCTGCTCGCACGGAGCCTCCCTCTGAGTCACCAGGCGCCTTGGTCCCCCCGGGGTGAAAGCTGGAGGCGTTTGTAAGCCCCGTGTGGCTGTGCGGGGCTGAGAGGCCTGCGGTGCAGCCTGGACCGGCGCCAGGCGACAAGGCCTCTTCGTGCCGTGAGCACGCTGGCCTGGATCCTCGGCCCGGCCTCCCCTCGGCCCCTAGTCCCGAGGCTCTTCCCTCTGCCTCGCAGTCTCCCGTCTCCAGTCCTGTCCGCGGCCCCTTCAGAGCCTCTGCTGTGAATCTGTCCCGGTATTCTCTTCTCCAGAAATTCTTCCCTGAGCTCCCTGGACAAGTCTTACGTTTCCACTGTTCCCTGTACACCCAGAGAACTTGTCAAATCAGACTTCCACAATTATTTTGTGATTCTCTGATTCACGTATACGGCATCCACCCTCTCATCTTCTGTCTGTCCCGTGACTGTAGAGGACACCCCTGCCCTGGCTCACCTGTGTATCCGTCAAGCCAGGCAGAGTGCCGGACTCAACAGGAACTCGATAAGCACTGGTTTATTGAACCAGTGAACAAATGTAAAGTAAGTGAATACGCCATCAGAGGGGAATCTGGACTTCAGTTCTTGTAAGAGTTAGAGAAATCAGAACTGCTTTCTTCACAAAGTGGGTGTTTTTTGCAGTGGCAAAGAGCACGGCCAGATGGGAGCTGTGAAGAGAAGGTATAAACCTTCGGGGGCTGAGCCTGGTGCTGACTGAAAGGGTTCATGAACTTGTAAAGTCCGAGCCGTCCGTCTGTTTGCATTTTTCCCATTGGTCAGTTTCAGGCAATTCAGTCGCTCAATCATGTCCGACTCTTGAAACCCCATGGACTGCAGCGCGCCAGGCCTCCCTGTCCATCACCAACTCCCAGAGCTTGCTCAAACTCATGTCCATCGAGCTGGTGATGCCACCCAACAATTTCATCTTCTGTTGTCCCTTACGCCTCCTGCCTTCAAACTTTCCTAGCATCAGGGTCTTTTCAAAGGAGTAAGCTCTTCGCATCAGGTGGCCAAAGTATTCGAGTTTCAGCTTCAACATCAGTCCTTCCAATGAATATTCAGGACTGATTTCCTTTAGGGTGGATTAGCTGGATCTCCTTGCAGTCCAAGGGACTCTCAAAAGTCTTCTTTAACACCACAGTTCAAAAGCATCAATTCTTTGGTGCTCAGCTTTCTTTATAGTCCAACTCTCACATCCATACATGACTCCTGGAGAAACCATAGCCTTGACTAGACAGACCTTTGTTGGCAAAGTAATGTCTCTGCATTTTAGTATGCTGTCTAGTTTGGCCATAGCTTTTCTTCCAAGGAGCAAGTGTCTTTTAATTTCATGGCTTCAGTCACCATCTGCAGTGATTTTGGAGCCCCCCAAAATAAAGTCTGACACTGTTTCCACTGTTTCCCCATCTATTTGCCATGAAGTGATGGGACCAGATGCCATGATCTTCCTTTTCTGAATGTTGAGCTTTAAGCCAACTTTTTCACTCTCCTCTTTCACTTTCATCAAAAGGCTGTTTAGTTCTTCTTCACTTTCTGCCATAAGGGTGATGTCATCTGCATATCTGAGGTTATTGATATTTCTCCCAGCAATCCTGATTCCAGCTTGTGCTTCTTCCAGCCCAGCGTTTCTCATGATGTACCCTGCATATAAGTTAAATAAGCAGGGTGACAATGTACAGCCTTGATGTACTTTTCCTATTTGGAACCAGTCTGTTGTTCCATGTCCAGTTCTAACTGTTGCTTTCTGACTTGCATACAGGTTTCTCAAGAGGCAGGTCAGGTGGTCTGGTTTTCCCATCTCTTTCAGAATTTTCCACAGTTTGTTGTGGTCCACAGTCAAAGGCTTTGGCATAGTCAATAATAGATGTTTATCTGGAACTTTCTTGCTTTTTCAATGATCCAGCGGATGTTGGCAATTTGATCTCTGGTTCCTCTGCCTTTTCTAAATCCAGCTTGAACATCTGGAAGTTCACGGTTCACGTATTGCTGAAGCCTGGCTTAGAGAATTTTGAGCATTACTTTACTAGCATGTGAGATGAGTACAATTGTGTGGTAGTTTGAGCATTCTTTGGCATTGCCTTTCTTTGGGACTGGAATGAAAACTGACGGTTTCCAGTCCTGTGGCCACTGCTGAGTTTTTCAAATTCGCTGGCATATTGAGTGAAGCATGTTCACAGCATCATCTTTTAGGATTTGAAACAGCTCAACTGGAATTCCATCATCTCCACTAGCTTTGTTCGTAGTGATGCTTCCTAAGGCCTACTTGATTTTTTACATAAGTTCACTTTATCTCTCTGATCCTTGGTTGGAAGGTGCTGCTGCAGAAGGCATGTGTGTGAGTTGAGCACATGTGTAGCCAGAGCCGAGAGGGTGTTGTCTTCTACCCGGGGTGCTGGCCAGGCCCCGGGCAGGAGGTGAGTGGGCCAGGAAACTGCAGCCCGAGATGCTCCTGTAGAAACGCCTCCTCCGTCTCTCCTCCCCATCACGGAACTGGCAGAAGCACAAAGGAGATGTTATAGTTTCCTTGCAAAAGCAGAATTGAGATTGTCTAATTTTATGGAAAATCAAAGGGTCAGGGTTCTGGCTTGACGTCTCCCTGCTGGACTGAGGTTTTGTGAGCAGAGACCAGCCCGCAAGCACGTCTCTCTTATCCCAGAACCCGTGCGATGCTTTTCATGTAGATGTGTCTAAAGGAAAGGAAAGTGAAGGGAAGTTGCTCAGCCGTGTCTGACTCTGTGCGACCCCGTGGACTGTAGCCCACCAGGCTCCTCTGTCCATGGGATTTTCCAGGCAAGATTACTGGAGTGGGGTGCCATTTCTTTCTCCAGGAGATCTTCCCGACCCAGGGATGGAACCCAGGTCTCCCGCATTGCAGGCAGACGCTTTACCGTCTGAGCCACCAGGGAAGTCTGATGTGTCTAATCCAACTGCAATTCTGTCATTTATTTCCTGCTATAGATTGCCTGGGCTTCCCTGGTGGCTCAGAGGGTAAAGCATCTGCAATGCGGGAGACCTGGGTTCTATCCCTGGGTCGGGAAGATCCCCTGGAGAAGGAAATGGCAACCCACTGCAGTATTCTTGCCTAGAGAATCCCATGGACAGAGGAGCCTGGTGGGCTACAGTCCACGGGGTTGCAAGTCAGACACGACTGAGCGGCCTCACTTTGCAGATTGTGTCAGGGATTTCCGGTTTGCCTTTTCACAGTGGAAATGCAGGAGTAACAGGTGTTACTTTTTGTTTCCTGTGGGAAAATGCCAGGTTTTCTTTTTAAATTGCCCTAAGGAAACTTTCCAGACGTGAAAGTCGTTTTCCTGCAGAGGAGGAATTACTGCTGACCACGCTTGGCCTGTGGCCGTCAAAGGAGGCTGGGCTCTGGAAATGGAAAGAGTCGTGCCTGTTTCCACCCCACCCTCCTTCCCAGCTGGGTGGCCCCATGACACAGCTGTGGCCAAGAGACCTACCGGGGGCTCTCTGGGAAACTCGTGTGTGTGTGTATCTGTGTGTGTCTGTGTGAGTGCGTGTCTGTACGTCTATGTTTGTGTGTGTGTGCACGTGTCTGTGTGTGTTTCTCTCTGTATGTGTCCGTGTCTGTGTCTCTGTGTGTGTGTCTGTGTGTCTATGTTTGTATCTGTGTCTCTCTGTGTGTCTGTGTGAGTGTCTATGTGTCTATGTGTGTGTGCGTCTCTGTGTGTGCCTGTCTGTGTCTCTATGTCTGTGTCTCTATGTCTGTATGTGTGTGTGTCTGTGCATGTCTGTATGTGTGTCTTGTGTGTGTGTGTGTGTGTCTGTGTGTGTGTCTGGGTTCAGGTCTATGTCTGTGTGTGCGCGTGTCTGTGTGTCTGTGTGTGTACGTGTCTGTGTTTGGGTCTGTCTGTGTCTGTGTCTGTGCATCTATGTCTGTGTCTCTGTATGTGTGTGTCTGTGTGTGTCTGTATGTGTGTCTTGTGTGTGTGTCTGTGTTTGGGTCTGTGTGTGTGTGTGTCTATGTCTGTGTGTGTGTCTCTGTGTGTGTGTGTCTGTGTGCATGTCTATGTGTCTATGTTTGTGTGTGTGCGTCTCTGTGTGTGCATGTCTGTGTCTCTGTGTCTGTGTGTGTGCATGTCTGTGTGTTTGGGTTTGGGTCTATATCTGTGTGTGTCTGTGTGTCTGTGTGTCTATGTTTGTGTGTGTGCGTGTCTGTGTCTGTGTCTGTGTGTGTGCGTGTGTCTGTGTTTGGGTCTATGTGTGTCTGTGTTTGGGTCTATGTGTGTCTGTGTCTGTGTGTCTATGTCTCTGTCTCTGTGTGTGTGTGTCTGTGTGCGTGTCTTGTGTGTGTGTTTGTCTGTGTGTGTGTCTTGTGTGTGTGTCTGTGTGTGTGCATGTCTGTGTTTGGGTCTGTGTGTGTGTGTGTCTGCTATGTCTGTGTCTGTGTGTGTGCGTGTCTGTGTTTGGGTCTGTGTGTGTCTGTGTCTGTGTGTCTATGTCTGTGTCTCTGTATGTGTGTGTCTGTGTCTGTCTGTGTGCGTGTCTGTGTGTCTGGGTTTGGATCTGTGTCTGTGTGTCTTTGGAGAGTTGGATGCTTGCTGTCATCCTCTGTCCCCTCTCTCGGCCTGGACTGTGAAGGTGTACATCTGTGAAGCGGCAGACGTCTTGTGTCTGGGAATGAGAACAGCTCTCTGGGAATGGAG
>NW_024070185.1:109673321-109720303 GCF_014754425.2 Oryx dammah
AGGGAGGCGTGGAGGGGCGCAGAGACGCAGGCGTGGAGGCGCAGACACGGAGGCATGGAGGGGCAGACAAGGAGGCATGGAGGCGCAGACACGGAGGCATGGAGGGGCAGACACGGAGGCATGGAGGGGCAGACACGGAGGCATGGAGGGGCAGACACGGAGGCGTGGAGGGGCCCAGACGCAGGCGTGGAGGGGCAGACATGCAGGTGTGGAGGGGCAGACACGCAGGCATGGAGGGGCAGACACGGAGGCGTGGAGGGGCGCAGACGCAGGCGTGGAGGGGCGCAGCTCCAGGCTGGGAGCAAGGGACCGGGGTCTGCACGGTCCTGCCGGAGGTGAGCCACGCCCAGCTTGTAAATAATGTTAAGGGCTCTAGTTTTAGGTACTGGTGTGTGGTAAGATAGTAACAATATTACACTGATAAATATTAGAATTGGGGATTGGGTATGGACGAGTTTGACGTGCGCTAGGATGAGTTGAGGGCTTCCCAGGTGGCGCTGGTGGCATAGAACCCACATGCCGACGCAGGAGACGCGGGAGACCCAGGCTGGATCCCCGGGTCCGGACGATCCCCTGCAGGAGGGCATGGCAGCCCCTCCAGGATTCTTGCCTGGACAATCCTATGGACACAGGAGCCTGGCGGGCTACAGTCCATGGGGTTGCAAAGCATCGGACACGACGATGAAACCACTCCCTGCAAGAGTCATAAACAAACACAAATCTCTCACAAAGAAGGAAGCATCTGCAGAGGCGGCCGCCCTCGTGTCCTTAACTGGCCTTGCAGCTGGAGGCTGCGACTGTGATGTTTACAGCGTCTCCCGTTTCTCGCTGTTATCCTGCTCTCAGGGGTGGAGGTGGCCCAGACCTCATTCTTGAGCAGTCTTGGTCCTTGGTTCTCTGGCTTTTGTTGAATTGCTGTACTCATCTCTTCGCTTTCACTGGTGGTTGAGGCACACCGAAGAATTTCTTGCCATCGAGACACGTCCCTCCCCGTCCCCATTGTGGAGACAGCTCTATTTTCCCCGATAATTGGGATAACTCGCCCCAGACAATGCAGCAACTCCTTTCTTTGCCCGACGATTCAGTGCCATAAGAAGCCCCAAATGACAAAGTGGCCTTGTCAGCTTCCCATTCAATGGAAGCTTTGTTGCTGGCACCAGCAGAAGTATTTTCACTTTGAGTTTAGTTGAGTTTAGTCACTAAGTCATGTCTGACTCTCTGCGACCCCATGGACTGCAGCCCGCCAGGCTCCTCTGTCCATGGGACTCTCCAGGCAAGAATATTGGAGTGGGTTACCATTCCCTTCTCCGGGGGATCTTCCCACCCAGGGACTGAATTCGAGTCTCCCGCATTACAGGCATATCCTCTACCCCTGTGCCACCTGGGGGATTAGTAACTCTAAACCAGGGAGCCTGAAGGTCCAGAGACACAGGATAAACGTCTTTAGGGGATTGCTAGCTGTAGACATAAGGGGAGCCCCTCCCACTTCTCACCCTTGATGCTGAGATCTGTGTTTTCAGCTCTGGTTCCAGACATGCACTCGAGTCTGTAGCAAGCACCCTGATCCCACAGGGAGCCGGTCTGGTGTAACAGTCCTAAGCAGGGCATTTCCTGACTTCCCTAGCGTCTCCCGCATGACAGAGTGTGTGGTGCGGTCGTCCAGGCCGGGGCCCACTGCCCGTCCACCATGCAGACATCATCGCTTCCTCCGTGGGAACCCTCCCCACTCAGAAATATGCCGCCCGAGGGGCTCAGCTTTGTCCTCTTCTGTCCAGACTGGGGGCTTGGCAGCCGCCGTGCTGTGGGGTGAGTCAGGTTTGCCAAAAGATACGCTTAAGTCTTAACTCCTGGCGCCCATGCAGGTAACGGTTTTTGGAAGGGAGGCCTTTGAAGATGTGATGGCCCTTCCCCTGGTGACCAGGTCCTTCTGAGAGGAGGGGGGTCTGAGCACTGAGGCCTTGCCAAGAGGGAGGGATGCCATGCGATGATGGAGGCAGGGATGGCCGTGACGCAACCAGAAACAGCAGAACCACGACCGCCAGCACTGCCTTCGGCCGGAGGGGCCACGGCTGGACCCCTGTCCGGGGAGGGGGGCCTGGTCCTTGAGCCCACACTCCCAGCCTCCAGACCGAGAGAATGAACCTCTGCTGTCTGCAGCCCCCTGCCCGCTCTGCGGCCCTTTGGCAGCCCTGGGAATCCCACAGAGGCCTCGTCAGCCCTGGGGTGAAGAGTCGGCCTCGTGGAGCCCACGCGAGGCCTCATGCCTGCCACCGCGGTCACTGCAACTCGCTGACGTCACGGGGGCGGGGCCTCGGGGAGAAGTGGGGTGGGCTCCGGGGCGGGCCAGCCCCCCGGAGGGGGAGACCCCTCCGCAGTGACGCCGTCGCCGAGGCGTGTCCGCAGGGACACGGACATCCACACACGCTCCGTCTGCTCTGATGGGGCCCATGCACGCTCCCCCGCAGACCTCGTCACCGGTCCGCCAGCCCCGTTTCCCCCGGCAGCTGCTTAACTCCCGCCTGTGAATCTGTGTCCGTCCACGCTCCGGCCGCGGCTCCCCTCCTGGTGACTCTGACAGGCCGCTGACAGGTCTCCGTGTCTGCCCTGGGCAGGGTTTTTTTCAGGATCCCTACGGAGAGGCCGGGCCGTCTGGTGTCAGCTCATGAGGTGGCCCCACTCGTGAGCCAGGCTCCTTTTCTCCCGCCGAAGCAGCTTGTTACAGGGACCCCCAGGGTAGACAGGAGTGGGGAGGGGGCGGGCTGTGACGCATGACTGTCGGGATTGGAGCGCCGGGAGCGCGCCGGTTGGAGCCCCACCCCTGTGCACAAGCAGAGCTGTGCTGACCGTCTTCAGTCCCGTGCCGCTCGGGGCTCCGCGGTGCCCGGTGTTCTGCCCGCGGCCTGCTCTCCAGGGAGCCAGGAGCTCTCACAAGGACCCTGACTGCTTGCAGGAGACGGCAGGTTTTCCCTCACGACCGAGGGCCTGTGATGTGATTTCATGGATGTCATCAAAGGCTCCGCACACCCTTGCTTGTCACAGAGGATGGGCGCTCCCCAGGTCAGTTGGGCCACACAGGACCCAGACAACTGGGCGGCCTCCTTGTGGCTTGGATCCACCGCCTTTGATCTGAGGCCAGCTCCATGGACAGCCTTGTGGGGAGGCTGGCTCCCAGTGGACAGCCTTGTGGGTCGCCCAGTAACCGGGTCCGACACCCAGTAACCAGGTCAGACACCCAGTGAAATGTGGCACCGTGTGCCTCCCTGACCCAAAGGAGCCCTGAAAGCCCGGCCCGCTTTGCGGCAATGGTGTAATCAGGCGTCTGTGTCTTTCAGGGGTGTGCTGACGGGTCCCTGAGCATGAGGACCTGCGGACGTCTGGAAGGCCCACCCCCTGCCACTGTGCCTTTATCTCCCAGCCTCTGACTGGCTCTGTCTGAGTAAGTTATAAGTAATTCAGCGTGTCTGAAGGATGCAATCTGCATGAGATCTATGTAAATAAATGATACCTATGTCCACCTATATATAGCCACACAGGTAAGCAGACTATAAACCACAGCAAGTACTGCACGGTGTGCTGAAGAGTTTAGAATGCATTTGGAGGGTAGGAGGGGACTGTTAACATTTTAAATCGGAATTTACATCGTCTGGCTTGTGCTTAGTAGGACTTTCCTGGCATAGTGTGTGGAGAAGGTAGGGGGCGTCAAGGCCAGGAGACAGGTCGGTCTGGATGGTCATCACTACAAGAGTTCAAGGGGCACAAGTCATGGTAGGTCAGTGGGGTGAAAGGGTATTGATGGGGGTCAAGTGATATTAATTATCACAAATTCTCTGGCATTGTTCTAAGAGCTGCGGTAGAAGATGAGGAAGGGGGAGACACGCCTTACAGCGGGTGAACCTGGCCTCCAGGGCCTAAAACCTGATGGTCTGAGGTGGAGCTGATGTAATAACAATGGAAATAAAGTGCACAGTAGAGGTACGAATAATGCACTTGGATCATCCTGAAAACATCCCCGGTGCCCCAGTCCGTGAAAAATTTGTCTTCCACAAAACTGGCCCATGTGCCAGAAAGGCTGGGGACCACTGGCAGTGATGGGAGAGCGTGTGTAACATAACTACCCAAATCCTTGTAAATTACAAAGAGAAAAAGAGCTACGCAGCAGGGGCATTATTCTTCAGAAGTGTTCATGAAGGAGCCGGTCACTCAGGGGGATGGAGGACACGGTCCCGGCTTGGGGGTGTGCGTGTGAGCGTGTTCAAGGAGCTGAAGACCCCAGGAGCAAGAATGCCAGGAGAGGGGGAGCTAAGGACAGGGAGGGAGGGAGGCCAGTTCTCAAAGACCGCCGAGGACGTCTTATGAATGTGTTCCTTGTCTTGAAACCAGCTGGAAGCTACTGGAGGGTTTCAAGTAGGAGTGTGTCAGATGCATTGAAAACTATTACCACTACTCATTGCAAAGTGGGAGCTGGAGGCGTCCAGGGCAGAGGCCAGGTAGGCAGGTCAGCAGGTTCCGTACGGCCCCCAGGAGAGAGGTGATGTCCTGGCTCGTGGGAAGGGGAAGAGTTGGACCCCAGTTTCAGGAAGGGAGTTGGTGCTCAAGTACGAGTTTGAGGCAGTGGAGAGTTTCTTTTCCTGGAGGAGAGCAACAGGGACAAACAGTAACAGAGCTGTGTGGGGGTCGGGACTGGGTCCGTGAGCACGAAGCCACCTGGAAATAAAGGTGGAACCTTCCAGGGGACAGTCCCGCGAGACGGGAGCCCCAGCGGGGAGCTCTCTCTGTCACAAAGGTCCTGAGAAACAGTCCCCAAGTCTTCTTTTGTGGTTGGAAGCACAGGCATCCTTTCAGGATGGTTTTTATTTAGAAGCTGTAGTTTGTCTGGTCTCAACAGCATTAACAACGACAAAAATCTCCATGTGAATAAACTTCAAAATGTGTCAGAATGAGCTCAGGCAAGTCACACGTGGTGGGGCTGCGACCAAGTCAGAGAGAGGCCTCCTGAAAACAGAGACGCTTTTTATTGTTTTCTTTCTGTACTGTGGGAAAGGCCTCACAGGACCAAGACTAGTAATAATCTGAAGCATAAGCTCCGATTCTAACAGGCTGGTTTTGGCAACAAATTCATAGTTTTTGACATGATAATTGTGTTGTTTATTGTTTTCATTAATAAGCTTTACTTTTCAGAGCAGTTGTAAGTTTATAGAAAAGTGAGCAAAAAGTACTAGAGAATTCCCCAGCACCCCTCTCCACAAGCTCCCCCTACAGCTGGCCCTGTTATTAGCATCTTGAATTTGAATTAGGATGGTACATTCATCGCTAAACCTGAGGAACTGAAGTTGAAACGTCGTCGTTAACTAAAGTCCATAGTTTACAGCTCATTCCGTGTCGTACCTTCTGTGGGTTTGGACAAATACGCCATGCGTTTATAGTTTTGGTCTCTCAGAAGAGCTTCCTGCCTTAAAGTTCCCCTGTTCTCCATATATTCCTTCTCCCCTCCCCTCCTTCACGAGTCCCTGGCAACCACTGATCTTTTCTCTGCCTCCATAGCTTTGCCTTTTCCGGAATGTCATATACTTGGAATCATACAGTATGTAGCTTTTTTCAGACTGGCTTCGTTCACTTCGTAGTGTGTATTTGAAGTTCCTCGGTGTCTTCTCATGGATAGATAGCTCACTTCTTTTGAGCACTAAGCAATATTCCACGTCTGGAGGCACCGTTCATTTCCTTACTCACCTACTGAAGGGCAGCGCGGTTGCTTCCAATTTCGGCACTGATGAATAAGGCTGCTATAAACATTCACATGCAGAATCGTATGTGGACATAAGTTTTCAGCTCCTTTGGGTAAATAGCAAGGACTGCGATTCCTGCGTCATATGGTGAGAGTATGTTTAGCTTTGTAGGAAACTGTCTTCCAAAGTGACCGCAGCAGTTTGCCTCTCCACCAGCCACGAGTGAGAGTCCCTGCTGCTCCGCATCTCCGCAGCATTCGCTCTTGGCAGCGTCTGAATCCCGGCCCTTCCAACAGGGGTGTGGTGGTCTCCCAGTGACTTCGTAATGAGAGACGCCCTCATATAAAGCGCCTCCTGTACTCCATCACGCCAGTGTCTTTCCTTATTTTTTTTCACGCCACTTATGATATTCAGAATCGTGTTATTTTTCCCCCTGCGTCTTCTCGCGTGCTCATTCGCCACCTGCATGTCTTCTGTAGAGAAGTGTCTGCTCAGAGCTTCTGCCCACTTTTTAATTGGGGTAGCTTGGTTTCTCACTGTTGAGTTTTAAAGTTCTCTGTTTATTTTGGATACCAGTACTCGATCAGATATGTGTTTCATGAAAATTTTCTCCCCGTCTGTAGCCTCTTTTCGTTATCTTAACAGAGCCTTGTAGAAGTTTTTAATTTTAATGAAGTCCAACTTCTCATATTTTTCTCTCATGGACCATACATTTGGTGTTAAAATTGTATTTTTAAACATGTTTCAAGCTTTTGCTTTTTGTTTTTTTTTGGTTTGAAAAGTGTTGTTTTCAAAGTGGTGTTATCTCCGTTTATGTTAATTTTGACAGGATTGGCAATAGATAATTGTGTGTGTGATTTTTAAAAGTGACAAAATCAGCATTAGTCATGAATATATATCCCTTTTGTTGTTTTAATAAATTCATCGTATTCATTTTTGTTTCTGTTAGTATTGAATGGATATTTTGGCAGAGGTACGAGTCACAGTCTCCTTTCTACCCTTGCTGGCTGATGCCTCAAACCCCTGTGAGCTGAAGGGAGGCAGTCTGTGTACAGAAGTCACAGGTTTGCGCCAGGTTTCTGCATTGGCACAGCCCGTTCATGAGAGGCTTGCATTACAGCAGGTCATCGGTCAAGGCATCGGGAAGGCTGATGCTCTCGCATCCCCAGTCTGAACCCGGGACGCGTGGCTCGCCTGCGTCTTGGCCCATCTTGGCCCAGAATCACTGCGTGTTAGGCACGGCTACTGTGCATCGTCTACAATCCTGTCCAGCTTCAAGGCCACTGCAACTGCCTGTCTTTCTACGTAGAGGCCTGTGGGTTCTTCACCTAGACAGCTACGGAGCTTACTACCCCCCTGCCCCCCGCCATCAGATCTCCAAATAACACCCGGAGGACACCACTTCCACAGAGTCTCCCAAACAACCATGCACGGTGCCTCCTGTCCTCCACTGCTTCAAGCCTTGTTTTTCCTCATGCCACTTATGATACTCAAAATCATGTTATTTTTATGCTTACTTGCTAGCTCTCTGCTTCTTGCAATAGAATAAAAGGTCTTTTTTAGCTCAGGTGGTACTTGACAAGTATTTTCCAAATTAACCTGAATGAACCATGGACGAGACACTTCATCAAATCCCTTCTATTGATACATCAAACGTGTTTGTGATGCAGACCTCTTCAGTCTATTTTGGATAAGGTTGTAGTAGAAGTAACGCACTCTTCCTTTGATTCTGCTATCAACCTTGGGACTAGGCAAGCGGAGGTTTTTGTCTGATTCACCGGAAAGGAAAGTATAATTCAAAAGATATTTTTGGGTTGTTTTATTTTATTTTTTTGGTTTGTAGTACTTTCCTAATTCTATGCTGCCTTTTTTTTTAAGCTAGTGTGAATGTGAATATGAACAATAGAATTAAGGGAAACGTGTTCCATTGTTTCCAAAATGTATGACAAGGCCGGAGCGGAAAGCGCTGCTTCCATTGCTGAGCATCTTGGACAGGCAAGGCCCGATGCCTCCCAGGTCAGCGCCAAAGCAGATGGCGCAGTAAAGGCTCTGATGGGTCCCGCAGAGGAGAAGCAAGGCAGTCAGAAACGGGAACGGCTCACCTTTGCTGAGAGTCTTGCACAAGTTTATTTGATCTCTGTTTTACTTAAAGCTTATCCCTTTTATCTAACATTCCAAAGAACAGTCTTTGGAAAATATTGGGGCTTTTTGTAATTTTAAAAAATTTGTTTGGAGAAGAAATCAAAGAAGTCAGTATATCTTGAAAACGTTTTTTTGGAAAACTTCAGATAACTTTCCAAGCTGATAGCAATTAAAGATGTAGGTAATGTTCTTCTGTTATTTGATGTTGTGAGCAAGAATTCACTGTCAAATGTCTGATTATAGCTCTGGCAAAGAAAGCCTCTTTAATAGTGCACTGATCAAAGACAAGAAGGTATAGACCATGATGTAAATGATTAACCATCCCTGTGACCTCCACCATCAGAATGTAAATTGGAGCGAGTCTCAGGTGCAGCCTTAACTGAGAACGCCTTCTGGACAACAGGCAGGTGACTGGTGACTCCCTCTCATGTAAAAGCTCCCCTCTTCAGAGGGTAACTGCCTCAATGCTCTCGGTCTTAAATAAACACATCCCGCCCCCGAACGTCCGACCCCAACTGCCACCGTGGTACTGAGTCAGCCTTTACCTCGTTATCATTACTTTTCTGAGAATCAAAGCACCTGACGATGTCTCTGTTTACTTGTTGATTGTCTTCCTCCGAGCCCACCATTTCCATACAAGTTCCTGAAGGTGCTCTTATTCACTCCATCTACTGAGCAACTGAAAAATGTCTTGGAGCCTAACCCAGTAGGCATCTGTGCAAACATGAGCAGGAAATTATCACTCGTGGTGCAGCTAGATCACAGCTATCAAATGATGGAAGAAAAGCTATGACCAACCTAGGCAGCATATTAAAAAGCAGAGACATTATTTTGCCGACAAAAGTCCATCTAGTCAAAGCTATGGTCTTTCCAGTAGTCATGCATGGATGTGAGAGTTGGCCTATAAAGGAACCCGAGCGCCGAAGAACTGATGCTTTTGAACTGTGGTGTGGAGAAGACTTGAGAATCCCTTGGACTGCAAGGAGATCCAACCAGTCCATCTTAAAGGAAATCAGTCCTGAGGATTCTTTGGAAGGACTGATGCTAAAGCTGAAGCTCCAATAGTTTGGCCACCTGATGTGAAGAACTGACTCATTGGAAAAGACCCTGATGCTGGGAAAGATGGAAGGCAGGCAGAGAAGGGGATGACAGAGGATGAGATGGTTGGATGGCATCACTGACTCAAGGGACATGAGTTTGAGCAGGCTCCGGGAGTTAGTGATGGACAGGGAGGCCTGGCATGTGGCAGTCCATGGGGTCGCAGAGAGTCTGAGCAACTGAGCTGAACTGACCATTTGATAGATTAAAATATGCGATCATAAGGGCTTTCCATGTGACTCAGTAAATATACAATCACTTGTTTTAAGTGGACGGAGCATAGAAAGAAGGTGCAGAGCAGATGATCCCGTTTAGTAAGTGAATGGGTTCCTGCCACTGACGTTAGCCTGCTGCCGAGCACTGAAAGATGCTGGCAACACTGAGTGATGTGTGATCATCTTGCTTCTTAACATTACAGTGCTTTTCATATTTTAAGAGTTTTTTCTCGTTGAGTTTATAAGTGCTTACTGAAATTGCTACAATATTGCTTCTGTTTTATGCTTCAATTTTTTGGCCACGAGGCATCTGGGAATCTTAGCTCCCTCTGAGGGACTGAACTCCCCCATCTCCATTGGAAGGTGAAGTTTTCATCACTGGACCACCAGGGAAGGCTCCAGGTTTATTTTAGTGAACTCTAGAGGTAGTTGTCCGCTTCAAGAGGACTCAATTAAGTGGCTTTTAAAAAAATCAAATGAATATATCTGTGGGGCTGCTTCTTTTTTGATTCTATCCATCAGTTTATTATATATTTTAGATTCCACCTATAAATGATATCATACAGTGTCTTTCTTTGTCTGACATTTCACTTAGCATAAAACCTTCCACAGTGGGGAAGGGGGGGGGACAATACAAGGGTAGGGGAATAAGAGGTAGAAACTGCTGGATATAAAGTGAGCTACAGGGAAACATTATATGACATGGGGATACAGTCGATATTTTATAGTAACTATAAATAGACTTATAATCTTTAAGAATTATGGATCACTGTATTGCCCTCTTATAACTTATGTAACATTGTGTAACAACTGTATTTCAATAAAAAAGAAAAAACAAGTAACATAAATAGCCTCTAATCTAAGCTATGAATTTGATAAAATAAAGCAAAAATAAACTTTTCAAAAACTAGTCAATTATAAAGACATTTATCGGACAGTTCAAACTTAATCTATTTTTAATTAATCAAAAATGTCAGAATATAGAGACAAATTCTCCCTCTCCTTATTTCAACTGAGCAAGTTTGCTTCAATGAAAAGATCTCACTTGTGAATTGTGACTCTTTGGGGTCAGAATTCTGGTGTGTGAGCATGTCTGCGCGTGTGGGGTGTGTGTAGGGGAGTATGGGTAGGGGGCATTCTTTTTAAAACAGAATTCCTGAGACAATTTACGCACCATAGAATTTATCCACTGAAAGCATTCAGTCCAGTACTTCTTAGTATATCCACAGATATGTGTGACCATCACCACACTCGATTTTAGACCATTTTCACCAAAAAGAAAACTCATGCCCTCCTGCCTCTACCACCCTTCTGCTGCGCACAGTCGTGGCCGACTCTTTGTGACCCCACTGACCGGAGCCCATCAGGCTGCTCTGTCCATGGCACTTCCCAGGCAAGATTAGTGGAGTGGGTTGCCATTCCTCCTCCAGGGAATCTTCCCCACACAGGGATCGACTGTCTCTTGTGTGCTCTACGTCGGTGGACAGATTCTTGACCACAGCAGCACCTGGGAGCCCTGCACTGAGCCCTAACTAATCTCAAAACTACTGAATCTACTTGATAGCCCTACAGGTTTTCCTGATCTGGATAGCTCCATCCTGAAGGCATGTGATATGTGGTCTTCTGTGACTGGATCTTTCATTTAACGTGTTTCCAATACCATCCATGTTGAAGCATTTATCAGTACTCCATCCCTTTTTTACGGCTAAATAGTGTTCCAGAAGCAGAAGATACTAAGAAGAGGTGGCAAGAATACACAGAAGAAGTATACAAAAAAGATCTTCACAACCCAGATAATCACGATGGTGTGATCACTCACCTAGAACCCGGCATCCTGGAATGTGAAGTCAAGTGGGCCTTAGGAAGCATCACTATGAACAAAGCTAGTGGAGGGGATGGAATTCCAGTTGAGCTATTTCAAATCCTGAAAGATGATGCTGTGAAAGTGCTGCACTCAATATGTCAGCAAATTTGGAAAACTCAGCAGTGGTCACAGGACTGGAAAAGGTCAGTTTTATTCCAATCCCAAAGAAAGGCAATGTCAAAAAATGTTAAAACTACAACACAATTTCACTTGTCTCACAGGTTTGCAAAATAATGCTCAAAATTCTCCAAGCCAGGCTTCAGAAGTATGTGAACTGAGAACTTCCAGATGTTCAAGCTGGATTTAGAAAAGGCAGGGGAACCAGAGATCAAATTGTCAACTTCCACTGGATCACTGAAAAAGCAAGAGAGTTCCAGAAAAATGTCTACTTCTGCTTTATTGACTATGCCAAAGCCTTTGACTGTGTGGACCCCAACAAACTCTGGAAAATTTTTCAAAAGATGGGAATACCAGACCACTTTAGCTGCCTCCTGAGAAATCTGTATGCAGATAAAGAAGAAACAGTTAGAACCAGACATGGAACAGAGGACTAGTTCCAAATTGGGAAAAGATTATGTCAAGGCTGTATGTTTTCGCCCTGCTTATTTAACTTATATGCAGAGTACATCATGAGAAACGCTAGGCTGGAGGAAGCACAAGTTGGAATCAAGATTGCCAGGAGAAATATCAATAACCTCAGATATGCAGATGACACCACCCTTTTGGCAGAAACTGAAGAAGAACTAAAGAGCCTCTTGATGAAAGTGAAAGAGGAGAGTGAAGAAGTTGGCTTAAAACTCAACATTCAGAAAACTAAGAGCATGGCATCTGGTCCCATCACTTCATGGGAAATAGATGGGGAAACAGTGGAAACAGTGGCTGACTTTATTTTTCTAGGCTCCAAAATCACTGCAGATGGTGACTGAAGCCTTGAAATTAAAAGACGTTTACTCCTTGGAAGGAAAGTTATGACCAACCTAGACAGCATATTAAAAAGCAGAGACATTACTTTGCCAACAAAAGTCCATCTAGTCAAGGCTATGGTTTTTCCAGTGGTCATGTATGGATGTGAGAGTTGGACTGTGAAGAAAGCTGAGTGCCAAAGAACTGATGCTTTTGAATTGTGGTGTTGGAGAAAACTCTTGAGAGTCCCTTGACTGCAAGGAGATCCAACCAGTCCATCCTAAAGGAAATCAGTCCTGAATATTCATTGGAAGGACTGATGCTGAAGCTGAAACTCCAATATTTTGGCCACCTGATGAGAAGAACTGACTCATTCGAAAAGACCCTGCTGCTGGGAAAGATTGAAGGCAGGAGGAGAAGGGGATGACAGAGGATGAGATGGTTGGAAGGCATCACTGACTTAATGGACATGAGTTTGAGCAAACTCCGGGAGTTGGTGATGGACAGGAAGCCTGGCGTGCTGCGGTCTATAGGGTCGCAAAGAGGCGAACACGATAGAGTGAGTGAACTGATGTTCCGTCGTATGTTTATATTACACCCTCTTCATTCATTTGACGATTGATAAACTAACTCTTGGGTTGTCCCTGCCTTTTGACCATCAAGGATAATGTTGGTATAAACATTTGTATACACTTTTACATCCCGACATCAGTTTTCATTTCTCATGAGTATCTACCTAGGATGTAGAAATGCTCGTTTGTATGAAAACTCTAAATTTAACCATCTAAAGAACTGCCACTCTTTTCCAAAGCAGCTGCACCATCTTACACTCCAACCAGCAGTATATGAGGGTTCTGATTTTCCATATACTTGTCAAAACACTTGTTATTATCTGCCTTTTTCATTCTAGCCATCCTCTTGGGTGGAAGCAGTAGCTCATTGTGACTTTGATTTGATTTGATTTAATCTGATGCCTGAAAATGCGGAGCATCTTTACACGTGCATATTGGACATTTGTGTGTCTTCTTTGGAGAAATGTCTGTTCAGATCCTTTGCCAATTTTTTAATTGGGCTGTTTGTCTTTTTATCATTGAGTTGCAAGTGTTCTTTACATATTCTTCATATAAGTCCCTTATCTGATGTATGATTTACAAATGTTTTCTCTCATTCTGTGGGTTGTTTTTTCACTTTCTTGGTGGTGTTCCTTGAAGCACAGATTTTAATTTTGATGAAGTCCCACAATTCACTTGTGAATTGTGACTCTTTGGGGTTGGAATTCTGGTGGGTGAGCACGTCTGCGGGTGTGGGGTGTGTGTAGGCGAGTATCACTTTCTTGGTGGTGTTCCTTGAAGCCAGATTTTAGTCTTGATGAAGTCCCGTGTATCTGTGT
Organism: Oryx dammah; assembly: GCF_014754425.2. Classification (NCBI taxonomy): domain Eukaryota; kingdom Metazoa; phylum Chordata; class Mammalia; order Artiodactyla; family Bovidae; genus Oryx; species Oryx dammah. Next base: position 109,686,657 of record NW_024070185.1, read on the forward strand.
CTTCTTTTATTTGTACTTTTGGTGTCATATCTAAGAATCCTTTACTAAATCCAAAGCCATACAGATTCACCCCGTGTTTTCTTCTGAGGTTTTAGGGACTACATTTAATTCTTTGATCCGTTTTGAGCTAAGTTTTCTATGTGGTGTGAGATAAGTGTCCATGTTCATCCCTTTGTATGGAGAGCCTTTTATTGTCCCAGAATAAGACTTTTGATTTGTTGAAAAGACTTATTCTCTCCCAATTGGAAGGTCTTAGAACTGCTGCTAAAAATATACGGGTTTATTCCTGAGCTCTCAATTCTGTCCCATGAGAAAAATGTGACAGTTCTTGTACAGTATATCACTGTTTCGATTACTGTTGCTCTGTAGTGAGTTTTCAAGCCGTAGAGTATGAGTCTTCCTACTTTTTCTCTTTTTCAAAATTAGTTTGGCTATCCCTGCCCTTGGAAGGACCGGTCTGTCTGTTTCTACAAAGGGCCCGACTGAAGTGTGGATTGTGTTTCCACTGAACATCCTCCAGCTCGGGGAGTCTTGTCCCGGTGTGTTCAGTGTGCTAATAAGCCCATCAAAGTCTTGTTCCTCATTTACGTGGCAGGGTCTTTGATCTCCAGCGTGTTTTTTCATTTTTTCTCAGAAGTCCCATCTTGCTGCTTATGTTACCCATCTGCTTTTGCATGTTGTTCATTTTTTCCATTAAAGCACTTAGCATTTTAATCATGATAATTTTAAATCTCTGGCCTGGTGGTTTCATATTCCTGCTATATCTGACTTGGTTCTGAAACTTGCTCTATCTTTTCAAAGTGCATTTTTTTTTTTCCTTCTGAATGTGTTGCTTTGGGGAAAGTTGGACAAGATGTCCTGGGTAAAAGGAACCGCACTCAATACGCCTTTAGGGATGAGTGGTGAGGTGTGAGGAGAAGAGCAATGTTCTAGGGATCACGTCTTCATCTGTGAGTGAGCCTGAGCTCCCGGACTGTGGATTTCACAAGAGGGTCTCAGTTTTGCCTCCTGTTTGTGTGAGTTAGGATGGCTTGAGGGGGCTGGAGTTGAATATTGCCCCCACCCCCCAAGTTAGGTATGTGTTGATAAACTCCAAGTAGGTTTGAGTTTGGCAAAGCAGTTTCTCCTGGGAGCAGAGCTTGTTAGAACAGAGTGTTCTGGTGCTCTCCCTCCTGGAGAAGCACAGGGGAGTTTTCTCCTACACCCTCGTAGAGCTCCGGGAGTTAAAACTCACAGAAGCGTGGGGGCCCCGCAGGACTTTTTGCCTCTCAGAGTCGTCTTCCATCTGTTTGTCAATTAGTCCAGGGTTTCCTACCCAGGACTCTGTTCTGCTTCACACTCCAACAGGTGGCACTTGCGGTAGAGAACCTGCCCGCTGATGCAGGGCGTGTAAGAGAAGTGAGTTTCCTCCCTGGGTTGGGGAGATCCGCGGAGGAGGGCATGACCACCAGCTCCAGTCTTCTTGCCTGGAGAATCCCATGGACAGAGGAGCCTGCAGGGCTACAGTCTTTAGGGGCTCAAAGAATCGGTCACAACTGAAGTGACTTCACACACACGTGTGCCCAGGACTGGCTCTGCTTCAGTAAGTTGTAAGTTTCTGCGTTTCCCTGTCTGTCTCTCCACTGTTTGGGGCAGTGAATTCAACACTCAGCATAAAGGGAAAAAACAACTCTCTGAAAACTCACTGAAAAAATCATAGGTGAAAAAGAAAAAAGCTGGAGAAGCATTTGGGCCAAAGAGCATTAGAGAAACGGATCTGAATAAATATTAATATCTAGCAGAGTTACACGTTATCATACACCTCAGCCTCCTACAGAACAGAGAGCCTGTGTCAAGCTCTGGAACTTCCAGAATGCAGGAAAGACACCATTCTGCCATCGTGCGTCTCCCTCCTTTGTCTGGCATCATCCACACACCTTTTTATGAAGAGAGGGGTTTATGCCTGATGCTTGCGGACTCCTGAAAGGACTGTGGGAAGCTACCTTCCTCCTCCTCATGAATTGACACGAGTGACCAAGAGAAAATTTTAATGATAATAATAAGCTTAACTGAATAGCTGGAAAGCCACACCTACTGGGCAATGACAATGTCTTAATCAGGGTCTGTTGGCACAGAGGGTGAATCGCGATTTTGATGTGTGAAGCTCACCCCCATAGCCCTAGATTAGTTTTCTCTTGTTTGAAATTGATGTAAGAAGAAATAGGAATAAATTACAGTTTGACAAAATCAAAGGAAAAGGCTATGGATGGTCTTAGGAGATATGAAGCCAGACAATTCTTAAATGGTCTATGCTGTTCTGAATAGTCTGAAGCGATTCACTAATAAAGACACGAAAGATGAAAACTCAGGTTGTGTGGAAATGTACATGCTGACCCCAGTTTGGAAGGCCGGAGTTGGACAGCATTTTTCTGAGAATAACGAGACTGCTACACCAACAGGCATGGGTTTCTTGAAACCTCAGGAAATCGAATGGTGACAGGAGTCTGCAGAGTTCGGCACGTGATTAGCACCAGCTTTTTTTTTTTTTAAAGAAGGTAAATATCTACCACAACCATAATTAGTGAAAAACCTTCGGTGTTTATGTTTATCAGATTTTCTGGTTAAATTAAAATTGAGAAACTTGTTTTTAGCTATTCTACGTGTTTTGCTTTTAATCATAAAATTTTCAGTGTGGGGAATATGATTTATATATTCTTTAAGACTGAAGATATTTCAATTTATAGACATTATATCTGTTTTGGGGGGAAAACCGGAGCACAATGCCTGTGGCAGTGCAGCCTCTTTGAATTTGTTTAGCGTTTTGCACCGACATTGTCCACATGCGTGTGCCACAATCCACAGTCCAGCCTCTAGACCGAACTCGAGGGAAACGCACTGAGACACACAGAGGACTGTTTGTAGCTCAGTCACAACCCCAGATTCCAACCCAAGTGTCCATCGACTCTAGAATGGGCAGGTACCTTGCCGTCTGTTAGCATACGTGGTGTGGAGTGATGCGTGTGCCATAGCGTGACACACACAGGGCACGGCATGGACCGCCCTGACACGGCACAGCGTGGTGTTACGAGATACGACGCAACGGAGAGGGCAGAAGGGGCGCGCTACACGCCTGAGCACGCGGGACTCTCAGACCTGACGCTGAGCGAGAGGGGCCGGATTCAAAGGAGGACGTGTGTCCTGTGTACACAGAGGTCGGGGCGGCTTCGGGAGCTCCAGCAGGGAGAAGCCAGCCCAGTGGCGGCCTCTGGCCGAGGCCAGACCCCATGGGGAGCCGGACTCTTGTGCAGTCGCTCAGGCGTGCCCAGCTCTTTGGGGGCCCATGGACCGAAGCACGCTGGTCCTCCCTGTCCCTCACCGTCTCCTGGAGCTCACTCCCCCTGAAGAATGGGGAGCCCTGGAGCACTTTCCAACCGTCTCATCCTCTGCTGACCCTTCTCCTCCTGCCTTCAACCCTTCCCAGCATCAGGATGGACTCTTGGGCATTAGTGATTCGATTCATGACTTGGATGGCGGTCATGTATAGATTTTTACTTTGTGATTATTCATGTAATTCATTGCTATAAATTATATGATATGTTCACTTTTTAATTTATGTTATACTGTGGGCTTAAAACAACTATTTTTAAATGATTGGGAGAGTTCCATGAGTACAGAAAAAATGCTCAGGGGCTGAGGTCCCAGGGACCCCAAAGGATTCAGATCGTGCCGTGCCTTTTGGGGATGTTTGGTTTCCTCCCGAGGAATGGGCAGCCCTTGGAGCATTTTGAGCAGAGGAGGGGTCTGCCGTGATTTATATTTTGGGATGATCATTCTGGCTGCTATGATAAAAATATACTGTGGGATGAGATAAAAAGACAGCAATAATGTGAAGAGTGGATGCGTTTCAAACTGTAATGCATATTGGTAATTTGCTCTCCATAGAATCTGCACAAATTAGCAATCTCACGGGCGCTTCCCCACGCCATTCCCTGCACGGCAGGCTCTAAACCCTGGACACTTGTCCATTCGATGAGGAAAAGCGACACATTGCAGTAGCTTTGTTTCTAGTTCTGGGACGGTGGGTGGGGTTGATCTTATGTTCACATTTTTGAGAGCCACTTGCAGACCTTCATCAAATGTCTTTGCATACCTGTTCCCGTGTTTCTGCTGGTTTGTTGCTGTGTTCTTGCGCAACTTTGCATGTCTTGTATACGTCAGGCCTTCCCTGGTGGCTCGGTGGTAAAGAATCTGCCTGCCAAGCAGGAGACATGGGTTCAAACCCTGGGTCGGGAAGTCCTCTGGAGCAGGAAACGGCAGCCCACTCCAGTATTCTTGCCTGGAAAATTCCTTGGACAGAGGAGCCTGGTGGGTTATAGGCCATGATGTCACAAAGAGTCAGACATGACGGAGCAACTAAGCAATAACAAATTACATATCAAGGAAATGAAATTTTCTCTGTGATGTGAACTTCAGCTACCTTTCCCCCTATGCCACGTTTTTAAGTTAAAAGTTCTTCTGCCTCACTGTGGGCTGTGTTTGGATTACCAGGGCCTCCATCGGTCTAGTCGCTTCTGACCAGAGGAGCATAGGCTTGTAGAGAGCTACTGCCGTAGTTGGCAGCTGGGTGGTCCAGATGCTTCCGGCCTCATCAGGAGAGCGGGCGAGACGACACAGCCCAGGAAGAACACTGTCGGCGTGCGCTGCCGTCAGCCTCACGTGAAGGCGGACGTCACGATCGTTGCTCTGGTCGAGGTGGAAGGAGCACGCCCAGTACATCAGCAGCCTGGAGCCGAGGGCCTGCGGCCGTGCTGACTCGCCCGGGCACAGGCACAGGCAGCCTGCGAGGGCCTACAGTCCCTTCACAGACAGACCCAAATGCCCCAGAGGATCCAATGGGTGGGTTAAATGGGGACACAGCATGATCACCGCCCGCGAGCTTCAGCTCCTGAGCGTGGCGCCGATCCTGGCCATCGCCCCGGGGAGAGACTAGGGCGTGCATTTCCCATCTTGGCTGGGTGAGGGCAAGGTTCAGTTTCAGAGGCTTCTCTTTGCCTTTCTTTCTACAACATCTGTGACCCCGCAGGCCAAAGACCCCGTGTGGAGCTTCTACCATCTGCCCAACATGTCTTTCCCAAATATGTACTTGCTGCTCACTCTCCCAGCTGTGTCCGACTCTTTGTGACCCCATGGATCACAGCACGCCAGGCCTCCCTCCCCTCACGTGTGTTAGGGGACTGGAATGACAACCTGGTGAGTCCACAGACCCCGTGGACCCAGGGCAAGCTGAACGTTAGCTTGTCACTTGGGCCCACAGGCCGCGACTCCAACAGAAGGGTAATAATGGCCTAATGACCCTGCAGGTCTCCAGGTATAACTGTCAGCTCTGAACGTGTGTCCAGCAGTTCCAGAAGGCCTGGGCATTCCCCTTTACCTGAAGAAAGGAAACGGCATACATCCTCCAGTGGAGGGACTGGGGGGTGACCTCCATGTGTCCTTAGCGTGAGCTTCTTCCTCCTGGAATGTGGCCTCCTCTTCAGTCAATGAGCCTAATCCCGACTCAGGTCCAGGGACTGCAGGAGGGGTGCCGCTCTCTGTCCTTGAGTTCTTCTGGTGACATAAGCAGGGTCCTGACTGCCTCCCCGCCCATTCTCCCCTGCTCCCCCCTCCAGAGGGCTGCATTCCCAGCCATCTTCGCAATTCTGAGGTCAGCCCATGGTGACTTCTCCTCCAGCTTCGCCAGTTGTGATGGTCACTCCGTCCGCCTGGCTTCTGAGTGGACACAGTGCTAGCCGGCCCCGGCCGTGGCCAGTCCTGCCTTCCCCGTGCTCTCGGCCCCGGCCGTGACCGGTCCTGCCTTCCCCGTGCTCTTGGCCCCGGCCGTGGCCGGTCCTACCATCTCTGTACTCTCGGCTCTGGCTGTGGCTGGTCCTGCCATCCCCGTGCTCTGAGCCTGCTCCTGGGACACGTCACCTGCTCCCGCCCAGAACCGCTAAAGTGCTGGGAAGCAGGTGTCTCCCCTCCCGCACGCTCCTTGCTTTGTCGAGAGCGGGTCTCCCAGGCCTGCCCACTGGCCACCCCGTCTGGCCGTGCTCTGTCCCGCAGAGCGGTCATCTCAGCACGTCTCCCTCCCCCAGTCTTCCCATCCCGCCTTCCATGCTCGGCCACCTGATTCCAGCCTTTCAGCTCCCTCGGCGTGGACCCCTGACTCGTCAAGCTTCTGGGAGACACTCTGGCTGTGATCTCACTCCGTCCCCTCAGACTTTGCCGGGTTGCTGAACCCTGGACCTCAACAATGCTTCCCAGTCAGCACACCTTTCCCGAGGTGAGCGTCTCCCAAGGTCTCCTGGTCACGCTTTCCTCAGAGCCCAACCCCACCGGTCGCCTCTGACTGCTGCCCGGCCAAGCTGGCTGCCTCTCTGACCCCGGCTGTCTCCGCCGTGACATAACCCGAACTGTGATCTCACTGTCAAAACAGGTGCAGGTAGTTCTACCAGAAGTTGGCCCCTGAGTTTTCTTGAAGTAAGGAGTTCTCGCTCTGATCAAGAAGGCGTGGGGCAATTCTGCAGGACCAGCCTCTCAGAGGGACACAGGAACTCAGGGTTGGCACACACCAAGCTAGATGCCCCCAACCCACAAGCCATTCCTCCACCCAGCTTCCTGACCAGCCTCAGTCGGGGGCTACGCTTTCTCGTGGGCCTGGCTACTCTGAAGATCGCTGCCGTGCCTGTGTGAGGCCTGAGTTACACTCACCCCTTGCAAAGGTGCACATGTCCTGCCTCAGAACCGTGACCCGAGAGGCTCCACCACAGAGGAAACGAGGTGGAAAAAAGCTGTTACCAGCAGAGACCCTTACAGGGGTCCGGGTAGCACACTCCCTGTCCCTCACACCATGACGATGACCAAACCGTTTTACTGTTTTAAGGGATTTTCCGTCCAGTTCAGTATTGTTCACTTACAGACACTGAGATACATGAATTTAGATCAGCTTCTCAATTTATGAAGAAAAAAAAAAGGTAGCTGAGATTATAATAGGTATTGTGTTGAGTCTCTAGATGAATTTGGGGGATATTGACATTTTAATATTAAATGTGCTGACTCAAGGTCATGGGATGTCTACTTCAATTTCTTTCAACATGGTTTTATAGTTTTAGAGTATAAATTTTGCTCTTTTATTAAATTTATTTATAATTTTAAAAATTGATGCTATTGTTTTCTTGATTTCATTTTTGGGTTTTTAATTATTTCCTGCATAAAATACAGCTGATTTTATATGTTTACGTTGTTGAACTTATTCGTGAGTTTTAACACTTTGCAACAGGCTTCTTAGGCCTTTATATGTGCACAGGATCATGTCTTCTATAAACAGGCAATTTTACTTATTCCTTTCCAGTCAGGGTGGCTTTTACTTCAATTTTCTTTGGCTAATAACTCCAATGCAACGTTGGATAGCATTATTGAAAGCAGAGCTCCCAGGATGGTTCCTCATCTTAGTGGGGAGGTATTCAGTCTTTCACGATTAAATATGGTGGTAGCTAGATTCCTCATTGATTTCCTTCAGCAAGTTCCTTTCTACTCCTGGCTTGTAAAGCCTCTTTGTTATAAAGGTGTAGTGGGTTTTATGATTGAGTTCTCATTTATTAAAATAACCGTGTTTTGGTGTTTTATAACCATATGATTATTGCAGTACTAGACTGCCGCGTGTTAAAGCCAACCTTGCATTCCAGGATTAAATCCCATTCTGTCACTGTGTATAATCTCTCTTTTGTCGCTAGTTTGGTTTGATATTATTTTGTTGAGGATTTTTACATCTAGGGTGGATAATGCTGTTTTAATTTGATAAATGAAAAGACTTAAGACCTACAGGCGTTCACATACTCCAACTTCACACAGCTAGAAGAGGGAAGAGGCGAGAGTGAAGTCTCAGATTCCGCCACATTGCAGACTCATGTTTTTGATCATCTTACTTTTAATAAAGGCTTTGAGATTCAGTGACATTCTTAACTTCTGAAACTGCACATTCTCAATCAGAATAAGTATATTCGGTATCTTCATGTCCTTATGAAGATTTATTTTACCTCTAAGAAAGAACATTTTCTGTATTGCTTTCTTTAAAAATGTTATTTTTTTAAGGTTGATATGCTAAAAAATCAATCAAGCCTTCTGCCTAGCTCCCCATAGATAAAAATGCAAAGATACATAGAAAAAAAATTTCTATATTGTAATGAGAAAGACTATATAATGGCACATTGTAGCGAATTCTTTTGAAATTTACAGATTTAAACTCAGGTTCATATGGAAAATTATTAGTTTAAAATTAAGTGTAAGCTCCATAAGAATGACACTCTTTAAATAAGATAGATAGAGAGACAGATATTTAAGTCACCATAATACAATAGATGTCTCTGCATTAAAAAAAGAAAAAAAAACAGCATACTTAATTTAATGACTTCACATATCTATCTTCTGGGAGCTTAGAACTGTGCCTGCAGTCACTATTCAAAACCTTTTTTCTTTTGTCACATTAGGGTCACACACTTCATTCCTATTGGCCATCATCAGGCTGCCAAAGCAGTTTCTTTTAGGATTCCTGTGATTTGTTGTAAAATTCTAGATCCAGTTCCTCTTTTCAAATACATTGATATTTGGCTTCAAATAAAACTTTTCAATAAAGCTTTTGTTTGGCATTATTTTAGTTAGCCAAGTCAGTTTTATATCTTTCTTGAATTCCCTCAACATCTGGCACAGTTCTGGGTATACGTTACTCTGATTAAACTAGACAACAGATAGAGAAAATCACTTTATAATTTCCAAAACACCATACAAATACGTGACGTTGATAGTGGTGGAAATAGTAGCAGGCAGGCAGTAAATACGTCACGTTTACATGACTTTGATTATAGCCCTCTTTCGGTTTGCCAGTTCTTAAAGCCTAGAAGTCATGTCTTTATGGATACGTGTTTTGCATGCTTAGTCCTGTCTGACTCTGTTATCCTGTGGACTGTAGCCCACCAAGTTCTTCTGTCCATGGGATTTCTCAGGCATGAATACTGGAGCGGGTTGCCATTTTCCTCCTCCAAGGGATCAAACCTCTTCCCAACCCAGGAATCAAACCCACATCTCCTCCGTCTTCTGCATTGCAGGTGGATTCTTCACCTGCTGAGCCATCAGGAAGTCGTCCACAGTTGACCTTTTATACAGAACAGATTATATAATTGGTTCTTAATCACTTATTGAAGATCATGATGAATTTTAAAAGAGATATCTAGATGCCTGTTGACCTGGAAATAAGGTTACACATAACAGTACATATCAAATTTATGCAGAATACCAGGAACAGTGAAGACTAATACTGGCACATTATATATTTCATGTAGATGTTCTGAAGATAAAAATTGACCCTCCATGGACCCTGTTTGGGATAACTTTGAAATGAACTTCAAAGTGAACACATACTAAGATTCATGTTGAGTTTATAGACTTGATGACTTCAAGATAGAGTTCACTTCACTTGAGTTTTTTACTCACTAGGACGCTGTTGCTAAACCTAACACTTCTTTTGGAAAGGAAGACAGCATACTTTCCATGACAAACAAAGTTATTTCATTAGTTAGATGTTTTTTTTTGAAACAAGTAAATGAAAATCCCAACCTGAATCAACTTAAAAGTATCCTCATAAGCAAGATGCCCAGAACAGAGATGGCTTACAGTTGGTTAAAGCAACAACGCTGCTGCTAAGTCGCTTCAGTCGTGTCCGACTCTGTGCGACCCCAGAGACGGCAGCCCACCAGGCTCCCCGTACCCGGGATTCTCCAGGCAAGAACACCGGAGTGGGTTGCCATTTCCTTCTCCAATGCATGAAAGTGAAAAGTGAAAGTGAAGTCGCTCAGTCGTTTCCGACCCTTAGCCTACCAGGCTCATCCATCCATGGGATTTTCCAGGCAAGAGTACTAGAGTGGGGTGCCATTGCCTTCTCCATAAAGCAACTTTAAATAGTATAATTGAGAATTCAGTTTCTCTCTACCTGCTGCTCCTTCTTCCTGAGACCGCCAGCTCACCATTCAGTTTAACGACGTCTGTGGTTACAAGAAGGCTGTCATCCAGGCATTGCCTTCAGGCCTGACAACAGTGTCTGGAAGAGTAACAGCAACTCTCCCCCGTGTCTCCCAAGGACACAGGTCTTTGGAGAAGCATCCACCAGACTCTCAGATGTGATTGGCCACAGGTGTGCCCATGCCTAAACCCATCATGGGCAAGGGCATTGAGAATGATTGGCTTAAACCAAGGAGGAAGTTTCTCATCTCCCCACATCAGGGCTCTACTCCCAAGAAAGAAATGAGGGACGAGTATTGGATAGAACCAAAAGCAATTGTTAGTGTTCTCTTCCTAGGTGCATGCAACTCCATGCAGTGAGTGTTGCTCTTTTCCTCAGATAAATACTGATGTATATTTTAAATGCATTTCTTTCTTACCTGCAAGATTTACTTTGATGTATGGCTTTTCTGAGCCTGAAAAATATGAGTGCTGTAAGCCCTTGGGGAAAATAGTGCCAGGGCCAGAACCAACAGAAAATATGCAAGTGCCAGCTTTGTGACAAGAGCAGCATCCCCTGTGGGCCAGACTCCCAGTGAACAGGTGGGGTTGTCCTCGGAACTCCGCTTGCTCCCAGGTCAACCCCTGACCCCGGGACCTCTTCTGATCGCAGCAGTCATTTTCATATGAAGCTTGCATTAAACATGAAATTCCAGCTGTTAGAACTGAACCTTCCTTTTCCTGACAAGATAGCAAAAAGCTTAGCTGAAACTCAGGATCAACATGAACGGTCTCCTGAAGTGGGTAAATAGGTTGACCTGCACACGGCAGAAGCCTTCTGAGATCTGGAGGCCACTGAGAGAGGTGGATTCCCAGTATCACTGTCAAATAAAAAGAGTGAGAGAAAGGCTTAGGTCTTCATCAGAGGGGCCTGGAAATGTGGGCCAGAAGCTGGCCCTATTCTGGGGGCTGGCCCCGTTGGCCACTCAAGGGTTACATGGGCCTCTGTATTCAGAGTCTGCTGGCTCAGACTGTAAAGAGTCCCCCTGCAGAGCAGGAGACCTGGGTTAATCCCTGGGTCAGGAAGATCCCCTGGAGAAGAGAATGGCAACCCATGCCAGTGTTCTCGCCTGGAGAATTCCATGGACAGAGGAGTCTGGTGGGCTACAGTCCACGGGGTTGCAGAGAGTCAGACACGACTGAGTGACTTCACTCACTCACTCACTCACTATAAAACCCTCCTTGAAAGAAGGGAGTGGCCTTTAGACATCAATGCAAAGCTTGGATTGATTAGGTCATCGATATGTTCCCACACCAAACTTGGGTCCATTCACCTGTGTGCAATAAAGCCATCTACTGACCCCAGGTTGTAGTAAAGGGAAGTGTGGTGTTTATTGCAGGGGAAGGTTTTATAAAACCTGTGAGGAGAGGGTTGCATGGTGTGTGACCTGTTCATGGACACTCTTCTGATTGGCTGACAGTGAGGTAATCAGGAGTCAAGGTCATTGCCTTCTGGTTTCAACAAGTCTGGGTTCTACATGCTTATGGTTAGCATACACTTAAATTCTTCCCCGTGGTGGGGGTTTCAGTATTTGCGAAACAGCTCAAGGACACGGCTCAGAATATTATCCACAGACCTTGATGAGGAGCTGAAGGTCTGTGACTTTCTGTAATGGCGAAACTGCTGTTATTTCGTCCTGCTTGACCCTTCTGTTTGTGCATCTTCTCACTTCTCTGATTAGATTTGTTCTTTGTGACTTGGGAGCAGCCCAGGAGGCCCACGTTTTTCTACAAGCAAGAGGCAGGCGGAGGACACCGTGGGGGTCTGTCCCAGGAACAAACACGGCGCTTACGAACGACAGCGTGTGAGGACAGAGCGCTGAATGAGTGGCTGCTCTCTGTCCCTCCCTGACAACCTCCCAAACCAAAGAAAGCGTTTCCTTCAAATGTTCCCCTTACAAGTCTCATCAGCATGCATTCGAAGGTCATGGTGGGGTTTACGGGTATCCTTGTCTCATGGACAGGTGGGTGCAGTCAAGGATGGAAGGAAGTCTGAAACCAGGGCTCTAGTACCAGTGTGTTGGGACACTCCGAACCAGGGGCCAGGGCGAGGCGTTCACCAGATGAAAACTGAGAGTATGGAGCCCTAAAACCTGGGGAAGGTGGAAGAAGAGTGAGGTGGAAAACCCAAAAAGTTCAGAGCTAGGTTCTGTAAGGAAGAACCAAGCTCATTGCTTACTCTTTTTGATCCCAGTGTTCGCTCAGGAGATAACTCGGGGGAGAGAGGCAAAAAAAGAGAAAAACGAAGAGTAGAAAATACCCAAGTTTTACCACTTGCTTAGGTTTTTTTAACTATGCGTTTTCTCATATAAAATGGAAATGATGATCGTGAAAGTGACTCAGATTTTCTGGAGCAGCAAAAGCATAGGTTAGAGCGCTTGCTGACACACAGTCAGTTATGAGATGGGCATTGAATCAAACTTGCCTGTATTATTCTGACATCTCTGTATAAACACATTAGACACGGCATAGTAGATGCTCAGTAGATAAGGGTTTAATGTGTTTCCACATCAAGGTCTTAATTTATCAAGCTATTTTATAATTGATAAGGATGTCTCACACTACTATTGTTGCCAACATGGTTCCATAATAAGTTTGTTAAACTAGGAAATATTGATTCCACCTTATAGTAACATCATCAGTTACATTATATGTTCTCATCTCCTAGACCTGCTGTAAAAAATTAGCAGAAACTAACCTAGAGCCAGACATCCCAGAATGCAAAGTCAAGTGGGCCTTAGGAAGCATCACTATGAACAAATTAGTGGAGGTGATGGAATTCCAGTGGAGCTATTTCAAATCCTAAAAGATGATGCTGTGAAAGTGCTGCACTCAATGTGCCAGCAAATTTGGAAAACTCAGCAGTAGCCACAGGACTGGAAAAGGTCAGTTTTCATTCCAATCCCCAAGAAAGGTAATGCCAAAGAATGCTCAAACTACCACATAATTGCACTCATTTCACATGCTAGTAAAGTAATGCTTAAAATTATCCAAGCCAGGCTTCAATAGTATGTGAATTGTGAACTTCCAGATGTTCAAGCTGGATTTAGAAAAGGCAGAGGAACCAGAAATCAAATTGCCAACATCTGGTGGGTCATCAGAAAAGCAAGAGAGTTCCAGAAAAATGTCTACTTCTGCTTTATTGACTATGCCAAAACCTTTGACTGTGTGGACCCCAACAAACTGTGGAAAATTCTTAAAGAGATGGGAATACCAGACTGCTTGACCTGCCTCTTGAGAAACCTGTGTATGCAGGTCAGGAAGCAACAGTTAGAACTGGACATAGAAAAACAGACTGGTTCCAAATTGGGAAAGGAGTATGTCAAGGCTGTATCCTGTCATCCTGTGTATTTAATGTACTCATATGCAGAGTACATTATGAGAAACGCTGGGCTGGAAGAAGCACAAGCTGGAATCAAGATTGCTGGGAGAAATATCAATAACCTCAGATATGCAGATGACACCACCCTTATGGCAGAAAGTGAAGAGGAATTAAGGAGCCTCTTGATGAAAGTGAAAGAGGAGAGTGAAAAAGCTGACTTAAAACTCAACATTCAGAAAGTGAAGATCATGGCATCCAATCCCATCACTTCATGGGAAATAGATGGGGAAACAGTGGAAACAGTGGCTGACTTTATTCTGCAGGGCTCCAAAATCACTGCAGATGGTGACTGCAACCATGAAGTTAAATATGCTTACTCCTTGGAAGAAAACTTAAGACCAACCTAGACAGCATATTAAAAAGCAGAGACATTACTTTGTCAATAAAGGTCTGTCTAGTCAAGGCTATGGTATTTCCAGTAGTCATGTATGGATGTGAGAGTTGGACTATAAAGAAAGCTGAGCACTGAAGAATTGATGCTTTTGAACTGTGGTGTTGGAGAAGACTCTTGAGAGTCCCTTGGACTGCAAGGAGATCCAACCAGTCCCTCCTAAAGGAAATCAGTCCTGAATATTTATTGGAAGGACTGATGCTGAAGCTGAAACTCCAGTACTTTGGCCACCTGATGAGAAGAACTGACTCATTTGAAAAGACCCTGATGTTGGGAAAGATTGGGGGCAGGAGGAGAAGGGGATGACAGAGGATGAGATGGTTGGATGGCCTCACTGACTCGATGGACATGAGTTGGAGTGAACTCCAGGAGTTTGTGATGGACAGGGAGGCCTGGCGTGCTGCAGTCCACTGGGTCACAAGGAGTTGGACACGACTGAGCGACTGAACTGAACTGGGTGGCTTAAAGTGGCTTCCCAAGTGGCGCTAGTGGTAGAGAACCTGTCTGCAAATGTAGGAGATCCAAGAGGCTTGGGTTCGATCCCTGGATCAGGAAGATCCCCTGGAGGAGGGCATGGCAACCCACTCCAGTATTCTTGCCTGGAGAATTCCATGAACAGAGAAGCCTGGTGGGCTACAGGCCATAGGGTTGAAAAGAGTCGGACACGACTGAAGTGACTTAACGGGAATGCGAATGGCTTGAACTACCAAAATGCATCACCTCAAATGGACATGCGTTTGAGGAAGTGGGAGGAATTCCAGAGATCCCCGGCATCTGGAGAAGTGGTGTAGAGATGTGCAGGCAGCTCGGTGTGAGTCGCTCAGGCGAGTCCGACTCTGCGGCCCAGTGGACTGGAGCCCGCCAGGCTCCTCTGTCCACGGGATTCTCCAGGAGAGAGTACTGGGGTGGGTTGCTGTGCCTCCTCCAGGGATCTTCCCGGCCCAGGGGCTGAACCCGTGTCTCTTGTGTCTCTTGCACTAGCAGATGGATTCTTCACTACCAGTGCCCCCCATACAGGCATTTGTTAGTAGCTTCCTCCTCCCTGACAAATAAACGATGGTTCCCATCCACATTTTCCCATGTTTCATTGGTCACTTCGGTTGCTATGGATTTCCATTTTTCCCCCAATTTTTCATATTTTAGGAAGAAAAATATGTAAATAGATGTGGTCAATCTGTCATCATTAACCGGAAGACTCAACTAAAGTTCATTTTTGATATTCATTTTTAATATAACTAGAATGTGTTTTATGAAGTTCACGATGTGAGAGAAGGTCATGCATTTTATTTGTTAGTGTGGTCGCTTTAATTCAAAGAGCCGACCAGTTCCACCAGCAGCAATATTGTTGAGTAATGATCGCCTTCCCAATGATGTATGAGGCTTCTCTGAAAACTTTATATGCTCTTTCATATATGTTAGATTTTGCTTCAGAACCTTCTCTGTGTCTTTTTAATACATTGTTTTCTTTCTCGATACTAAAATAATGCTATTTTAAAATTTTAAAAATATAGAAAATTACAACAAAGAAAATAAAAAGTACCCTCTTCCCATTCCTCTGCATTTATTTCCCACAGATTACAATGCACATATGCACAATTTAGACGCAAATTTGAACTTGCTACATATATTATTGAGCAGTTTTTCTTAGTCACTTAACATTATATAGTAAACACTCAGTGCATTAATTACTTTTTATAACATGATTTCTAATTGCTTGAGAGTATTTTATCTTATAAATATGGCATAATTTGTTTCTTTAAGTAGTTTGCCAACACCAGCTATTACATAAATTTTGAGTTTCTGTTTCCAATTCGAAACTGATTCTTCTTTAATGTGCATTTTTGAGTGACTTCTGAAGTAACTTTCCCCTCTCTGCTTACTGAACATACAGTTCTTGCTTTTCTTCTAAGTTCTGGGATCTTTTAGGTGGACCGGGGTCAGAGACCTACTGATCCAGTTCTGGAGCTTTCTCGTTCAGTCGTGTCCGACCCTCAGTAACCCCGTGGACTGCAGCCTACCAGGTTCCTCCATCTATGGGATTTTCCCCAAGTACTGGAGTACTTGGCAAGAGTCCTGGAGTGAGATGCCATTGCCTTCTTCGAGGCTTACCCTGACCCCTCGTTGAATCTGCAGTCTCTCTCTCATCACTCTCAACTTTCTCTCACCTTGCAGGACGTTTCTTTTCCTCTTTCATCCCTATAGCTGTTACCACTTTCCAACGTATGCTCCGGCTCACTTATTCATTTTGCCTTATTGTTATCACCCTCTCTGCACACCAGAGTGTAATTTCCATGAGCACAGGCCGCCTTTGCTCGATCACTCATACACCTGTGTACCTAGAGGAGCGTCTGATGCACAATAGATGCTCAGTAAATCTTTTATGAATAAGTCCATTTTATTCTTTATTCTCATTCTTTTACCCCTTAAGTGTTTACTGAGCCCCTAGAGGGAGGCCCTGACCCGGGAATAGATTGCTGTGTGCTGCCTCCCCTGGCTCCTGAGGACCTTCCAGTTGGAGGGAGGGGAGAGAAATGAGAAGCCGGCCTCTCAGTGGTGTGTGCACTGGGCCTCCTGATACAAGTACAGGTGGTGCTCCGGGAGCCGGAGGGCAAGGCTTGAGGGGAGGAAGCGCGTAGTGTGTGTGCAGAAGGTGCGGATGGCATCGCTGTCCTGAGTCTTGCTGGAGCCAGGGTGCTCCTGCCACGCAAGCAGGGGGAGGGCGGGGCAGGAAGGACACCCCAGACCACGAAGGGCTTCCCGACCAAGTCTGGGCTTCCTCTGAAGGGAGCTGAGACAGGTTGAGGGGTTTGAAGTTACATGATCAAACGCACGTTTTAAAAGGTCACTTTGAAGCTTGTGAAGGATGAATGAGAAGGAGACAGACCAAGACGGGAGATCGTTTTGTGAGGTATTTGCTGTAGTCGGGCTGAGAAATGATCAGGTCCAAGCAAAAGTCGCAGCAGAGAGCGATGCAAGAAAGGGAGATATTTCACACCAAGCCAAAGGATACAGCTGACAAGGCTTCACGATCAAGTGATTAGAAAATAGATTACAGAAAACAGAGGGGGCAATTCTAGGACATACTCTTGAATGTTTTTATTTTAATGACAAGCTAGGTAGTGATACTTCTGCACACACAGCAGATGGGGGCAGGAAGTCATAATTAGCATTTTAATGTGCTCATCTTAATACACGTAGCATATGTCCAGGGAAAGCATCTTGTGGGCAGTTAAGAGGGGGCCTCTCAAATTTTAATACAGCAATGTGGAACAGGAGTATTTGGGATTTGTAGCCAGTAGGTGCTGATTGAGGCTATGGGTGAATGTAATTACCCAAGATATATATAAACAGTGAGGAAATATAAAACTCAGAATAAATCTTGAGAATATTAGCAGTTAATTGGCAATCAGGGGTGGGGACCAGAGGGAAAAAAGAGGCGCCCTAAAAGAAGGAGGATCTAGAAAGAAAAACAGAAAGGAAGAAAGCAAGAAGAAGCAGCATCGGGGCGAGGCAAGCTGTCAGCTCCCAAGGGGCCTCCATCCCTTAGGTCAGCGTGACCTTGGGAAGCGCACATTCCATGAAACGCGGAGAAGATGCCAAGGTGCCATCAGTGTTCTTATTTTGCTTTATGTTTTAAGTTACTTGAACATTTTTTAAATAAAGATGAAGAACCAGAATCAGAAAGGTGTCATGGACCACCACTTCATCTCCATTTTAAAGAAAACACAAACTCTGAGAGTGGGACATGCCTCGTCTAAGTTCCCACGGTCAGAAAGGCTCGGCTCCGTTCATCTACCTGCCCGCTGGCAACTGGATTTGTTCATCTGGTTGGGATTCTGGGAATAAAATTGGGCTTCTTGAAATGTCTTTCTTATCTACTTACCTAAGTCGTATCTTCGAAACCAACGGCAGCAAGGTCAGAGCAGTCATGTATGATTGGAGGGGATGGCCTTGACCGTGGACGTTTGTCACAGGATCCTAAAACTGTTTCTGGGTCAGCCGTGGGACCACCACCCAGGACCTGGACGCCCCGGCCAAGCTGTCGTCTGGAGAGCCACGGTTCTGGGGCTGACACCAGGCGCGACCTACATCCAGTGTGAGGCTCGTTTACATCAGACCTCCTCTTGTAAAGTTGTAGACAAGCGTCTGAAGCATTCACAGCCCTTTGCTCTCGGATCGACACTGCTACAGTGATCCCTGCACCAGCTCTGAAGAGGCGACCCCAGCGCTGGCTTCTGTCTTCCTGAAGCCTCTCTCTAGCCGCGCACGCGGTGGACTTACCTCCGAGGAGCTCTCTGCTCCCTTCTCACCCCCGTTTCCTGCTGGTCGTGTGCAGCTGCTGTCCAGCTGGTATCTGCTTGGCTAATGTGTGAACTCACACCCCAGGTGGTGCCGCAGGGAGCTGAGACCACAGGTGTGACCTGTGTCTTGTGACCGGGGGTGGGGGGTGGCCCCCGCTCCTGAGGTCTGCCAAACATGAGACAGCGGCGGCTCCCCTCTGCGTGCCTGACAAATGCCCACTCACCCAAGCCTTACCCAGCCAGGCAGGGTGCTCCCGTCCCTGGCAGACACAGGGAAAAACAGGGCAGGGAAGCTGCGGGTGATCCGTGGGGGGTTCCCTCCACGCCAGCCTGCGCTCAGGGTCAGAAAGGCTTCTGTGCGGGCGGCCAGTTACAAGTGGAGTGCCCACAGTGCTCCTGGCACAGAGTGCTTCCTCTCAGGACACCCTTCATCTCCACCCTCCTGAGGAGAGTGAAAGTCTCCCTTTCTACAGCACTGCTGATCAGACGCCTCTCGAGGCCCTCTCCCCAACACTTCTCAGCAGATTCTCTGTCTTCAAGAATCTTCAGCCGCTGAGTGGCACGAATAGCATTTACGGATGGAGCTGGACCATGGTTAATAAAAGCTCCCAAGAAGGCAGCCCATGTGAGCGATGCAGAAGGTGTGAAGAATTTTAAATTGAAAGTGACAAGCATCCTGCATGCCTAGGTGTGCCCATGTTTTCACTACATGACTGGAGCGCCAAAATGCCGGCTTCTTGTCTGAATATTAATTAGTATTTAAGACTCATTAAGCTGGTTTTAGTGATTTATTTCATTCTGTAATTAGATATGATAATTAGATTATCTCTATCAGATTTTCAACTTTCCCTTAATAAGAAAGTGTTCAATAAATGCAGATATAAATTTATCAAATTGCAATACACCATTTGAATTAGGTTGCAAATCTTGTTTTGAAATCGTTGGACAATAGTCTGACAATGGGGAGATGTTTTTTGTTCATCTGAACACATGTTTCCCAGGGGGTCAGTGTGTCCCGGTGGTATTTTGGGACCTGTGTCAGACGACATAACTGCCTCATGGTATTAAATTTTGACCTTCAGAATTCAGTGGGAAATTGATGGAATGGCACCACACCCGTTTATGGCTGGCCTATGTCATTTATAGCATTCTAAAGAACGGTTCCTTCTCAGACGGAAGCAGTTCCTTATGGAAGATAGCATAGAATAAGACATATGTAATAAACTGGAATGAGAACCAGTTAATTAGTCCTGGCCCTTTGTTTATGCAACTGTGTAGTTACATGAACGTGTGTATAAGCCACCCTTCAAATCAGGAGTAGATAGATAATTTGTGCCATTTATGGGAGATAGATAATTCTGCTTAAGAAGGGATTGAATCTGTCTACTTTGCTATAAATCAAGCAACGTGTCAGGGCTGATTCCACAGATCAGTAAAATAAAAGCCAGGAAGCAGAGACAGAGATCAGAGTTATTTTGGTCTGGCTCCCGGGAGGGCCGGTATCCGGAGTGCTGGGACCCACGCTGGCGCCGGACCCGGGTCCTTCCCGTGCCTGGCACTGCCCACGGTTCCTGTAGATGCTGCCCTCGGAGCAGCCCCGAGGGCACCCGGAGCCTCTCCGTCTGCTCTCCAGTGTGGAGACGGCGGCCAGGTTCAGAGCCGGCAGTGGTTCCCAGGGATCTGGGGCTCCTCTCTCACTAGAGAAGTGAATACCGTGTTTCCTTAAACATGAATGCGGACATGTGGTCTGACACATGCTCTGAAAATGGGGCAGAATATCTGAAGTCAGGTCTGCTCCAGTCAGTCGGGACATATGGGCACCGTTCAGAGAGACTCTGCATCTGAATTTCTGATTTGCTCTAAGCCCAGTAGCCCCAGCTTTGTTGGCTGCGTGACACTGGGAGCCACCACCCCTGTGTGCGAAGCGCCAGTCTCGGGGCTGGGATGCCAGCGTAAGCAGAGCAAAGAAACCCTGCCCTGCGCACGCCTGCCCAGACCCTCCTGTTGGTGAGCATATACTGAATAGGATTGAAATGGCTATTTTTCCATAGATTTGGAGGAATCTTATGGAGCTTTCATGTGGCTTAATATTTTCAGCCTGGGAATTTGGGCAAGAAGTTACCCGTGAAAACATGCCCTGCTGTTCATCTGGCACCAAGGAGGGCCTGAGGGAGGGGCGGAGCCTCCCCTAAGGCTGGGGCTTGGAAGTGGTGGGCTTAGGGGGGCGGGCAAAGACATTTGGCAGAAGGAGAGCATGAAGGTGAGGGCCCGGCTGTGGTACAGGAGGGCGCGGGAGCGGCCCTATGCTGAGAGGGCAGCTCGCGGCCTGGGAGCGAGGGCGCGCCTGCAAGCCGGCGTGGGCTGGTCTCCAGGGCCTTTTCTGCACGCGGTACCTGTCCTGTCCTCGCACCAGAGGAGGAAAGGGAAAGACAGGGACGACGGAGGGCCCATCTCCCCGAGGGCTGACCGAAGGAGGCCGTGGGCAGACCGACGGCTAACAATGTTTACAGCGGCACTAGGAAGAGGCAGGTCCTTCCAGACGCCAGCCGGGGCTGGAAGCTGGGTGAGGCTGGCTTGGCTGGGATCAGCAGCACAGCCGAGAGGCGGGCCACACCCCCGGCACCATGGCCGTCTGGACCAAATCCCAGTGAGCGACTTCAGCGGGTGCCGGCTCTGAGCACCAGTGTCCCCCCCGACGCTGACCCTGAAGTTAATAGTGTATGCTAGGTCTTCTTTTTGACCCAGTTTAACCTTGGATTTTTTTTTTTTTTCTCTTACTCTCCGCAAGCTCTGCAAGTCTGTCCAGCTCCACAACGCGGCTCTCCTGGGGAACCTCGGCCCCCACGGTCCCCACTGCTCCCCGCCTACAGGGCCGTGCCCCCGATTTATGTGTTGAGCCTGCAGAACTAGCGCTTTATTCCACTCTGCCTCTCACTTGGACATCTGAAAGATGTGTTATTCTCATTTAGAATATTTGCATAATTCTCTCCACACACCAGTGCTAAGTATGAAGTCTCTGCCCTCTGACTCTCTTGTGAGGGAGAAAGTACTGAACGCAGTTGGAAACATGAGTGTTGACGACACGACTGGATGGGCCACGCCTGCGCAGAGCTGCCTAAGTCACAACAGGAGAGCCCGCCTTACTTCAGGCGGACAGAATGCTCTCTGAGAGCAGTGGCAGCGAGGCTGGAGTGGAAGAGGCAGAAAGAGGGGCCATTCAGATGGGGAGCAGTGGGAGGTATTCCAGGCAAGGGAGAGCAAACATCTTAAGGGGAGAAAGAGCCGCCAATTCCAGAATCTCTTGGAAAGCAGAGAGCAGCCTGGAGCTGCGGTGGGACGGCTGGGCAGGGGCATGTCCCTCAAAAACACAGCACCGTGGGCTCTCGGGTAAGACGTCCTGGACGGAAGGCTCCAGCCCTGCAACTTAGGATAGAAAGACTCCTGGGGAAAGCTCTGCTGTCCTGGCAGATGCAGTCCAGGAGTACGGCTGCCCCCAGGTAGGACCGCCCAGCATTTTAAATGGGGCCACTGCCACCCAGGAACTGGATCTTCAGCTGGATTTAATTCTAATTATTAATATTTAAAATATAAAACCCAAGGCTCAGTTCCATTGTTGGAAAAGTTTTAAATGTACTTAGAACAACGTGGGAAGGTGAATCCACTTTTTCAGCAGTCAGCTTCGTGAAGTCTACATGCAGATCAACTGTTTCTGATAAGAAGCTGGCATCCAAATTGTGATGTGCCCTCAGTGCCAGACACACGCTGCATTTGGAAGAAGAAGGCAAATATCTCGTTAACCATTTTATATAGATTAAATGTGAAAGTGGCATTTATACATGGGGTTAAATAAATAGATGACAAAAATAAATTTCACCCCTTGCATGTTGCTTCTGTCAGTGTGACTGCTGGACAGTTGTAAGCTACGGATGAGCCCCATGTTCTATTTCTAGTAGACAGCGGCGGTGGAGACCTGCACGTCCTCGCCTCTAAGGTGGGGTGAGTTCGGGCCCGTCTGGCAGGTTCTGCTCATGGCTGACACAGGAGGTGAGGCATGTGGCTCAGTGCCTGCTACACAGCACGTGTCCGGGAGAGGCTAGGCGGTGTCATCCCTGAACGAAATTTCTCGCTGCTGATGCTCCCAGAATTCTTCCTGAGTCTCTCCCCTCCTCTCTCTGTACCCGCGTCACCTCCAGGACTCATCGGTTTCTCCCTGTGAATGGTTCCCAGCCCCTCCCTCTCCAGCATCTCTACCTCCTCCTCACCAGCCACAGGCACCGCCACCTTGTGCTTCAGTTCAGTTCCGTTCAGTTCAGTCGCTTGGTCGTGTCCGACTCTTTGCAACCCCATGGATTGCAGCACACCAGGCCTCCCCATCCATCGCCAATTCCTGGAGCTTACTCAAACTCATGTCCATTGAGTCGGTGATGCCATCCAACCATCTCATCCTCTGTCATCCCCTTCTCTTCCTGCCTTCAGTCTTTCCCAACATCAGGGTCTTTTCAAATGAGTCAGCTCTTCTCATCAGGTGGCCAAAGTATTGGAGCTTCAGCTTTAGCATCAATCCTTCCAATGAATATTCAGGGCAGATTTCCTTTAGGAGGGACTGGTTGGATCTCCTTGTAGTCCAAGGGACTCTCAAGAGTCTTCTTCAACACCACAGTTCAAAAGCATCAATTCTTTGGTGCTCAGCTTTCCTTATAGTCCAACTCTCACATCCATACATGACTACCAGAGAAACCATAGCTTTGACTAGACAGACCTTTGTTGACAAAGTAATGTCTCTGCTTTTTAATATATTATCTATGTTGGTCATAGCTTTTCTTCCAAGGAGCAAGCATCTTTTAATTTCATGGCTGCAGTCATCATCTGCAGTGATTTTGGAGCCCCCCAAAATAAAGTCTGACACTGTTTCCATTGTTTCCCCATCTACTCCCCATGAAGTGATGGGACTGGATGCCATGATCTTAGTTTTCTGAATGTTGAGTTTTAAGCCAACTTTTTCACTCTCCTCTTTCACTTTCATCCAGAGGCTCTTTAGTTCCTCTTCACTTTCTGGCATGAGGATGGTGTCATCTGCATATCTGAAGTTATTGATATTTCTCTGGGCAGTCTTGATTCCAGCTTGTGCTTCATCCAACCTGGCATTTCACATGATGTACTCTGCATAGAAGTTAAATAAGCAGGATGACAATATATCGCCTTGACATACTCCTTTCCCAATTTGGAACCAGCCTGTTGTTCCATGTCTGGTTCTAACTGCTGCTTCTTGGTCTACATACAGATTTCTCAGGAGGCAGGTCAGGTGTCCTGGTATCCCGTCTCTTGAAGAATTTTCCAGTTTGTTGTGATTCACTCAGTCAAAGGCTTTGGCATAGTCAATAAAGCAGAAGTAGATGCTTTTCTGGAACTGTCTTGCTTTTTTGATGATCCAGCGGATGTTGGCAATTTGATCTCCAGTTGCTTCTTAAACTGGTCCTCGTGTGCTTTGCCCCATAATTCTGAATTAAATGAGAGACTCTGCTAGTAATGAACATGCAGTCATTCGGGGGCCCCCATTGCTCTGGGGTGATGTGCCCGTATATCCCTACCCACCTTTCTGGCCTCACTGTCCACCCTGCTCTCTGCCTGCTCAGCCAGCCTGGACTTCCGCCACTGGCTCAGCTGCTTGGACACTTGCAGTCACCTGTTCCTAGTCACCTGTTTCCACTTTTCTTCTCCTGACGAACGCCTGCCTGCCCTTCAGAGCCCCACTCGAGTGAACCCTCCCACGAGCTTCTTCCCTGCATCTCAGAGCAGAGGGCTCTCTGCTGGAAGGCTTCGCAGCTCTGGGCTTTTCCTCCCCTGTGCTGTCCAGAGGGGCCGACTCACCTGAGACCACAGAGCACCTCCATCGGGGCTTGAGATCAGAGACACCACTTATGCCAGCAGTGAGTCACCCAGCTGTGGCCTGGGAGCGGTTGTCTGAAAGTCAGTTTTCCATTGTGAGCAACAAGTGTGCCAAAAGCCAATCAACTGAACATCAATTCAACAAATGACCAATTCACCAAATGGTATTAACCAGGAGGTAATTTGCTGAGCCACTGCTGAATTTCTGCATGTGACTTTTTGTTCCTGTAATTTCAGCCCCAGCCCAGGCTCTAAAACCCTCAAACATCCCCATGCTCAAACTGGTTACCCCAGTTTGTAGCAGCCACTGTGCCGTTGGCCAGAGGGAGGGGTGAGGTGAGGACAGGAGTGGGCTGGGGCGAAGCTGTGATGAGCGTGAGGACGAGGAGAATTGCCGCTCGAGAGTGGGCGGCTCATAGTGGACACTGGCTCTAAGACACCAGGAACCTGGTAGTCTGAGGGCTCCAAGAGGGCCGGGGATGGGGTGAGTGAATCGATAGATAACTAGCTGATTAATTCACACAAAGCACGTAGCTCAGTTCCTGACCCTCAGGTATGCGCGTTAGTATGGAGGACTCTGAAATAGTACAGCTTTTTGTTTCTCTAAGGAGCTGCTAATACCCTCTCTATATCAGTTAGAGAACTGTGTTCTCTGCTTGGTCTCTTCCTTCTCGGGAAGGTCTTCAGAATTGTCCGATTTGTAAACGTAAACTCTCACCAGGTGTGTCCAGGATGTCTGTGTGTTCCCTTCATCTCGGGGTCTTTCGGTCTGAGACCCTTCATCTTGTTTCACTTTTATTCTAGAAACTCTATTGTCCGAAGGTCCTCAACTGTTCCTCCCTCCAGTGTGTTCTTCCTGAGGCATTTCTTATCATATGTGCAAGCTTCTCTGCGTGGCCTTTGAATCTCTTAGCTTTAAGCTTCTGCTCACTTCAGACTTTCTAGCCGTCTTTGAGAAGAGTCCTTAAATATTATTCGCCAGCTCAAGATGTTTCACTTTAGGGGCAAGATTCCTCCCATATAGTCAATCTGTTTTTAAACAAGCCTTTTAAGTGTAATATACATATAGAAAAGGCAAGAGCTGTTGTTGAGTCGCTCAGTCGTGTCCGACTCTTTGCGACCCCATGGACTGCAGCACGCCAGGCCTCCCTGTCCTTCACTATCTCCCGGAGTTTGCTCGAACTCATGTCCATTGAGTCAGTGATGCCGTCCAACCACCTCATTCTCTGTTGTCCTCTTCTCTTCCTTCCTTCCAGCATCAGAGTCTTTCTCAAGTCAGCTCTTCACATCAGGTGGCCAAAATATTAGAGCTTCAGCTTCAGCGTCAGTCCTGCCAATGGATATTCAGGGCTGACTTTCTTTACGATTGACTGGTTTGGTCTCTTTGCAGTCCAAAGGACTCTCCAAAGTCTACTTCAGGTTGTCCGAGAGCACTGGCTTTGGGTGCCCCGTCTCAAGCATCGAACTCGTATTGGTTATGAGAAGAAGGGAGGGGCCTTCTGGGTGGGCAGGACACAGGCAAGCCTATGGCCGATTCCTGTTGACGTGTGGCAAAAACCACCACAACATTGTGAAGTAGTTATCCTACAATTAAAATAAATAAACTAATTTAATAAAAAATATATTCGGGGGAAAAAAGAATCTTCTCCACCACTACAATTTGAAAGCATCTATTCTTCGGCTCTCAGCTTTCTTTAGGGTCCAAATTTCACATGCATACATGACTACTGGAAAAACCATAGCTCTGATTATACAAACCTTTGTCAACAAAGTAATGTCTCTGCTTCCTAATACAGGGTCTATGTTTCTCACAGCTTCTCTTCCAAGGGGCAAGCATCTTTTAATTTCATGGCTGCATTCGTCATCTGTAGTGACTTTGGAGCCCAAGAAAATAAAGTCTGTCTCTGTTTCCACTGTTTGCCCGTCTATTTGCCACGAAGTGATGGGGCTGGATGCCAGGATCTTAGTTTTGTGAATGTTGAGTTTTAGGCCGGCTTTTTCACTTTCCTCTTTCACCCTCATCAAGAGGCTTCTCAGCTCCTCTTTGCTTTCTGCCATTAGACTGGTGCCATCTCCATATCTGAGATTGTTGATATTTCTCCCAGCAATCTTGATTCTAGCTGGTGATTGATACAGCCTGGCATTTCGCATGTTGCACTCTGCATATAAGTTAAATAAGCAAGGTGACAATATACAGCCTTGACGTTCTCCTTTCCCAATTTGGAACCAGTCGATTGTTCCATGTCTGGTTCTAACTGTTGCTTTTTGACCTGCATACAGGTTTCTCAGGAAGGAGATCAGATGACCTGGTATACCCATCTCTTTAAGAATCTTCCATAGTTTGCTGTGACATTGTACAGGAGACAGGGATCAAGACCATCCCCATGGAAAAGAAATGCAAAAAAAGCAAAATGGCTGTCTGAGGAGGCCTTACAAATAGCTGTGAAAAGAAGAGAAGTGAAAAGATATAAACGTCTGAATGCAGAGTTCCAAAGAATAGCAAGAAGAGATAAGAAAGCTTCCTCAGTGATCAATGCAAAGAAATAGAGAAAAACAACAGAATGGGAAAGACTAGAGATCTCTTCAAGAAAATTAGAGATACCAAGGGAACATTTCATGCAAAGATGAGCTCGATAAAGGACAGAAATGGTATGGACCTAACAGAAGCAGAAGATATTAAGAAGAGGTGGCAAGAATACACAGAACTGTACAAAAAAGATCTTCATGACCAAGATAATCACAATGGTGTGATCACTCACCTAGAGCCAGACATCCTGGAATGTGAAGTCCAGTGAGCCTTAGAAAGCATCACTATAAACAAAGCTAGTGGAGGTGATGGAATTCCAGTTGAGCTATTTCAAATCCTGAAACAAGATGCTGTGAAAGTGCTGCACTCAATATGTCAGCAAATTTGGAAAACTCAGCAGTGGTCACAGGACTGGAAAAGGTCGGTTTTCATTCCAATCCCAAAGAAAGACAATGCCAAAGAATGCTCAAATTACCGGACAATTGCATTCATCTCACATGCTAGTAAAGTAATGCTCAAAATTCTCTAAGCCAGGCTTCAGCAAATGTGAACCATGAACTTCCAGATGTTCAAGCTGGTTTTAGAAAAGGCAGAGAAACCAGAGATCAAATTGCCAACATCCAGTGGATCATCGAAAAAGCAAGAGAGTTCCACAAAAATATTTCTTTCTGCTTTATTGACTATGCCAAAGCCTTTGACTGTGTGGATCACAACAAACTGTGGAAAATTCTGAAAGAGATGGGAATACCAGACCACCTAACCTGCCTCTTGAGAAATCTGTATGCAGGTCAGGAAGCAACAGTTAGAACTGGACATGGAACAACAGACTGGTTCCAAATAGGAAAAGGAGTACGTCAAGGCTGTATATTGTCACCCTGCTTATTTAACTTCTATGCAGAGTACATCATGAGAAATGCTGGGCTGGATGAAGCACAAGCTGGAATATCAATAACCTCAGATATGCAGATGACACCATCCTTATGGCAGAAAGTGAAGAGGAACAAAAAAGCCTCTTGATGAAAGTGAAAGAGGAGAGTGAAAAAGTTGGCTTAAAACTCAACATTCAGAAAACAAAGATCATGGCATCTGGTCCCATCACTTCATGGGAAATAGATGGGGAAACAGTGTCAGACTTTATTTTTGGGGGCTCCAAAATCACTGCAGATGGTGACTGTAGCCATGAAATTAAAAGACGCTTACTCCTTGGAAGAAAAGTTATGAGCAACCTAGATAGCATATTCAAAAGCAGAGACATTACTTTGCTGACTAAGGTCCATCTAGTCAAGGCTATGGCTTTTCCTGTGGTCATGTATGGATGTGAGAGTTGGACTGTGAAGAAGGCTGAGCGCCAAAGAATTGATGCTTTTGAACTGTGGTGTTGGAGAAGACTCTTGAGAGTCCCTTGGACTGCAAGGAGATCCAACCAGTCCATTCTGAAGGAGATCAGCCCTGGGATTTCTTTGGAAGGAATGATGCTAAAGCTGAAACTCCAGTACTCTGGCCACCTCATGCGAAGAGTTGACTCATTGGAAAAGACTCTGATGCTGGGAGGGATTGGGGGCAGGAGGAGAAGGGGACGACCGAGGATGAGATGGCTGGATGGCATCACGGACTCGATGGACGTGAGTCTGAGTGAACTCCGGGAGATGGTGATGAACAGGGAGGCCTGGCGTGCTGCGATTCATGGGGTCGCAAAGAGTCGGACATGACTGAGCGACTGAACTGAACTGAAGCGAACACAGTCAAAGGCTTTAGTGTAGTCAATGAAACAGAAGTAGATGTTTTTCCGGAAGTCTCTTGCTTTTTCTATGAAACAAACAACGTTGGCAATTCGATTTCTGGTTCCTCTGCCTTTTCTAAATCCAGCCTGTACATCTGGCAGTTCATAATAGAAAAGGGAATGAAACACAAATGGGCATTTTGTCTGTAAATCAAACATCTGAAGCCCCTTACAGCCTCTTCTGCAGCAATCTCTCTCCCCACTACTGGTGAATACCACTCCAGCTTCTGTGCAACAGTCTCTCTCTCGCTCTCTCTCTCTTTTTTTTTTTTTTTACTGAAAAACTCATGACTTTATTCAGATGAAGGTCCTCTACAAAAAGCAGGATTCTGTCAGCCGTGTCTGTGACACATTTACAAAATATCTTTGCTTTTTTTAAAATTTTGGTCAAATTAAGAACGGTTGATTAAGAACATTTCCAGTAAGAAGAAAAACATGGGGTAGTAACTTAAAGAACTCAATGAAAACTTCTATTTTTAGTTCTTAAACAACACGCAGAGCGTTCTTCCTCTCAGGGCTCCGTGTGGGCCGAGGCGCCTTGTCCGTGCTGCCCCGGTGGGCCGGCCGCCGCGCCCTCTGGGGCAGGTATTGCACGTCGGGCTTCGTGGACGCTCCGCAGCGTCCCTGCACACGGCATCTCTGCTCAGTAGTTTCCGGGCACTTGTCACACATCTTCTGCTCCTTTTTCGTTGCTGAAATAGGGGATAGGTGATCCATGACTTGCTGTAGAATATCCTTAGTCACTGGGAGGCAGATTGCTGAAATAGTATTGTGGTGCCAGTTGCATAGATAGCTCGGGAGCTATCTCGGAGGCGGTCCTGATGTAGTTGTTGTTGGTGATGCTGAATTTGTGGAAGAGAACCCACTCGGGCATCTTCCTGGCAGCGGAGTAACGGGGTGCGACCTGGCTGTGCATCAGTTCTCTTCATAGTCTGTGCTTTTCCTCTTGTTTCCGTATCCCTAAGCAGAGTCAGCACCACCACCATCATCACTAGTAAAAGTAACCCAGGCATCGTTACAAGCTCTTTCCCTACGTTAACCAGAGTGCCCTCACAACAAATCTACAAGGTACCTTGAAGCCTTCACCTCGTTTCACAGATAAATCAATAAAGACAGAGAGTTAATTTTCACGCACAAAGATGCTTAGAAAGTAGCAGAGTTGTGAGGCTGTGGAGGGGTTTTCCTCCTGAGCCCTGTGAACTCAGCTACTATGCTTTCTGCATTCTCATAGGTACATTTGCGATTCAGGAATCAGTTCAGTTCAGCCGCTCAGTCGTGTCCGACTCTTTGCGACCCCATGGACTGCAGCACGCCAGGCCTCCCTGTCCATTGCCAGCTCCCGGAGTCTAACCAAACTCATGTCCACTGAGTCGGTGCTGCTGACTCGTCCTCTGTCGTCCCCTCTCCTCCTGCCTTCTCCTGCCTTCTCAGCATAGTGGGCAGTTTTCTTTTTTCTGTTTTAACTTTTTGTTTTTGCTCAATGTTATGTTTGTAGGAATTATCCATGTTTTCATGTATGGGTATAATTAAGTTTTTATTTTCCTCTTAATGGACATTTGGGTTGTTCCCAGAATTTGACTGGTTTGGAGAATACCACTTTGGATATTCTGTACAAGGGTCTGATGTGCCAATAATGGGATGTCCAAGGTTGCACCCAGGACTGAGACTGGCACATTGAAGGAGATAATCCCTATCTATCAGCTGGCTCTCTGCATATCCATCTCTATCTATCTACCCACCCGCATCTATCTGCCTATTTATCTATCAAGAGAAACTAGAAAGGGGCAGACTGAGAGAAAACGTGCGAGTGGCAGAGTGTGCCCCCTGAGCTGATGCCCCCCGCACTCACACGAGCCGCATGTACAGGCGTCCATTTCTCCACCCCCTTAGTGACATTCAGCGTCATCAGACCTCTGAGTTTGTAGGTATGCAAAGATTCCTCACTTTGTTTCTAGTTTGAATGTCCATGATAACCCATAAGGTGCAGCTCTGTTATCTGTACTTACTAACCCAGGGTCACCATCCTCCAGGTTCTAAAGCCTGCTGATCTGAGGTGGAGCAGGTGTCATAATAACAGAAATAAAGTGCACAGTAAATGCAATGTGCTTGAATCATCCTGAAGCCATCTCTCCTGGCCCTGCCCATGGAAAATCATCTTTCACAAAACCGGTCCCTGGTGACAAACAGTTTGGGAACCATTGTTACTAATCAATGAATATTCTTTCTGAAGAAGTAGTTTGCCTAATTCCTTTTATTCTTTTCTGACATGCAGGATTTCTTTTCTAGGTAATATTTTGCTAGTTATATATATGAAGTGTCTTCTCTAATTATGTGGTTTATCTTTTCATACTGTGAATGGTGTATTTCAATAAGTATAAGTTTCTTGTTTTACTGAAGGTGAATCTATCAGTGTTTCTCTCTAGAGCTGGTGCCTCGACTGGCTTATTTCAAGTATATTTACTTCCCCAGTTTAGTTCAGTTCAGTTGCTCAGTTATGTCCAACTCTTTGCGACCCCATGGACTGTAGCACGCCAGGCCTCCCTGTCCATCACCCACTCCCGGAGCTTGCTCAAACTCATGTCCATGGAGTCGGTGATGCCATCCAACCATCTCATCCTCTGCCGTCCCCTTCTCCTCCCGCCCTCAATCTTTCCCAGCATCAGGGTCTTTTCAAATGAATCAGTTATTCACATCAGGTGGCCAAAGTATTGGAGTTTTAGCTTCAGCATCAATCCTTCCCCAGAGGCAATAAATACATTCTCCCATACAGAAGTTTAGTTCACCCAGTAGAACTTTCATTTGTCTTAAAATGATGTGTGTATCTTAGAATATAAGTTTAATTTTATGTATTTAAAATTTTTTCCTGTATTTTTTGAAACAGTATACTTTCTACACTGAATTAAAGTGTAATCTCTGTCATAAATCAAGCGTCCACCTTTTCATGCATTTGTTTCTGAACACTCTACTCTGCTCTATTTCTGTATTTGTCTACGCCTGCACCAATTTTATCCTTTTTGACTACCATGGCTCTAACACTAGTCCTGGTGCAGGTAGAAGAAACCCTCTCACCGTCTTTATTCAAGAGCACTGTACCTCTCCCTGACTGTAAACGCCACGTAAGGGTTGCATTAAGCTTCTGAACTCAAACACACATACACGCATAACTGTTCATATTTTAATTGAGATAATCTTAAATGTTGAATTAACGTCTTAATTACATGGAGGCTTTCAACGCAGGGACATGACATAGCTTCATATAGCTGGATCTTTCTAAAAGTTATCAATAAATTCCATCATGTTATCTGCCGAATTCTTACCACACCTCTAGTTCTAGTTAAATATATTTTAAGAAATGTGGTCAATGTTTTTGTTGACATTTTAGAAAATACATTTTTTCATTTAATTTGTTTAACTTTCTCTTCATCAAACTTAACTGATTTTTATATGGAATTTTATTTCAGCAAACTTCTTTGCCTAACATTTTAGTTGTTGTAAATTAAGAGAAGAATCTTTGGGATTATTTATGCATACAATCATAGAAAATGTAAATTTTTTTTTTGTTTTTTTTCCAAATAGATACCTTCTATTTGTTTTTCTTTCTTTTTTTTATTTGTTTCTCTTGACTTACTATCTTGGCTAGAATTTCTAGTAAACTACTGAACAGAAATGATAATAAGCAGAACATTTATTTCACTTCTGACCTCAAATGTACATGCTCACTTATTCACCATTCAGTGTTACAACAGAAAATCCCCAAAGCAGTGCAACTTCTAGCTACACAGACTCAAACTCCACACTCAAAGTAGAAGAAAAGAATGCACATTTCCAGACCAAAAAACCCAAAAGACTTTTTACCTCAGGCTCTGCTGTTGTACTCAAGATACCTGGCTTTAAACCAAAGAAAGCATAAAAAATCCACAAACTGTAACGAGACAAAAAAGCCTCAGAACCACACACTGTTGGAATTATCAGACAAGGAACATAAAAAAAAATAACTGCATGTAATGTCTCTTGCGGACACAGATGAATATGGTGCACGTTCAGGTGGCTGAATTTTAGCAAAGAGATGGACACTATAAGAAAAAAAATCACATGACTTAAAAAGTCACTAACAGAGATGGAGAATGCCTTCAACAGACTCATCAGCAGAAGTGACACAGCTGAGAAAAGAATCGGTGGACTTGAAGCCAGGGCCAGAGAGTTTACCCGGCTACGGCACACAAGGAAAAAGGAGGGACAGAAACAGCAGAACGTCCAGGAGCTGCAGGACCCATCCAGGGGCCCAAACGTGCAGCTGCAATCCCACAGACCAAAGAGGAAGAGGACGGCACAAAAGAGACGCTCTAGGAGAAAATGGTTGAGGATTTCCTAAAATTAATGCAGACGCCAAACCACAGATCTGAGGAGCTAAGAAAACATCAGCAAAATTATTACCAAAAGTAAACCTTCCAAAAGAAAAAAGAGAAATAGATAAATTCTAATCACTGTCTAATACTTAAGCTCATGTCCATTCTAATTAAACAAGCAGATTATTTAAGTAGGGACAACAGAAAGTTACTGCACACAACAGTCATAGAATGCATGTTTTTTAAAAACCATTTACGGAACATTCACCAAAGCATGCCACTTGCTAGACTATTGTGCTGTGCTAAGTTGCTCAGTCGTGTCCACCTCTTTGCAACTCCACGGACTGTCACCAGCCAGGCTCCTCTGTCCATGGGGATTCTCCAGGCAAGGATACTGGAGTGGGTTGCCATGCCCTCCTCCAGGGGATCTTCCAGAACCAGGGATCAAACCCAGGTCTCCAACACTGCAGGCGGATTCTTTACTGTCTGAGCCAGCAGGAAGCCCTGATGGACTGTGAAGCAAGACTGCTCCTATTTCACATGACTAACACCATACAGAATGTAGCCTTGAAGTTGCAGATGTTGGCAATTAATCATCAATTAAACATCTGCTGGATCATGGAAAAAGCAAGAGAGTTCCAGAAAAACATCTATTTCTGCTTTATTGACTATGCCAAAGCCTTTGACTGTGTGGATCACAATAAACTGTGGAAAATTCTGAAAGAGATGGGAATACCAGACCACCTAACCTGCCTCTTGAGCAATCTGTATGCAGGTCAGGAAGCAACAGTTCGAACTGGACATGGAACAACAGACTGGTTCCAAATAGGAAAAGGAGTACATCAAGGCTGTATATTGTCACCCTGCTTATTTAACTTATATGCAGAGTACATCATGAGAAACGCTGGACTGGAAGAAACACAAGCTGGAATCAAGATTGCCAGGAGAAATATCAATAACCTCAGA
>NW_024070185.1:109720403-109832514 GCF_014754425.2 Oryx dammah
AAAGTTGGCTTAAAACTCAACATTCAGAAAACAAAGATCATGGCATCCGGTCCCATCACTTCATGGGAAATAGATGGGGAAACAGTAGAAACAGTGTCAGACTTTATTTTTTTGGGCTCCAAAATCACTGCAGATGGTGACTGCAGCCATGAAATTAAAAGACGCTTACTCCTTGGAAGAAAAGTGATGACCAACCTAGATAGCATATTCAAAAGCAGAGACATTACTTTGCCAACTAAGGTCCGTCTAATCAAGGCTATGGGTTTTCCTGTGGTCATGTATGGATGTGAGAGTTGGACTGTGAAGAAGGCTGAGCGCCAAAGAATTGATGCTTTTGAAGTGTGGTGTTGGAGAAGACTCTTGAGAGTCCCGTGGACTGCAAGGAGGTCCAACCAGTCCATTCTGAAGGAGATCAGCCCTGGGATTTCTTTGGAAGGAATGATGCTGAAGCTGAAGCTCCAGTACTTTGGCCACCTGATGAGAAGAGTTGACTCATTGGAAAAGACTCTGATGCTGGGAGGGATTGGGGGCAGGAGGAGAAGGGGACGACCGAGGATGAGATGGCTGGATGGCATCACTGACTCGATGGACGCGAGTCTGAGTGATCTCCGGGAGATGGTGATGGACAGGGAGGCCTGGCGTGCTGCGATTCATGGGGTCGCAAAGAGTCGGACACGACTGAGCGACTGAACTGAACTGAACCTTGTTGAACTGGGAGAAAATAACCAGAGGCTTCAGTGCATCCGTGGCGGCAGGAGATGCAGGCAGTGACAGACGCCTGAGCCCCGGCAGGCCGTCCGCTCCCCGCGGCCCTTCCTGAGCTTCCTGGTCTCTTCTCTGACGCCTGAGCCCCGGCGGGCCGTCCGCTCCCCGCGGCCCTTGTCTTTTGCAACATGGAGGAGTCTCCCCAGTTGGGCGTCTCCCGTCAGTACTCGTCCAGTCTCCCCATGGCGATAGCAAATGCGGAGTGGGTAGCAGGACGGGTTATGGCTCCTCCGGAAGCTGCCTCCATGCGTCCCCCGCCTTCGCAGCTGCCGCTCTGGGGCCCCCGCTCCCTCTGCCTGTGGTGTGGCCTCAACAGTTTTCCGTGATGACTGCTTCCAAGAAGACGTGTGCCTTCTCCTAGAGGAGTCTCTCAGTTCTTTGTTAGTAGATAGGCCCGATTTTCTGTAGTCAGCACTTTCACTTTCCTTATTCATGTTGACTTATTAGCACCCAGCAGGATGGGGGAGCCCGGTGGGCTGCTCTCTATGGGGTCACAGAGAGGTGGACACGACTGAAGTGACTTAGCAGTAGCAGCAGCCTTCAGACGCCCTGGCGGCCTGAGCTCACTCCCCACTGAGTGCATTTGAGCAGCCCCACCCTGCTCTCAGCTGTACCTGCCCTCTATGTGAACCGACATTCCATAATCCCCTCTTTAATTCAAAGCCATTTTATAGTGTCTTCCACAACCCCTGCTTGGTGTGTGAAGCATTGCCTCGCTTCTTCTGCAGACTTAGCTTGCTGCCCATCCAGGGCAGGTGCGTCCGTCTTTGGCCTCACACCTAAGGCAGGGCTCCCTGGATGCCCTGCAACCCGTCCTGACTGCTCCTTCCAGAGGCAGTAAAGGGATGAGGAGAGAAGAGAGGCACTGCCTCCTGAGAAAGGGTTGGGGGAGAAGGCCCGCTCTGCTCTTTACTCTCTTGCTGTTGGTAAACGTCTCCTCTGTCAGTGAATTCCACAAGGTCAGGCTCCTGGAGTTAGCCTGACATTAGTTCTTCACACTCTAACCAGTATTACCCGTTGGAAAAGGCAGAGATCTTTGTCAGATGAAGAAACTGGAGTCCAGAATTCTTGAGACTCACCATTTGTGAAAGATGAATGCTTTTGTCTCCATGGGAACTAGGCCCGTCCTCCTCTTCCGCCCCCTCCCTCAGCAGGAATTACTGAAGATGTGTTACTGGAGTAATTCCCGGGCTGCACTCGCCCTGGCCGAGGGCAGTTATTCCCAGGTGCAGGCTCCCACGGGATGGACACAAAGACTCCTCTAGGCATGAGCAGTCTACATGGGGGTCCATAACGATTTTCTTTCTCTTCAAACGCATTCTGAAAAAGGCATCACACGAGCACTGGACGATGGTTCCTGGACACCTAGAATGCAATTGTTCTGACAACTTACACCGTTAACCTAAACAAATAAGGGAGCATTTCCAACTTTCTAGAAGTTTCAGCTAGTTTGATTTTCTTCTAGGAAGACATGTTAGTAGAAAGGCTAAGAAAGATCAACATTACTGCAAACCAGCAGTCGATTGCCATGTCTGTGCGTGGAGAGTCCTTAGGGCTGGGCCCCTCCTGCTTCTTACCCTGCTTCAGCAGAACCACTCTCTGTCTAGCCGCGCTTCTGGGTCCAGGGAGAGACCCAGGGAGAGACCCAGGGAGAGCTGACAGGCAGTGGACACATTTGTAGGAAACAAGTGCAGCATCCACAGAGAGGCCAGACTCACCTTTCACCTGGGATTTCAGTCTCTTAAGAAATCGACAGATACATTGCGTGTTGTGTGGCTCCAGGCCCCTTCCCTGACTAGTAAAGGTCCCTGATCAGCCATGACTGAATTGTATAAGGAACTGCCTGGCCTAAATCTATCTTTATGAGACCTCCCTGAATGGCAGGGTCTGCAGACGGTTCCCTATGATACCCTTGTAGATTTGGGTTTTTATCAAATAACCCAGTAAGTTCCATGAAAATCAAGGGTTATTGAGATAAGTCCTAGTTTTGTTCATGGCTGATTATTCTTTGAAAAAGAAAAAAAAGCATATTCTTCATGCTGGAAGAGATGCCAACATCCACCAGCCAAAACCGACCTTTTTAACAGAGGCAGAAACTAGCCTACAGAGGTCGATGTGCTGGCTCTGGTTCACAGCTAACCAGCGGCAGAGAGGCTGGACCGAGGGTCTCCTGGCCTGTCCTCCCTGCTGGATCCGCCCGCATGTGATCTCAGGGCCATGGTGAGGGACCCCGTAATACAAAGACATCGTGCCCCGTGTGTTCATTTGCAAGCTGGTGGCTTGGTGTTTAGAAGAGAGTGTCCCCAAGCTCAGGGTTAGAGAGCGAAGCACACTGCACAGTCAGCCACCAAAGCCCACCGGCCTGAAGCAGGGACGGGCGGGGGGAGCCGAAGCCGTGCTTCGCAGTGGGACTGGCGGGAACGCGCGAGCATATTGTTCTGAAAGGCGCGCTTTCCAGACAGCCCGCGACTTCCCGCTTTACTTCTAAGATAGATTTTTAAATTCCTTTCATTCAGCAGGGACGCTCTGAGTACCTGCCGCGTGCTCATCACCCTGTGGGTAATGCAGGCGTGAGCCTCATAGAGGTCGCGTCACCACGTGGAGGCTGGAGAGGACACCGGCTCATTCCACGTCAGGAGCTGAAAGTGCGCGAGAAAACAGGAAGCAGGAGGACGGCGGGGCCGACAGAGGAGGCGAGGCGGCTCTAAGTGAGATGAAGGCGCAGGCGTGATCCCGAGAGCGCCCCGAGGAAAGGAGGTGCAGCAGAGAGACTGTGCCCTGCCCCTGGGCCTGCAGGACCTCCAGCCCGGGGAGCCGCGGGGGTCTGCTGTGAGACCAGACTGGGAAGGAGAAGCCCCCGCATGCGAGGCTTTGTAGACCGATTATGAGCATTTTGCCTTTTATTTTCAGTAAAATGAGGGTCATTTCGTGACTTTGGACAGAGGTGTAACACGGTCTGCCGCTCGTTCTTCAAAGGGCCGCTCTGCCTTTTTCGCTGCCTGTAGACTGTGTCTGAGAAGCAAACAAACGAGGGAGACTTTGTAAAGCTTCTGGGAAAACCGAGTGGGGAGCGGTGGCGGCCCCTCTGGCTGGAAGTGCCGGGCGTGAGAAGAAGGGGCTGGACTCGGGGGATGCTGGAAACGTGGGTTCACTGATACAGGCTGCAGGGGAGATGGGTTTTGGTTTCTGCTGGAAGCGCAAGCAGAGGCGCCCCTCGTGGAGCTGGGGAAGCAGGCATGGGGTGGGGGGCTCAGCGCACACTGCCTTCGCCACCACTGCAGGGTGGTGCTGTGAGTCCGAGTCGGGGCAGAGAGGGGCCGCTCCGGGGCGTGGATGGCCTCTGTGCCCTGCGAGCGCCTCAGCCTTCGGGAGCGGCGTTCCGTGCACCGCCCTCGCGCTGACTCCAGGCGCGTCGCCTGGCACGCTGCACGCAGAGCCTCCCTCTCTTCCTAAGGGGGCCTCCTCGTTCTGACGGCGACACGCGGCTGTGATGACTGACAAGCGGAGCTGACAGGCACCTCTGCTGGTTCTGCTGAATCCCATCACATCTGCTGCAGTCAGGCCCTCTCGGGCGAGAAATCCAGAGCAACATTTTAGAGGCAGAAGAAAATCAGGACCAGGCTGCGCAGCAGCATTTGGGGTCTGGAAAGAGCAGACTCCCCACTCAGTGAGTTCAGTCGCATCCAGCTCTGCGACCCCGTGGGCCGTAGCCCACCAAGCTCTTCTGTCCCCGGGGCTTCCCAGGCAGACACACTGGAGTGGGTTGCCATTTCCTACTCCAGGCGATCCTCCTGACCCCGGGATCGAGCCTGAGTCTCTCGCTTTTCCTTCACTGGCAGGCAGACTGTACCACCTTACTATTTATTTATTCTTCTTTTAAATTTCACACAGAGGTGATACCATACAGTATGCATTCTTTTCTGACTTATTTCATTTAGCAAACTACCCTCTACATCCTTCCATGTCGTTGCAAATGACAAGATTTTTTAAATTTATTTTCGCATGAGTAGTACTCCATTGCGTGTGTGTGTGTGTGTGTGTGTGCATGTGTGTGTGCATGTGACTTTTTTATCCACTCACCTATGGGTGAACATTTCGGTTGCTTCCATAGATTGCCTATTGTAAATGATAATGCTTTGAACTTTGGGGTGAATATATATTTTGGAATTAGTGGAGGTTTTGTTTCAGATAAATATCCAGAAATGGAATTGCTGGATCACATATTAATAGCAGTTTTTAAGTTTTGAGGGCTCTCCATACTGTTTTCCACAGCGGCTGCACCAATTTGCGTCCCCCCCGACAAGGCACAAGAGTTCCCTTCTCTCCACAACCTCACCTGCACCTGCTGTCGCTTGCCTTCTTGCTGGTGGCCATTCTGACAGGTGTGAGGTCACACCTCACTGCGGGTTTCATTTGCGTTTCCCTGATGATGAGTACTGTTGAGAGTCACGTGACTCCCTTCCACGTGTCTATGCCTCCGCCCGTCTTATGATGGCGTTGTTTTGATGTTGACTTGGGTGAGCTCTTTTATGTTTTGGTTATTAGCCACTTACTGGATATATTGTCCGCAAATATCTCCTCTCATTCAGTAGGCTGCCTTTTCATTTTGTGGACAGTTTCCTTCACTGTGTAAACGTTTGTTTTTAGTTTGATGTAGTCCCATTTGTTAATTTTTGTTTTTATTCCCCTTGCCTGAGGAGCCATTTCCAAAGCAAAGTATTGCTAAGACTGATGCCAAAGAGTGTACCCCTTTGTTCCCTTCTAGCAGTTTTATAGCTTCAGGTCTCCGTTTTAAGTCTTTACTGCACTTGGAGTGTGCTTCTGTGCGTGATGTGAGAAAGTGGCCCGGTTGGGTTTCTGGCCTGTGGAAGTCCAGCTTGCCTCACACCGTCTATTGAAGAGTCTGCCTTTCCCCCACCGTGTATTCTTCCTTGCTCTGCCATAGGTAGATTGGCTGTGTCCATGTGGGTTCCTTCTGGGCTCCCTGCTCTGCTCCCTCTTGTTGACCTATGTGTCTGCTTCTGTGACAGTCCCCTACTGGTTTGATTACTGTAGCTTTCCAGGATAGTCTGAAATCAAATAGCATGACAGCTCTGCTCAGCGCTGTGTGGTGACCTCACTGGGAGGAGGTCTAAACAAGAGGGCGTGTATGTAGACATGTCACCAAATCACTTTGCTGTACAGCAGAAACTAACACAGCATTGTAAAGCAACTATATTTCAATAATTCCTTTAAAAAAAACATTGTCTAGCTCTTTGGCCTTTTGTGTTTTTATACAAATCATCCATCCATCTATCTATCTATATATGTTTGTTCATTCTCATTGTTCAGTCACCCAGTTGTGTCCAACTCTTTGTGACCCCATGGACTGCAGCACACCAGGCTTCCCTGTTCTTCACCATCTCCTGGAGCTTGCTCAAACTCATGTCCATTGAGTCAGTGATGCCATCCAACCATCTCATTCTCTGGCCTCCCCTTCTCCTCCTGCCTTCAATCTTTGCCACCATCAGGGTCTTTTCAAATGAGTCAGTTCTTCTCATCAGGTGGCCAAAGTATTGGAGCTTCAGCATCAGTCCTTCCAATGAATATTCAGGACTGATTTCCTTTAGGATGGACGGGTTTGATCTCCTTGCAGTCCGAGGGACTCTCAAGAGTCTTCTCAAACACCACACTTTGAAAGTCTGAATTCTTCAGCAGCTCAGCCTTCTGTCGGGTCCAACTCTCAAATCCACACATGACTCCTGGAAAAACCACAGCTTTCACCACAAGGACTTTTGTCGGCAAAGTGACGTCTCTGCTTTTAATGTCTAGGTTGGTCGTGGCCTTTCTTCCAAGGAGCAAGCATCTTTTAATTTCATGACTAGTTCTGTGAGAAATTCCGTTGGTATTTTGATAGGCATTGCACTAAATCTGCAGATTGCTTTGGATGGTACGGTCACTTTCACAATACACTAAATTTTCACTGAGTTAGTGTTTTGGCTGTCCCGGGCCTCTGCTGCGGGGCCTCTCCG
The DNA here is from genome assembly GCF_014754425.2 of Oryx dammah. NCBI lineage: Eukaryota > Metazoa > Chordata > Mammalia > Artiodactyla > Bovidae > Oryx > Oryx dammah. The sequence goes on from NW_024070185.1 coordinate 109,727,180, forward strand.
CTGGTCACAGGCCGGGGGCCCCCCTCTCGCTGTGGTCGCGGGCTCGCATCGCAGGGGCTCCTCCTTCTTCGGAGCATGGGCTCCAGACCGCGTGGTCTTTGGTCGCTATGTCACACACGCTCAGCACCTGTGGCTCCTGGACGCTAGACCTCAGCTTCAGCAGCTGGGGTGCACTGGCTTAGCTCCTCCACAGCATGTGGGATCTTCCCAGACCAGGAACAGAACCCAGGTCTCCTGCATTTTTAGGCGAATTCTTTACCAATGAGCCACCAGGGAAGACCCATTTTAACAATATTAACTGTTAAAATTGATCCATGACCAATCCATGCTCCAATCCATGTTCCAATCTATGACCAATCCATGACCAATCCATGACCAATCTATGTTCCAATCCATGACCAATCCATGCTCCAATCCATGTTCCAATCCACGATCAATCCATGACCAATCCATGTTCCAATCCATGACCAATCCATGACCAATCTATGTTCCAATCAATGACCAATCCATGGCCAACGTGTATCTTTCCATTCACTTGTGTCCTCTTTGGCTTCTCTCGTCAGTGACTTACAGTTTGCAGAGTATAAATCTTTTCCCTTTTTGGCTAGATTTATTCCTAGGCATTGAAACAGAAACAGTGAGAGACTTTATTTTGGGGGGCTCCAAAATCACTGCAGGTGGTGACTGCAGCCATGAAATTAAAGATGCTTGCTCCTTAAAAGAAAAGCTGTGACCAACCTAGAAAGCATATTAAAAAGCAGAGACATTACTTTGTCAACAAAGGTCCATCTAGTCAAGGCTATGGTTTTTCCAGTGGTCATGTATGGCTGTGAGAGTTGGACTATAAAGAAAGCTGAGTGCCGAAGAATTGATGCTTTTGAACTGTGGTGTTGGAGAAGATTCTTGAGAGTCTCTTGGACTGCAAGGAGGTCCAACCAGTCAATCCTAAAGGAAATAAGTCCTGAATATTCATTGGAAGGACTGATGCTGAAGCTGAAACCCCAATACTTTGGCCACCTGATGCAAAGAATTGACTCATTGGAAAATACCCTGATGCTGGGATAGATTGAAGGCGGGAAGAGAAGGGGACAACAGAGGATGAGATTGGATGGCATCACTGACTTGATGTACCTGAGCTTGAGCAAGCTCTGGGAGTTGGTGATGGACAGGGAGGCCTGGTGCGCTGCAGTCCTTGGGGTCACAGAGAGTTGGACACGACTGAGCGACTGAACTGAACTGATTCTTAGGCATTTCCTTCCTTTTGGTGCAAATAGATACACTGATAAACTCTATGCCAATTAATTTGGAAACTTTGTTATGCCCAAGTTGCAAAATCGCCCAATGACCACCAGGGAGCTGATAGCTGATGCAAAAGCAAGAGAGTTTTTATTACCAAGGTCGAGCTGGGGCTCCCACCGATACCGACAAAGGGGCTATAGGGAGGGGCCCCGGGTTTTGGTTTACATTGCTTATATAGGGAGTGTTCAGGAAAAAAAAGATTTCTAGGTAGGGGGACGTCTAATTGGTCACTTTCTTTCGAAGGATTGTGTGTTGGTTTTTGATTGGTCCCTATTACCTAGGTAGACCATGAGTTCCTGAGCGTTAAGTCAGGAGATTCTGGCCTGGGGTCCGATTGGCTCGTGGGTGGTGGGGTGAGGTCAGGGGATTTCCAAAGGCTCTTGGACTTCCAAAGGCTCTTTTCCCGGAACCTTACAAAACGGAGTTTTTCTGTTAACCAAATGAAGTAGCTTAGATTCTTCATTCCCCTGTTCTCTAGGATCCAGAACAGACCCAATCATGGATCTGGGGTCAGCTCTATATTGTCTCCCGCTAAGGGGACCGTTGGCAAGGCCGTATATTGGGATCTGCGCACCATGAGCTGCACCGCGTTGATGCGGTTTTTAATGAAGGCCACCAATTTGTTTAGTAAGCATGGCCTGACGGTGAGTAGCAGTAACAAGATAATCAGGGGCCCTTCCAAGGAAGATATGAGAGTTGTGAACCAGGGGGATGGGTTGAACCAGGATTCACACCAATTTTTGAGACATTTCTTTCTCTTTTTCTCTGACTCAGCCCTTCTCTTATCTTGGCCAGGGACTTCCTGATTACCCCTGAGTGATTCACATAAAAACAACGTTCTTCCCCTAATGCAGCACATAGGCCCCCTGAGAGACTTCATACTCAAGATACTTTTTGGGAATTGGGGCGGAGGTCTCTTTCTTCTGTAATTTCTTCCTGCTGTGCGTGGGCGTAGGCCTGCCTAGCAGAGCAGAAGTCTCTCTCTCTACCTGATCTAAGCTGGGGTTTTCACATCTGAAACCAGCCTCTACCCTCGTAGTAACAGCAATTTAGTTGGCCCCTCTCAGAGATGAAATAGACAAGGGCCAAACAGGAGGCCTAACAGGAGGGTCATCTCTGGTCCCGGAAACAGAAGGCAGCATTTGGGGTGAGGGGTGCAGGCTTTGTGACCCCTTCTGATGGGTTGGTGGTGAGGCAACAGAGCTGTGCTCCAGAAATCTTGTGTTCAGTCTGAAGTTACCATCTTCCACCTGGGTGGGAGCTCAAAGGCATAGGCATTGTTATGCATATTTCTTTGAGTAGGAACTAGGACTCTGTCTGGAGGCTGTACCAACCTTTGATTGTTTCTGTTTTTGTATCCCCTCCCTTCCCTGATTAGCATCCTATAGATAAGAAGTGGAGAACACAGAGCAGATCTGCACTCCAGAGCCCCACAGAGTCCCGCTCAGGTTTAATTTAGGGAACTAGGCAACTATGACTGTGATAACTTCTGTCAAAATGGGGCACAGGACTGCCCCAGCTTGGGGTATAGACACTGAATCGGAAGTATTTCTGAGTTCCAAGTTCTAGATCTGAGTCTTGTTGGAAGAGTGATAACTGGAATTTAGTAGACAAAATAAATCTCATTTCTTTTTAGAAGAATAGGCCTGAAACCCAGTCTGGACCTGGCACTTCAGGGAGACTTGTAGCCATGTAGCCAGTTGCCTAGTTTTATAAAAAGTAAGGTTACTAGCTTCCAGCAGACATTGTTTTGAAAATGGTGGCATCCAAGCCTGGCACGACTCAGAAAACTCAAGTGTTTAGCAATACAAGGTCTAATCTGAAAGTACACCCATAGCATCACCTAGTTATTTCCCAGGATATCTGAACCATAGCTACTCTATTTTGACTTTTAATTGTAAACTTTTCCTTAATAGCCAAAGCAGATTTCACCGTCAATGATGTCAGTGTTCTCTAGGTACGAGAAGATGCAAGAACTGGGACTCATAAAATCTTCTCCTGGAAAGATCTAACTATCTGAAGGCCTGTTCTGCCAGTTTTTTCCAGAGCACAGAGTGCCTCATTCCTGATTTTCACCCTGAACTCCTTTCAGGGGCATTGAAAGTCGGCAGTTGCAGCGGCCATGATTTAATCTTTGCAGATGTAGATGGCGAATGTCAGTCTTCAGTTGGCAGAGCCCCTTTTTGCTCATAAACTTGACCATGATTATGAGGGGGGCACTTCATGACCATTTTGTCCCATGGTGCTGAGAATGTTCAGTCTCAGGTTTGACAAAGATTCTGTTGACAGGCCACTCAATGTGCTGTTACTGGACTAGGCCATAAAACGTATCCAAAATTCTCTGGACCACCTGTCTTACTAGCTTCTTGGTCCAGGAAAATATTCCCTCTTGTTGCTTCTTGCCATATCTAGAGTTACACTGTTACCATCATCGATCTCATATGGGACTATATATTATTCTATTAGAGGCCTCACACACATATTTGACAGTGTAAGAAACAGGAATTTTGTCAAACAGGTGAAATACAAATAACATAGCCAGCAGTATTAGTAAAGTCACAAGTGAGGCTTATGTTAAGAACTTCCAGCAGATGTGGCCCAGTATATCTCAGATCCTCTGCACAGTGACCTGAATATGACTATAATTTTTTTAAGTAAATTTTCTCAGGGCCAACCAGTTAGAGTCTGGCAGTAGAGAAATTTACCAAGGTAACCCAGAACTAGACACAGGGAATTGGCCACAAACCCAACAATTGGATTGATTTTTAAAACTAGCATAGGATCAGGCCTATGATAGAAAAGCATTTGACTTATATGCAAAGGTCTAAGAAGTCAAGAAAACATAAATGATCATACGAATCAGGTCCAGCATCTCGGGGAAGCTGTCTCCCTCTGATGTCGTCGTCTTCTCATCCTGATGTAGTGAAGTTTCTCCTGATAAAAAAGTCCTTCCATCCAGGTTGGAGACAGTCCCTTAAATTATGTCTTTTTCCAGTCCTGGTTGCAGGTCCTGAGGCGTCTGATCTTCATCCAAAGATTGATTACTGAGATGAGCTTCAGAAACAAACTTAGGGTGTTCTTCAAGAATTCAATTAAATCTTACATTAATATCACATAACAGCAAAGAACTATCTAAGAGATGAGTCTTACTAGATGCAGACCTCCATTAACAAACTGGTATTTAACGTTTCGAAATATCTTTTTCTCCTTAAAGTTACCCTTATTTTTATTAAATATAACCAAATTAAGGCTAGTTTGTTTGTAAAATAGGTCTGTTCTCACTAATTTTGGTCTGATGACTTTTTATAACCATAATTGATTATAGGCTTTTTATTTTGCTGAAACATTTATAAGAGTCTCAGACTGAACTTTTAAAATAACACAGGGCTGGGAAACTCACACCAAAGGCTTATCACAGATTTTGCCTAACAAATCTAGGTGAATTCTTCCCTTTTTAAGGTCTCAAAAATTTCTTGAGATTTTTGTACCCATGAGATAACCTTCCTCACTCATTTGATAAACTTACTGGAAACCTAAGAACTTCCAATTTTTGGAGGAGTCAGATAGAAAATATAATTGTTTTGTTTATAACATTTAATTTTACCAAGGTATTGTCATAATTAGTTTGAGAGGAAGATTTTCCCTACTCCCTGAAAACATAAGATTCAAACCCATAATTTTTCAGATAGAAACCAGAAAAGTTATAAGCATATTTGCTGGTTCATTCAGTCCTTTTGTTAACTTTTGTGAAGTCATTAGGTTTTCCATTAAAATACTAGGACATATCAGAATGTTAAAAACTCCATGTAATTTCTAGGATATCTGTATTAGTTATTTTACCATACATTATAACATGAGCGGATTTATTACTCATCTGATAATCTTTTCCATGTAATTTAACCAACCAAATAAACACAGCTTAATATCTCTCTTTGGGATGTTCCAAGGGCCCTCTGAAGCACCCCAAAGTTAGCTAGAGATCAAAAGAACTTCAAAAGAGTTCTATTTAGGAAGTTTTATCAAAAAGATCAATTAAAAGGGTTTAGAACATTTGGTCAGATTTAGTCAATGTTGATGGGTGTTTCACTTAGCTTGTTGATATGTCACAATGGGCGTGAATACCGAGGCTCAAGGTCTAGTGAAAGTCAGCTCTGCCATCTTGGACCTAGTTGACTCTAACCAGTTTTTTTTATGGCTGTGTCATTCTTAACAAAATTCATTTATCTAACTAATTGTAATCCAGTTTTAGAAAGTCCTGATCATGCATAACTCTTTTTAGTATTCTATCATACCTTCTTTTTTTTTTTTTTTTTTAAAAAAAACATACTTCTTACTTTCCTTTAGCAACCAATAACTAACTTTTATATTAGCATTTTATAGATTGGTGAGCATAAATACCAGCGATAATTTCTAAAGAATAATTATTCTTAACAGAGTTTATATAAAAGCTCATATCTCATTTACATTTTTTAGAAGTTTCTTCAGCTGAGGTAATTTCCTTGTTGACAAACTTGTAACAGATATAATATTTAACTTATATTAAACCTAGGTACAATGAAAATATTCTACTTAACGTTAATTACTCTAAGACATGTCTATATTAGATAGGTCAACAAACAAACATTAATATCAGGTATTTAACATTGAATATTTCCCAGTTCACCTGAACGTGGAATTTATTGTTTAATATAGAATTACTTGATTTGTAAGCGCTTACCTCTTTTTAAGCCAAATAAATAGAAATAGAGCTCATAAAGAAATTAACCTCAAAAATGTTACCCAGAGACAGAGACATACCAAGACATATTTAGACAGACACAGTGCAAGATCTAGCTTCAAGTCTTTTTTTTTTCCTTTTTCCTCAGTGTCAGGAGTTAGAGATGGTCTAGATAAGTGTTCCTGAGAGCCCTGGTCTCAAGGCACAGGGAAAGAAAATCAGGTTCTAACAAAATGGCTGCAGGTCTAAACCACATGGTGGCCAGACAAAGCAAAATGGCCATCAAAAATCACAACACAGAACACAGAGTTAAAACACACACATATAAACCCGGCAGTCCTCATCAAAGTGAAAGTGAAAGTGAAGTCGCTCAGTCGTATCTGACTGTTTGCGACCCATGGACTGTAGCCCACCAAGTCTTTCCGTCCATGGGATTCTCTAGGCAAGAATACTGGAGTGGGTTGCCATTTCCTTCTCCAGGGGATCTTCTCGACCCAGGGATCAAACCCAGGTCTCCCACATTGCAGGCAGACGCTTTAACCTCAGCTCCACCAGGGAAGCCCTTAAATACAAGAATACAGTCTCTCAGAAAACCTCCTATAGAGACACAGAACTTCAGATCTAAGTACTAACATCACAGATTTCAAGGGAGGAAAGGAAGCCAGGTTGAAAGAAGAAGGGGGAGGAGGCAGGAGAGGGGGGCAAAAGGGGTGGCCTTACAGACGTCTCCTGCCACCTACAGATACCCAGGCCTTACAGGACTTTTCCCTGGGCCTCCAGAGAAGGGAGGACTGGAACTCGGCCCTACCAGAAATCAGAACCAGAATTCGAGTTCTCTGCCAAGAGGAGGTGATCAGTCTCCAATCCTCAGCTCAGGCTGAGGGCCCTTCAACCAGATTCCTGCATCCAGGACCGGGGGACTAGAAAAACAGGGAAGGATAGGAAGGGTTAAGGAGAGGAGACAGAGAGAGAAGGGGAGAGAGATCAGTAAAGTGTCTTGTTCCTTACCGGTCGGGGCACTCTGGCCAGTTGTCCACATCAGGAGGAGACCAGTTGTGGCCGCTGGGTCTGGTCCATTGGCAGGCAAGCTGGCCCCTGAGTACCCTGAGTGGTCAGGATGTCAGTCTCGGCGAAGAAGAGTCCCACCAGAGTCACCATTTGTTGCAGGAAGAGGGACCCCTTCCAGGGCCGAAACTGGGCTCTTGTCTAACCCTCGGAAATGAATTGTCCGAGGGGACACATGTGCTGACAAAGCAAGAGACTTTATTGGGAAAGGGCACCCGGGTGGGGAGCAGCAGGGTAAGGAAACCCAGGAGAGCTGCTCTGCCGAGTGGCTTGCAGTCTCGGGTTTTATGGTGGTTCTGGGAAGTGGACGGACAGGCGGTGTCTCTTTTAGACCTTTCCCGAACTCTTCCGGTTGGTGGAAGCTTATTAGTTCTGTATTCCTTATCAGGATCTCCTGTCATAAAACAACTCATGCGAATGGTTACTATGGTGCCTGGCCAGGGTGGGTGTTTCAATCAGTGTGCTTCCCCTAACAACTCCCCCCTGCAGGATGGGCTATAGCGGCACCGTTGGTTCGGGCTCCTTGGGATCCTTCAGGTTCTTTCCTACACGTGTCGCCACCTGAGGGGTAGAAAATCCCTGTTGAGGCAAAAAAGGTTTTACCCAAGGAGGTGGGGCGCAATATGATATTTTCCCATACTATGATATAGGGAACTTGGTCAGGGTGTCCAATCTGCGGTCAGAAGATGATATCTCGGACTCGGTGTACAGTTCCCAAGTCAAAGGAGCCATCTGAGGGCCAGCTTACATGGAAGGTCGGCCATTCTGTGCTGCAAAAAGTGATTAATTTATTCCTTTTAATGTCTACACTGAGGTCATGAGCGTGCATCTTGACCTCCTTAAAATGATCAGTAACCAAGGATAGAGGTGTGGGGCTAGAATGGCATTGCCCCATCGTCCCTGGATCAGTCAGATGTTGGTAAATTAACACAGACAATACGAACAGCCACACAGACAGACAGAGAGACAGGAGAAATACACCTCTGGGAGTCCGGAGGCAAAACCGAAAGACGACGGTGTCCGGCCATTCAGCGGAAGCGACCCGCTGTCGTCTACAGAGAACAGGGGCACTCCGTCCCCTCCGAGAGGGTCCGAGATGTCCCCGAACGACCCTCACTGGTGACCCGTAGGCGCGTCCGCCTGAGTCATATACCGGTCTCAGAAAATAGGCCCTGTCAGAAACGAGAAGAAAGACAGAAAAAAGCTTACCGGCTGCAGATGACTCTCCAGATTGGTCTTCCCGTGGAGTCGGTGGGAGATCCTGGACGAGCCCCTAAATGTTATGCCCAGGTCGCGAAATCTCCCAGTGACCACCAGGGAGCCGATAGCTGATGCAAAAGCAAGAGAGTTTTTATTACCAAGCTCGAGCTGGGGCTCCCACCGATACCGACGCAGCAGCTATAGGGAGGAGCCCTGGGTTTTGGGTTACATTGCTTATATAGGGAGTGTTCAGGAAAAAAAAGGATTCTAGGTAGGGGCCGTCTGACTGGTCACTTTCTTTCGAAGGATTGTGTGTTGGTTTCTGATTGGTCCCTGTTACCTAGGTAGACCACGAGTTCCTGAGCGTTAAGTCAGGAGATTCTGGCCTGGGGTCTGATTGGCTCCTGGGTGGTGGGGTGAGGTCAGGGGATTTCCAAAGGCTCTTGGACTTCCAAAGGCTCTTTTCCTGGAACCTTACAAAATGGAGTTTTTCTGTTAACAAAATGGAGTAGCTTAGATTCTTCAACCTCAATGAAATGGTTGGATTCCTAGAGAAATACATTTTCCAAAATTGACTCTAGAAAACTAGAATAGTTCTAACCATTACAAGACTGAATCACTAAATATTCCACCTTTCATCTAAAGTGGAGAATATTAGTACACACCTGCTATCGTCTATTATACATAGGTGGGCTACTTTCATCTTCTAGGTTACATGCCCCCAAAGGGCAATTAACTCAGGTTTATCGCCAGAAAGAGCTGGTTCAAGCTTTGCCCATTTTAGTGGCTTTGTCAACAAATATTAATTTAATTGGCTGAAGCATCAAGTTTTTAAATAAAATTAACTAGTGTTCTCATTTCTTATTTATCCCTCTCTTCTAGAGCCTTAAAAAACAAAGTGTTCTCTTTCCAGTCTTCAATATGATGTTATCTTGGAAATGTTTTTGTTTAAAGAACAATAGAGGGAACTAGCTTCCTATTGTCAACCCCACCCACAGTCAAAGGCCCTGAAATTTAACTTCAGTAGCTATTGCTTTACCTTGCTGGTAAGTCACTTCAGTCGTATCCGACTCTGTGTGACCCCATAGACAGCAGCCCACCAGGCTCCCCCGTCCCTGGGATTCTCCAGGCAAGAACACTGGAGTGGGTTGCCATTTCCTTCTCCAATGCATGAAAGTGAAAAGTGAAAGTGAAGTCGCTCAGTCGTATCCGACTCAGCAACCCCATGGACTGCAGCCCACCAGGCTTCTCCATCCATAGGACTTTCCAGGCAAGAGCACTGGAGTGGGGTGCCATCGCCCTCTCCTGCTTTACCTTAGTGTTTATCATTTCAATACGAAATATAAGCACACATACATGCATATCTATGCAAAAACAACATAAAATGTGACCTTGGTTTTTGTAGACTTATTAGCCTGATCCTTTTCTTTATTCTTTAAATGATTTTTATTGGAGTACAGTTGATTTACAACGTTGTGTTAGTTTCTGTTTAGAGCAAAACGGCTCACTTATACATGTACATCTATCCCCTATTTTTAGATTCTATTCCCATATAGGTCATTAAGGGGCTTCCCAGGTGGCGCTAGTGATAGGGAACACGCCTGCCAACGCAGGAGACATAAGAGACCCGGGTTCAGTGCCTAGGAGGGGTAGATCCTCTGGAGGAGGGCATGGCAACCCACTCCAGTATTCTTGCCTGGAGAATCCCATGGACAGAGGAGCCTAGCGGGCTGTAGCCCATTGGGTTGCAAGAAGTCAAACACGACTGAAGTGACTTAGCACGCACGCAAAGGTCACTACAGAGTACTGAATAGTTTTTATCTTTAATATTTGATATTTTATCTGATCTACGGTATGTGTGGAACACTGATTACAATGCTGGGATCTTTCAAAGCAGTCATATTTGATTTCTAACCTTGCAAACAGCCCCTTCGCGTGACTCCAGGCCTAATACAGTAGAGCGAGTAAACTGGGTAAGAAAGGTAAAAAGTAAAATGGGTGAGAAAGGTTGGAAAATTCTAGGCTACCCATCTGGACTCCACCATATTTTGAAATTCTGGAAGTGGTGGTGCTGGGTGCCTGGGAATCAGAAGACTGTTCTTGATTGAGACTCGGGTCTTACTCAGCTCTCAGGGGAAGGTGCACAGCGTTTCCTAAACAAAAAGAAGCAAGAAATCAAGAGAGAACAGAGGTCCTTCTGGCACCCGTGCGGGAGGGGATCATAGAGACGGCAGGTGACGCTGAGCTGTCAGGAGCGTCAGAGCTCAGCTTCGCCCTTTCTCTGCGTGAGTGACAGCGCCTTAGAATTACAGATGAAAGGTATTCAAATAGTCTGCAAGCCAATCTGGACCACGTGCCTCCTGGAAACGAGAAGGTGTACCCTTGGCAGGAACAAGAGGGCCTTTGCCAGCCAGTGCCCCAGGGAAAGTAGGTGGCACAAAACGCCATGTGCCCCATGAGCCGACTGACGCCCTTTGCACCTGTGAGAAGCCTGGGGCTTCCTCACGAGGACTGCAGGAATCCGGGCTGCCTGCCCTCCGTGCCGCCCTGGCCCCCGGCTGGCCTTGGTCGGCCCCCCGGGTCTGCTGCACACCCCCACCCTCCCCTCTCTCCTTCTGCCCTTTGGGCCCCAGAGGGCGTGTCTACACTCCTCTTTGTGTTTTCGTCGGACCCTTGCTCCCAGCATCGCTTCCCCGTGCGCTGCATTTTGTAACCGAGTTAAAGTGAGTTTAAACCTGAGCGGGGTCACAGTCTTGAGCCAGAGCCCAGTTCACTTCGAACGCAGGGGAGCTCAGTGGCGGCTTTAAGCGCTCCTGTTTGTGTTTGTACAGGACTGGGGCCTCGGCAAAAGAAATCTTAAAACTGAGCTCTCAGGGTCATGGAGAAGGTAACTTGGTGCTTGGACACAGTAAACTGTTCACTTCTGAGTCGGAATCTGAAAGGTCAGTCTCAGCACAGATATCCTACTTGTAACTTATTGTTGGCAGTCATTTAAAAGTGTTTTCTTTTGTTTCTCTCTCCCGTGATCTTCCTCTGGCATCAAATCAGCTGACACGTAACAAATATTTAGATGTAGAAAATTTCAGTTTTATTCACAATATTAGTTAGTTTTACTACCCCCACCTCCAGTAGTTAATCTATATTTGAAACAGCAAATAACTATCTGGCCCAAACCAAATTACCGCATTCAGTTCAGTTCAGTTCAGTTTAGTTCAGTCGCTCAGTTGTGTCCGGCTCTGCAACCCCATGAATCGCAGCACGCCAGGCCTCCCTGTCCATCACCAGCTCCCGGAGGTCACTCAGACTCACGTCCATCGAGTCAGTGATGCCATCCAGCCATCTCATCCTCAGTCGTCCCCTTCTCCTCCTGCCCCCAATCCCTGCTAGCATCAGAGTCTTTTCCAATGAGTCAACTTCGCATGAGGTGGCCAAAGTACTGGAGTTTCAGCTTCAGCATCATTCCTTCCAAAGAAATCCCAGGGCTGATCTCCTTCAGAATGGGCTGGTTGGATCTCGTTTTGTTTTTATCTGTAGTGACCTCATCTAGTAGCAAAAAGGTTCTAGAACATGCGAGGATTCTAGAACATAGGATCCAATAATTTACACAATTACACTTTATTTAAAGTCCCTGTTAACCTACTGACCATTAGACTATTTTTCTTTTGTTATAGTTTCATTCATTTTGATGGCTAATCATAATACTCTTAAATAGCCTTTATTCCTCTGAAACAGAGGTCACTAAGCTACCCTAGATTTACTTCTTAAATAAATTGGTAAGTCAAATTAATTAGTTGAATTTACGTTTTATTAGTCTGCGAATCAATGACCTCACTTGCCTTTTCCAGGATTTCTTTAGTTATCGTCTATTGAGTCATAGTGTTTGCTGGACCAGCACTCAACACATCTTTGTGATTTCACTGACTTGATCTCTCCCTCTCCTTCAGAAGCGCTTTGGAAAGTAAGATGAATACGTCACATATTAGTTTAGTTTTTTTTAAGCGTCTTTCACATGCATAGTGACAATAAAAATACAGGTCTACAATCTGTCACCTGCACTTCAGGATTCTAAAACACACTGAAAAACTATTTTCTGTGTGTTTGTTTACCTGCCATTTGGAGGCAAACCTGCCGCGCTCCAAAGGTGACAGACAGCCGCACCTGCGCTGGGCAGGTGGGCGCCTCCTCCGGCTCTGCCGAGGACGCTCAGGGAGCTGTCCGCACGTCTGCACTAGGTGGAACTGGGACCTGGGGAGGAGGTCTGAATTTGACACACATGGAGTCCCAGGGGTTTGGGGTTTACAGGCTTGTATTTCAAAATCAAATTGAATTTGAGGTTTTCTAGGTGGTGATCGTGTTGGGTTCATTTTAGTATAAAAGACGAATTGCAAAAATTCGGTCAAGGTCAAAATCATTTCTTGAGCTATGATAAGATGCTGACTTACTTTTTCACCATTTCAGAAAGGGTTAAATAGTTTTAGGAATTCAGAAATTCTAAAATAAGAAAGTGTTTACTAAGCAGTATTTCCCCCTGGAATTAGGGCTTTGTCTTTAACTGACAATCTTACCTCCTTTCGTGTCCGTTGATGGCAGGCACCAGACTGCCTGCATTTCATCTGAGTCCCCAGGCGAAGCCACCGTTCCAGAAACAATGGACTGTTCATAGAGGGAAAAGAAAAAGGCAGAAAATGCCCAAGCAGACAGCGTGTACCTGGGTTGTTTCAGATCCAGAGGCGGGACTAGGCCCACGTGCAGTTCTGGGGGGACCTCTGGCTTTAACCCCCTCAGAGCTGCTCTCAGGAGACCCCAAAGCCCTGTCTTCCTGCTGGAGCAACGCAGTCTTTCTTAGCTGGTGACTAGTTCCTGCTGAGGGTTACCTTCCAGTGACGACGTCACCTTAGAGAAGACTCCGTCTAGGGGACGTTTACAAAGTCAGACATGACTTAGCGGCTGAACAGCAGCAACAGGGTAAAATGTGATGCTTGGAGAGTCAAACACAAAGTCCTCAGGGAATGAACGCGTGATGGAGGAGTGGCAGAAGCAGGTGGGTGTCCTGGGGAGGACTCTAAAGCTTCCCGATGATGCCACCTGGCGCACACTGTGCTCTGCTGTGTCACGCCTGTGTTGCCTGCTGGAAATAAATTTGACTTGTGTTGCTTTGGTGTTTCCCTCTCTACATGCCTTAAATGTGTGTGTGTGTGTGTGTGTGTGTGTGTGTACCAAAAAAAAAAAAAAAAAAGACATCCTTGTTGTCATAGGGGACTGGAATGAAAAGTAGGAAGTCAAGAGATACCTGGAGTAACAGGCAAGTTTGGCCTGGGAGTAGAGAATGAAGCAGGGCAAGGTTGACAGAGTTTTGCCGAAAGAATGCACTGGTCATAGCAAACACCCTCTTCTAACAACATAAGAGACGACTCTACACCTGGGCATCACCAGATGGTCGACACCGAAATCACACTGATTATATTCTTTGCAGCCAAAGATGGAGACGCTCTATACAGTCAGCAAAAACGAACAAGACTGGGAGCGGACTGTGGCTCAGATCATGAATCCTTATTGCCAAATTCAGGCTTAAATTGAAGAAATTAGGGAAAATCACTAGACCACTCAGGTATGAGCTAAATCAAATCCCTTACAATTATACAGTGGAAGTGACAAATAGATTCAAGGGATTAGATCTGATACAGTGAAAAACTATAGACGGAGTTTCGTGACATGGTACAGGAGGCAGGGATCAAGACCATCCCCAAGAAAAAGAAATGCAAAAAGGCAAAATGGCTGTCTGGGGAGGCCTTACAAATAGCTGCGAAAAGAAAAGGCTCGAAAGGCAAAGCAGAAAAGGAAAGATACACCCAACTGGATGCAGAGTTCCAAAAAATAGCAAGGAGACACAAGAAAGCCTTCCTCAGTAACCAATGCAAAGAAATAGAGAAAAACAACAGAATGGGAAAGACTAGAGATCTCTTCAAGAAAATTAGAGATACCAAGGGAACATTTCATGCAAAGATGGGCTTGATAAAGGACAGAAATGGTATAGACCTAAGAGAAGCAGAAGATATCAAGAAGAGGTGGCAAGAATACATGGAAGAACTGTACAAAAAGGATCTTCATGACCCAGATAGTCATGATGATGTGATCACTCACCTAGAGCCAGACATCCTGGAATGTGAAGTCAACTAGGCTTTAGGAAACATCACTACTATGAACAAAGCTAGTGGAGGTGAAGGAATTCCAGTTGAGCTATCTCAAATCCTAAAAGATGATGCTGTGAAAGTGCTGCACTCAATATGCCAGCAAATTTGGAAAACTCAGCAGTGGCCACAGGACTGGAAAAGGTTGATCTTCATTCTAATCCCAAAGAAAAGCAATGCCAAAGAATGTTCAAACTACCACACAATTGCACTCATTTCACACACTGCTGCTAAGTCGCTTCAGTCGTGTCCGACTCTGTGCAACCCCATAGACAGAAGCCCACCAGGCTCCCCCGTCCCTGGGATTGTCCAGGCAAGAACACTGGAGTGGGTTGCCATTTCTTTCTCCAATGCATGAAAGTGAAAAGTGAAAAGGAAGTCACTCAGTCGTGTCCAACTCTTCGAGACCCCATGGACTACAGCCTACCAGGCTCATCCATCCATGGGATTTTCCAGGCAAGAGTACTGAAGTGGGGTGCCATTGCCTTCTCCGATTTCACACACTAGCAAAGTAATACTCAAAATCCTCCAAGCTAGGCTTCCACAGTATGTGAACCAAGAAATTCCAGATGTTCAACCTGGATTTACAAAAGGCAGGAGAACCAGAGATCAAATGACCACCATCGATGGGATCATAGAAAAAGGAAGAGAGTCCCAGAAAAACATCTATTTCTGCTTTATTGACTATACCTTTGATTATGTGGATCACAACAAACTGTGGAAAATTCTTCAAGAGCTGGGAATACCAGACCACCTGACCCACCTCTTGAGAAATCTGTATGCAGGTCAGGCAGCAACAGTTAGAACTTGACGTGGAACAACAGACTGGTTCCAAATCGGGAGAGAAGTGTGTCAAGGCTGTACATTGTCACCCTGCTTATTTAACTTATATGCAGAGTACATCATGAGAAATGCCGGGCTGGGTGAAGCACAAGCTAGAATCAAAATTGTTGGGAGAAATATTAATAACCTCAGATATGCAGATGATACCACCCTTTTGACAGAAAGCAAAGAGGAACTAAACAGCCTCTTGATGAAGGTGAAAGAGGAGAGTGAAAAAGCTGGCTTAAAACTCAGTTCTCAGAAAACTAAGATTATGGCATCTGGTCTAATCACATCATGGCAAATAGAAGGTGAAACAATGGAAACAGTGAGAGACTTTATTTTTTTGGACTCCAAAATCACTGCAGATGGTGACTGCAGCCATGAAGTTAAAAGACTCTTGCTCCTTGGAAGAAAAGCTATGGCCAACCAAGACAGCATATTAAGAAGCAGAGATATTACTTCACCGAAAAAGGTCCATATAGTCAAAGCTATGGTTTTTCCAGTAGCCATGTATGGATGTGAGGCTGAGCACCAAAGAACTGATGCTTTTGAACTGTGGTGTTAGAGAAGACTCTTGAGAGTCCCTTGGACTACAAGGAGATCCAACCAGTCCATCCTAAAGGAAATCAGTCCTGAATATTCATTGGAAGGATTGATGCTAAAGGGGAAACTCCAATCCTTTGGCCACCTGAAGCCCAGAACTGACTCATTGGAAAAGACCCTGATGCTGGGAAAGATTGAAGGTAGGAGAAGGGGATGACAGAGGGATGAGGTGGTTGGGTGGTATCACTGACTCAGTGGAGATGAGTTTGAATAAACTCCGGGAGTTGGTGATGGACAGGGAGGCCTGGTGTGCTGCAGTCCATGGGGTCGCAAAGAGTCAGACATGCCTGAGCGACTGAACTGAACTGATAGATATCTCTATATTTGCATGTGTACTGAGTCACTTCAGTTGTGTCCGACTCTTTGCCACCCTGTGGCCTGTAGCCCTCTAGGCTCCTCTGTCCATGGGATTATCCAGGGAAGAACACTGGGGCGGGTTGCCATGCCCTTCTCCAGCGGACCTTCCCAACCCAGGGATCAAACCCAGGTCGCTCACGTCTCCTGCACTGCCAGGCAAGTTCTTTACCACTCTTGCCGCCTGGAAAGCATAAACATGAACGGAAGTCCCTTTAGCTTTGCTTTAACGGACTGTTTAAAAAGATTCAATGAGCAGGGAAGGTGAAGGGTGGTTTCCATCAGAACACTTGGCCATGGAATCCAGATCAGATAGGAACTCTTCCCCAAAGTTAAAATCTTCTTCTGAAAGTCCATCCCTCGCACGCCCCTCAGCTGCATCATTAGAGGAAGGGGAGGTGCCTCAGGGTGGCCCAGGGGAATGTGTGATTTCCGTCACTTCTCGTGCTCATTTCCACTTGTCATTCACATGCTAGCAGCTTGCCATCTGTAGAGTCAGAGCTGCCGTCCAAGCTAGTGCTAGGGTTCACCGGCGCACTTGCAAATTCAGGGCGTGGCAATGGCTTTAGACAGCAAAAGGGCAAGAGGGTATGCGTGCAATGCAGAGCTTTGGATTAAAAAGTTTATAAATGATGTTCTTAAACTAGTCGGAGTAGTTAAAGGAGTTCCTTTATTTTCGTATAGTTGTTTACAAGTGGCATATCCAGTAATTGGGAAAGAGGGACCATGTTTAATACCACTCTGCTTCCGTGACAATCTGAAGAAGCTATGAAAGAGTCCGAAACTTCTAAGTCGTTTTTCTCTACGTAACAGGTTCACAGCAGACCCGTGTTTAACTTGGAGGCAGTCATAAGATATTTATGGTTTAATAGAAAGGAGAGCAACAGAAAATGATTTAAATAACGTGAGCGACCAAATCAGAGATCTGTGTTTTGCGTGCAAAGCTCAAATGAAGCCTTAGGAGGGGAGTCACACGGAAGCAGGAGGAGAAACGTGGGCGGCTTCTGAGAGGAAAGACTGACCCCCACTGACAGGCTGTGTGGAAACAGGGGCACCGGTCCTTGGAGGGCAAGGGGATGAATTCAGCTGTTGGCGGGACGAGCCTGGGAAAGATCTCAGCCCCTGAGTCTCCAGAGATGGATGCAGCCCTGCACATACCTTGCCCATGTACTCATGAGACACCAGAGTTAGTAAGACATATTAGAAAGCAGACGTTGGGAGGAAAATAGAGGTCCCTGGCAGTATTCTGTATCAGAAACAGGACTTAGGGTTTGTGGTGGTCCCGTGAATCTCGATAGGGCTGCTCTGGTGGCTCAGCGGAAAACAATCTGCCTGCCAACGCCAGAGATGAGTTTGCTCCCTCGGTCGGGAAGATCCCCTGGAGAAGGAAATGGCAGCCCACTCCAGGATTCCTGCCTGGGAAATCCCATGGACAGAGGAGCCTGGCGGGCTACAAGTGCACGGGGCCTCAGAGAGCAGGAGGGACACAGCTGAAAGGACTGAATGACAACCAAGACAAAAGCATCTCAGTGGGACTCTTTTCTACAAATGGGCAAAGCGTCCTGTGGCCATTTTTCATAAAGGTGTTAATTGTGCATATTTATTATATTTCAAAAGTCGTAGTCATTTTATCCCAGAGTACTTACACTTTGAAATCTGATATTATCTTTCTGTGCCTTTATTTCATTTTTATTGCTTATCACTAGACTCAGTTCAGTTCAGTCGCTCAGTTGTGTCCAGCTCTTTGTGACCCCATGGACTGCAGCACACCAGGCCTCCCTGTCCATCACCAGCTCCTAGAGCTGGCTCAAACTCATGTCCATTGAGTCAGTGATGCCCTCCAACCATCTCATCCTCTGTCATCCCCTTCTCCTCCTGCCTTCAATCTTTCCCAGCATCAGGGTCTTTTCCAATGAGTCAGTTCTGGGCTTCAGGTGGCCAAAGGATTGGAGTTTCCCCTTTAGCATCAGTCCTTCCAATGAATATTCAGGGCTGATCTCCTTTAGAATGGACTGGTTGGATCTCCTTGTAGTCCAAGGGACTCTCAAGAATCTTGTCCAACACCACAGTTCAAAAGCATCAGTTCTTCGGCACTCAGCTTTCTTTGTTGTCCAACTCTCACATTCATACATGACCACTGGAAAAACCATAGCTTTGACTATATGGACCTTTTTCGGTGAAGTAATATCTCTGCTTCTTAATATGCTGTCTTGGTTGGCCATAGCTTTTCTTCCAAGGAGCAAGAGTCTTTTAATTTCATGGCTGCAGTCACCATCTGCACTGATTTTGGAGCCCCCCAAAATAAAGTCTGCCACTGTTTCCACTGTTTCTCCATCTTTTTGCCATGAAGTGATGGGACCAGATGCCATGATCTTAGTTTTCTGAATGTTGAGCTTTAAGCCAGCTTTTTCACTTTCCTCTTTCACTTTCATCAAGAGGCTCTTTAGCTCCTCTTCACTTTTCTGCCATAAGGGTGGTGTCATCTGCATATCTGAGGTTATTGATATTTCTCCCAGCAGTCTTGATTCCAGCTTGTGCTTCATCCTGTCCAGCATTTCTCATGATGTTCTCTGCATAGAAGTAAAATAAGCAGGGTGACAGTATACAGCCTTGACGTGCTCCTTTCGCAATTTGGAGCCAGAATGTTGTTCCATGTCCTGTTCTAACTGTTGCTTCTGATCTGCATACAGATTTCTCAGGAGGGAAGTAAGGTGGTCTGGTATTTCATCTCTGGAAGAATTTTCCACAGTTTGTTGTGATCCACACAGTGAAAGGCTTTCGCTTAGTCAATGAAGCAGAAGTAGATATTTTTCTGGACTAGAACTGTGCTACACTAGACTAGAAATATGCTAAATTGAAAGAGATGGAAAATTAGAGACTGACCCAGGTGAGTGAGAAGGAAGGCCATATTTTGGCAGGAAATGAAGCTATTAACATAAACCCAGTTTCGGCATCTTCAACATGTTATTTAGTCTTTTTAATTTTATCAAAATTATACATTCTCTTAGATTTAAAAAATCAAGCAGTTCTCCAAGGTGAGGAAAATGATATTCATTAGTTATTCCATCCTTAGACGTCGCCACTTACAAGCCTAACTATTTGTGCTTATGTTTGGCTATAATTCTACTTGCCCTTCTGTTTCTGAATTGTATCCCTGTTGTGTTTTTTTTTGTTTGTTTGTTTGCTTGCTTCTGGCTGAGATAGCACGTACTGCCTTTCCATTGTTGAAGACGAGGCTTAGCTCTCTCATCCACAGTCTAAATACACCAATACTCCCCGCCACCCAAACTCCAAAACCATTATACCATAATGTTGAAGAAAAATTACCCAGTGTTTACCTTATAATTGTTACAAAAAATATTCATGACTGAGGTTTGCAGGTACAATGATTTCATGCCCTTCTTGCACACTTGTGTTTATTAGGACATTAGCGTAGTCATTCTCTTCTTGGCTTGTTTACACAGCTTGTTCCAGTTTCTGATTCAGGTCCCAGCACTCAACAGAGGATGCTCTCCCCGTCAGGCAAGCCCTGCCTCCCCTCCTCCTCCTGGAATGCCCCGTACAGGGTCCAGGTCTTCCTGATCCACCGTGGGCCACCTTCCCTCTAGGCTTGAGGCCCTGGGGTTATCCATGGAGCTCCATTTGTTTTTCTGTTGTGAAATCCTTCGTCCTCTTCCTGAGTCAAATCCCTTGCCCTTCTCCTTCTCTGGTTACCACTTCAGTTTGGATGGAGCCCATCCTGCAGTAGCTTTATAAGAAAGAGTGGGTAGAAGGAGGCTAATCATTGGCACTTGATCAGAGTTGAATTTGACTGCTTGTAGCAGAAAATACACTCAAAGGGTTGAGGTGTTATTTCCGGGTGTCACACGGCAAGAAGCACACAGGTTTGCAGCTCAGGTCTGGCACGCCGTCTGCTGTGTCGTCGAGGAGTCCAGTCCAGTCTGTGTCTCCATCACGCGTGCTCTGCTCTGCTTCCAGCCTCAAGTCCATGCTCTGGAATGAAGGGACCCAGTCTTCTCCTCACCAGCTGTGTCCTCTCATCTGAAAGGGGAAGGAGAAACCTCTCTGCAGCAGACATCGGCGTACATGTCACCAGCACGTTCATGTGACATAAACCTTCCTAGGTGCTGGGGTTGACGTGGGGGCACTTCCCTGTTAACAAGGAAGACAGGGGTGGGCGGAGGCTTATGATAAATGAGGCTGACTGCACTTGGCGTGTTTACAATTGTTTCCTATTCTTAGGCGTGTTAGGTTAACTGGGTAGAATTCCAGGCTGGAATGCACCTTTCTTCAGAATTTTGGAAGCATTTTCTCTTATGCTCCCGCAGGAAAGCTTGCTGGGCGTCAGGCTCCGGGGGCGTCTGTGATCGACCCCGAGCCCGTCCTGTGTGCTGGTCGTCAGGCTCCCCGGGCTTCTGTGATCGCCCCTGCACCTTTCCCGTGTGTTTGGAGTTCAGGGTCGGGTGTCTTCGTGTCGCTCCTTTTGGCCGTCGGTTTAGGGCCTCACTGCAGCTTCTTACTCTGTGATTCTGTGCCCTTTAAGTGTGCGTGAACGTGTTAGTTGTTCAGTCACGCCCAGTTCTTTGTGACCCCTGGACTGTAGCCGGCCAGGCTCCTCTGTCCATGTGATTCTCCAGGCAAGAATACTGGTGTGGGTAGCCATTCCCTCCTCCAGGGGAGCTCCCCTGACTCAGGGGTTGAACCCAGGTCTGCTGCATTGCAGGCAGATTCTTCATCATCAAAGCCACCAGGGAAGCCCCTTCAAGTGTGGGCATATGTAATTTTAGTTCTTGAATAATAGACTTCTCTCTTATTATTCTCTTTTTCTGAATCTCCTATTAGCCAGGCGTTGAACTCCATGTATGGATCTTGTAATCATCTTATCCTTTTTCTTTTATTTTACACCTTTTTTTTTTTTTTAGTTCTACTTTCTAGGAAGTTTTAGAAGATTTTCTTCCAACTCTTCTATTGGAATTTTTGCACATGCTGTCAAATTTTAATATTTAAGGGATCTTTCTGGCTCTTTGAATCCCCTTCCTTTGCATACCAATTCTCATTCTTATTTTAGGTAAGCATCATCTTCTCTTATTGTCCTGAAAATATTATTTCTTGAACTTTTCTTCTGTAACTTTTGTCCTACAAGTTTCTGAGTTTCTCTTTCCTTGTGTTTGGTTTTCTACCTGCTTTTCATATTGGAGGCTATTGGCAGACATCTGGAAATCCTTGCCCTTGAAAGCTGATCTGAAGGTCTGTGTGGCTGCACAGGCTTGTGGTCACCCGGCCTCACATGGGCTGGTCTGGCTGAGCGGCTTCTAGGCAAGGTTCAGAGGTGCCGACAGCGTGTCTTCCTCTGGAGACTCTTGGTGTCCTTAGGAAAGAGCCTACGGAATTCTACCTGCGGCGTTCCGGTCCATCTGCCTCGCTTCTGAGAAGGCAGTTGGGGGACTCACTTCCCATGGGTGTTCTCCTCCAGGCCCCCAGGCTGCCTCAGGTCTCCGCCAGCCCCTGGGACCTGGGGCTCAGTCTCTCCCCAAACAAGCCCCCAGGTCTCTGACTTGCTGGAGAGTGGCCATCGGGGAGGAGACAGCGCTGCATGGACACGACGGCTTCTCAACTCAGACAGACTTGCGGGAGGCACCTCGGACCTCGGCCCACCTCCGCCCCAGCTTGCAAGGTGCACGGCCCCACTCCCTCGTCTCTGGGTCCCAGCTCTGCCCACCCCTGCGCTGCCTGCGGAGGGCCGTGGGCCGTGGGTATGGGAGCAGCTGCCCTTCATCCACACGCCTTCCTGCTTCTGAAACCTCATCGCCTTCTCTTCCGCTTCACTGGTCTTGTCTCCTTGGGGTTAGGCCTTACATGGTCCCTTTACTATCACTGCTGTGGGCTTTCAGGGGAGCCCACGGTCAGCCTGGTCTAACAGGGTCCGGTGCTGTGATAATGTTGAAATACACAGTCCTCGTTCCTTGCTTCCCCCTCACCCTTGGCACAGGGGAGAAGCCCACGCAGCACTTACTGGCATAAGAGCCATTTCTCCCAGCTCTAGCAGACAACTAGCAAGCCCAGGAGACCGGAGACCAGCACTCAGACAACGGTCCCCAGGTCAGGAAGCATCGCCGGCCAAGTATATTGAGAAACGGCACTGAACATTTAACATACGACCGGCCTTAACAAAAACGTATGACAACAGAGGATGAGATGGTTGGATCGCATCACCGACCCGATGGACATGAGTTTGAGCAAGCTCCAGGAGTTGGTGAAGGACAGGAAAGCCTGGCGTGTTGCAGTCCAGGGGGTCGCAGAGAGTCGGACACGACTGAGCGACTGAACTGAACTGACCTGAAAATGTCATTGTCTACAAGGCCCTGGCTACTACCACTCATCCTCAAGAAGTGAGCATCTCCTAGGCAGTCAGGTCTGTGGGCTTTGGTCCACCTTCAACCCCGGGACCCGCTACTCTTTGCCTTCCAGATCTGTGGTTCTAGATGTCCCTGGCTTCACACGTCAGCTCTGACTACGTTTCCAGGAGGTAACCTACCAGTGACCTGAAAGCTCTTTAGATACTTTTCAGGTGGTTTAGCGGATTCTACCTGAGCAATGAAGGCCACCTGGAGACGCTCACAAAAGACAGCCTGTGACGTTTGTCATAATGTTTGCTGTGACACGAACGGTAGATCAATCTCAACAGACTGATCGAACATCCATTCATGTAAGTTCTGAAGAAATGATCTAAAGGGGTCCTGAGGAGGGATAAACTCACTTAAATAGAAAATCTAATAGCGTTTCTGCTTATTATTTATCCTGAAGCTCATGTCATGGTGGAAGAGGAGCGAATCGCAGCTGGGCTGTCTACCTGCTTCACGTATTTAAAGCTTGGCTGAGGACAGCTGGGCAGACATCAAAGCTCTCTAAATAGCCTCCTGAAATGGTAAACATGTTTATCTGAAGCTTTTAATCATAAGAGGCTCTTTCAAACGCTCACTTGGAGTCAAGTCTCATTTATTTGCACACAATTCAAACAAAAATGTTTATCTTATTCTAAAACTGTATACATGGGAAGAGAAAAAGTGAGTTGCTACAGGTAACTATTTTAATGAGAGAAAACTAAGTGGCTAAAAAGACGGAAGATGTGTCCTAAAATGAAACAGAAGGAGACCAGAGTGGACCAGGCGGTACTGAGTTGGACTTGCAGCCGTCGGCATGGGCTCGTGCTTGGTTCAGCACAGAAACAGACTGATAGAGAGGTAACTGTCGGCGTATTCCATGAGATCTTACAGAAAAACCCAGACGAGCTTTGTTGGCTGGCCCAGTGCTTTTCAGTTAGTAAACATAGCGCTTGTTTCCTATATTGTCAGCTGAGAGAGTCTAGAAGAAGTGTTGCCCAGTAGCAATGAACTCACCCAGGAGGCAGGCCTTGGCTTCTGACATGATTCTCCTGAAAGCGTCCCTAGGAAAATGACTGATTCCAGGAGTAGGGCAGGGAATATACAAGATGAGCCCAGAAAATCTCATGGTTCCAGAAAAAAAGAACATACTAAAAGGAGACAATGATGGGGGCACAACAGAGGAACAGCTGGATCAACCTGAAAGGCTCCCAGCAGCCAAGGGCGAAGAAAATGAGCAGCAAAATAGATAACAGAGTATTGGGTTAAAAACCCCAAATATGGAATAGTGAAGAGTTACACTTATATGAATAAAGGATTCAAGAAATAAACGAATGAGGAACAAGCAAACCTCGCGTGCAAGAGAACTTCAAATCCACGCCAGAGACAATCCAGCCTCAGGAGGTGGGGCACAGCCTTCGCTGCCTAAGTGGGCTGAGCACGGTCCTTTCCTTCCAAAGAGGATGTGGGGGGGCTTGGGTGTACCTTATAGTAGAGAACTGGACAAGCACAGCATCAGCCAGATGGTCAAGTTCACCCCCACCGGACACGAATCATGTTGATAGCAAAGACCCTTGTTTCGGGTAATGAGGATGGAGCCTTATCTCTGGGCTCTCCTCCCAGAAACATGTTACAGTAGGCTGACCTTAAGGAAACATCAGGCTAAGTTAAGCTGAGTGGCATTCTGCAGAATGTCTGATCACTTCTCAAAACTATCAAGGTCATCACAAACAGGGACGTCTAAGAGACCAGATGACTGTTCTGGCTCTTCAGGGTCTTTTATGTTTCCAGAGAAACTCTAAAACTATTTGTTCTAGTTCTGTGAAAATGCCGTTGGTATTTTGATAGGAATTGCGTCTCAGTGAATTTGGTGAAATTGCAGGGTACAAAACGACTACGCAGAATCTGTTGCGTTTCTAAACACTAACCGTGAACTGCCAGAGGAAGAAACTAGGGAGACGATCCCATTCACCACTGCACCGAAGAGAACAAAACGCCTGGGAATAAACCTGCCCAAGGAGGAGAAGGGCCTGTATTCCCGGAACTATTAAGACACTGATGAAAGAAACGGAAGGCTACACAAGCAAGTGAGGAGACATGCCGTGTTCTTGGGTTGGAAGAGTCAGTATTGCCAAGATGGCCACACTGCAAACCGTCAGAACATCGGAGCAGTGCTACTGACTCAGCCGCAGACCTTATTCAGGGTTGTCCGTATTTCTCGGTGCTTAATGTCCTAATATCCAACCGCCGTCCAGGTTCCCGTGTCTCCCAGGTCCCCTCTGATTGGTGACAATTCTCCTTCTTTCCTCGTCCTGCACGATCCTGATGAAAATGAAGGTTGTGCCCACAGACGTGACATTACTGATTGCTCAGTGAAACAGAACATTTCTCTGAAGTCATGAACATATTCTTAAAATCAGCTTTTCTCTCCTGAATCCAAGTTTCCTTGTGCCTGTAGGAAACATACAGCAATCACTGCTATGGTGCAGGCTCTGATGGCTGAAAGCAAACTTCACACACAGTTGGAGGATGCCAGTTTTGTTTCACTGCCATCAGACGCTTCGAAGAAGGAACCCGATTAAATCACAGAATCAACTAATTCTTTAGTGTCAGAGATGAAAGCCCCGGCACGATCGTGGAGGCCCTGGTCAGTTTGGTGAAGAAGTCTGACACTCAAGGTAAAACTGCTTATCTTTGCGATGAAATTAAGAAGACGCATTTTGATGGAGCCTGGCATCATGGACACAGTGTTTGCCCTAAATTAAGAAAGCCTGTGGGACAGAAGTTCACTTGGAATTGCTCACGTTAGATACACATGTGATTGTTAATTCTGTCCAAGCACGCTGTGATACCCCACAGGAGAGAGAGGAAGCATTTCCAAGTTCACACACGCGCACGTGGAGTAAGTAAACTACAGAATTGTCATGACGATGATGATGGTGAATACAAAATGAAAATGTGACCACCCACAAAAAATAGATTTCATTTGTTGGAGAACTGCTTTGTAAATAAGCCTAGGTCATCTTCCGAAAGAAAACTTTGATAGAGTTCTGATTTTTCACTGGATGAGTGTATACTCAGTGAAATACTCAAAAATATTGTGACTGTGTAAACATTATTCCATCAATCTTGTCCTAGAGAAATGTTTAGGAAAGCAACAAAATCTAGGTGGAGCTTGTTTTAGAGGAAGTGATCAGTCAGTGAGCACGCTCCATTCACAGCTTCCTGCTGTGTCTGTGGGTGGTCATGCGACTGACCTCACACAACACGAGGCATTTGCAGTGAGACAACGAATATGCGTGCAGCATGCAAGGCTGTTCTGTCAGCAGTTGCTATTATTGTTTTTCCAGGTCTTATCTAAGTATCTGGTCCATTAGAGGGGCTCACAAGTTGATATTGTCAGTCAAGTTTGGTAGAAGCACTGACTGGGTGAACACTCTACCAAATCGCTTTTATCCCCCCTACGGATGTCTACGGGTCGGGAAGCACTTTCTTCTCTCCAGCAGGGCCTAGATTCCATCTTCTGGCCCCTGTTACGATCGCGGTCACAGGGCAGCATTCTTATTGCCACACTGGAGCTGCTCCCTTTTCCAGACTCTGGTTGAAATCAAGCAATAACCCTCGCAGACCCAGGAATGTCACGGGAATACAAGCGGGAGGGGAAACTGTCTTGATAGGAAATCATCTTTAGCATTAGTGCTATTATTGAAATAGACAAATACAAGCTATTAATGAGCAACAGCCTGGAAAATGAAATGGGGTAGAAGTCGCTCACTGACTGATCACTTCCTCTAAAACAAGCTCCACACAGATTTTGTTGCTTTCCTAAACATTTCTCTAGGACAAGATTGACTGAATAACGTTTACACAGTCACAATATTTTTGAGTATTTCACTGAGTATACACTCATCCAGTGTAGAGAGATGGTTTCAGAAGTGTCCTTCTAAGTTGCTGAGGTGCAGAGAGATGCAGAGTGAGGGGACACTTCTGTCTAGGATGTCGACCCCGATGCTCGTGACTGCAACCTGTTATTGAAAGAAGTGGTTCCTGACAGCTTTGCCCCCGACAACGCCCATCCACAAGTGCCCAGCTGTGAGGGCAAGCTTTGCCCCCGACAATGCCCGTCCACAAGTGCCCACCTGCGAGGGCAAGCACTCTGCTCTACTTGCCAACAGCAGACAGAAGCGTTGTTGGGTCCCCGAGTGTCCTGAGACCTTGGGGAGAGGCACTCTGTCGGGTCACCCCCTGGCCACCTTCCGCAGCGCAGACAAGTGCACAGGCTGGGGAGTGGGCGTCCACTGAGGACCAGGAGTCAAACCGTAGGCAAGAAGGCAAGGCGGCACGCCCGCTGCGTTCTCTTTCCTCACTCTGTACGGAAAGCCGTGGATGCCTAGAAGGCGTGTTTTCTTTGAAGGAACTGGCTGGTAGAAAGGACACCGTGTAGTTGAAATGGAATATATACAAAAATCAGATGGGGGGCCCAGTGAAAACCAAGGAAGGGACCTGAAGAAGTATCACCACTGCCAAGCAAGGCCGACAATGAGCCCAAAAGAAGAGCTTGGGAGAGGGTGGGGGAGGTGACCAGGCCCTGTGGCAGGCAGCGTGGGGAGGCCTCGTGGCAGAGGGGGAGTGACCGAGAGACGGCTTACTAACAGAATATTGTGACAGTCTTTTCGCTCTGGTCAAAAAATAGATGAAGAGGGAGAAGATGTCTGGACCCCATAGGTGCTGCAGTTAGCAGTCAAGAAAGGCTGCTGATCCTGGACGGTGTGAGCTCCAAGTGTGAGAAACAGGGAGTGCCCACAGGGCAGGAGGGTCATTGCACCGGAGGCCGCTCGCCAGGCGGGAGGCTCCGTCAGCGTGGACGTGTCTCTGTGATTTTCAAGACTTCAGTGCAGTAACTGTGAATGTAACACACGAGAAAAGGTTTTAATATTCATGCTTCGTAACTCCAAAATTTAGTTTAGAAGTTACGAAAGATAAAGAACGTGGTGGAAGTTACTGAGAAAGTGAAAAAAAAAAAAATTGGAGAAACAAATTTCTCTTCATTGCTATATGTCCTAAAGTTTAAGAGTTAGGGAAAAATAAGTACTTAGTATATCTGGAACAGAATCAAATTATACTTCAACTACAAAAATATAAGGCCTAAATCTCAACAGAATTTTTTAGATGAAGAGAACAAATGTACTAAAATCTAGGATACCCTGTGGTTGTAGGTGAATTCCATGCCTGGACACACCTTCTTTCTGTGAAATTGATCAAAACGACCAAAAAGAATAATGAAAACAAGATTTGGTGTGTGTGTGGTGATGCAAATAATACAAGAAGTCATGAAACTGCAAGAGAATCTTTGTGTTTAATCATATGTTTATTATTTTGGAGTGGGACAGAACGTGTTCAATAGTTAAACTTGGGCACGGAAGCTCAATACTTTATTTCTCAGTCTTTTTGCCAATCTACTTCTGACATGTTATAAGTATTTATTTACCTTCCCCATAGTTGGTGAAATATGCCCTCAAATAATGATTTACCACAGATCAACACCAGCAAAATAGCCATATTTTCAAGACTAATAGTAGACTTGTTAAGATATGGGTTTTTTAATCTTTGTTTTCTTCAAATCATTTCTTTGGTTTTATTTTTATAATATGTTTGTGTCTCGTTTTCGAAGGAGGAGAAGGGGATGACAGAGGATGAGATGGTTGGATGGCATCACTGAGTTGATGGACCTGAGTTTGAGTAATTTCTGGGAGTTGGTGATGGACAGGGAGGCCTGGCGTGCTGCAGTCCATGGGGTCACAAAGAGTCGGACACGACTGAGCGACTGAACTGAATTTTCGAAGTAGGCCCCCTGGAGATAATTATTTAAATGGGACCCAGTGGACAGTAGAGGAGCCAGTGTTACCGTTGTGTTCAGAGGAGTAAAGCGTTTTTCCTTAATCTCCATTCAGGTCTCATGATCCTGAGAAAACACCCCTTCTTGTTTCAGGGCTGTCGAGTGTCTGGAGAGGGTCTGTGCGTCCTCGGTGTTTTAAGCACCATTTTCTGTGTGTGTGTGTCTGGGCCACACCATCAGATCTTCTAGTCAGCTCACTACACTTCCTCAAACATACTTGGTTTTCTAGTGGCAGTGTGACAGTGCGTAGGGTGAGGATTCTCTCCAGTTCAGCGTATCTTTGAACACTTACCTTGTGTATAGATGACTCCCGGGTTTGTTAAGGATCGGGGATGAAGCTCCCCTACCCTGTGGAGAAAATCAGGCGGCCGTGAAACTGTTCTCGTCCAGGGCGGCCTGTGCTCAGCTGTGTCCCACTCTGTGCGACCCCGTGGACTGCAGCCCGCCAGGCTCCTCTGTCCGTGGGGATTCCCCAGGCAAGAATGCTGGAGTGGGTTGCCATGCCCTCCTCCAGGGGGTCTTCCTGACCAGGGACGGAGCCGAACTCTCCTATACTGCGGGAGGATTCTTCACCAGCTGAGCCACCAGGGAGCCCCAAGAATACTGGGTGGGTAACCTATCCCTTCTCCGGGGGAACTTCCCGACCCAGGAATTGAACCAGGGTCTCCTACATTGCAGGCGGATTCTTCACCAGCTGAGCTACCAGGGAGGCCCCAGAGCGGCCCGTGGAAAGGGGTAAACCAGAGAGACGACCCAAAAGTTGACAGGAGGGAGAGGGTCGGCAGACCTTTGTGAAACTTGTCGCGGGCCTTGAGAATGCTTAAATGCTTTGTTTACAGGAAGTTCACTTTCCTCTTCATTTTCTTTGAAAATTGAGAACCCAGAGGTGAAGAAAAACAACAGTGAATCAACTAAGATGAATTAGAATCAAAATTAGGATTCTAAAATCTATTCGTTTAAAAGCAGGTACTTCCAACCCCTCTCTTCTGAGTGTGGATTGTGTCAGCACGGCCACCTGTGTGGCAAGTCACAGTCATCAATGTCAGGGGCCGTTCTTACTCTGAAAAGTACTTTTTCTCCCTTCTCCTTTTCTTTTTCAGAACTGTTTTAGTATCCAGGCACTGAAAAAGCCTAAAAACACTACCAGTCTGATGGCAAAGATCATCCTTAGCACCTACGTGCTGTTCTAGAAATATCTCCCCGTAGAAGAAACCAGAGTTTCTAAGAAAAATGAAGCAGCAAAGGTACAGAATGAATCTGGAGCGTCTTGACATACCAGAACAGAGAGCTCTCAAAGGCAACGTGAGCCATATCCAGAAGACTCGAGATTCAGCTTGAGGAGGCTCCCACTGGCTGAAGGTAAACTGGCTGAACTTCAGTAAAGATGGGGATTACAGTCTGTAGAAGCCTGTTAAGATATGTTTAAATCTGCTTATTAGCAAGAAATTTTAGGAAACCTAATTGGTCCCCTTTGGGGGATGATAGGGAACAAATTAATTATTTTGACAACAGTAAATAAAAAGATAACATCAAACCCTTACTGTGCCTCTCCTCCACGAAGCCTATTGCGAGACCAGACAGTAGGCGAGTGTGAGCTTCTCCTTATGAAAATATTCTAGTAAAGCAAAAATGCATTGTAGAATTAGAACACTGGCATTCTGCAGACTTCATTGAATCCCTGGATCTAGTCGCAGAGCATCATTGCCTGGTAACATCACGAAAACACAGCCAGACTTGAGGGGCTTCCCGTCAGGGCCACCACGGGCACGGGCCCCGACCTGCTCAAGACCTGCCGGGCAGAGGCGGATGGCAGGATGCAGGGGACAGTGCTCAGGCACGTCCAGCTCTCTGTGGCCCCATGGGCTGCAGCCCGCCAGGCTCCTCTGTCCGTGGGATGTCCCAGGCAAGAATCCTGGAGTGGGTTGTCATGCCCTCTTCCAGGGGATCTTCTCGACCCAGGGATCCAGCCTGCATCTCTTGCAGCAGGGGACAGAGGGATACGCTGGGCTCCACCATGTGTGAGGTCAGGCAAGTTGTGGGGGCTCCACAGGACAGGCTTGAACATGGGGAGGACAGAGGTGACCGGCATCAGAACAAAGCACCAAGAGGCTTCCATGGCTTTGGGGCACCCAAGTCCTGGGCTGTGACTTGGGTGGGGGTCAACAATGTTTTCCTTGTAATAATTCAGGAGGTTCTATCTCTTTTGTGTCATTTTACTGTATCTGTAGCTTAGATTTTTGAAAGGTTAAAAGACAAAATAACAACAAAAAAAAACCCTTGTTTATTAATATTGTTACGTTTGGAGGGGATAACGATGGAAAGAAATTGATATTAGGCAATGCTGGAGAGAGTTATCCATATTTTAAATTATGATCAATTTCAGATGTGTGGAAAAATGAAGGAATACTCTGACACTAAGTGTATGTCAACCAAGATTGCCTGATGTGGTCATGTCACCCTTTGGTTTCAAGTTTTAAAATACCTAGAATATTGGCTACAAGTTAAGGTCTCTTTGCTCCCCACCAGAGTCTCATTCCCCCCAATTCCTTCCCAAAGGAAATCACTGTCTTTATTTATATTAACAAAAGTAATGATAATATTCTGCAGCATCAATGAAACACGCACTACGAGCCAGGAACTCCTGTCCAAATGCTTTCTACACTTTGCATGAATGGAGTTGAATCCTCAGAACAGCCCTGTGAAGCAGGTGCTGCTACTGCCCTTACCGTGCAGACAAGGCCCGGAGTGTGGACGTCCCGGGGCCCAGAGCTAAGGGGCAGGCGGCTGGGCCAGCAAGGGGCTAGGCAGAGGCTCCCGCAGTGAAGATCTTGTCCTCAGAATCCAGGCTTCACTCTCTTATGGTTCTAATAGCTACAGATTCTCTTGAGCTTTCGACATATACCATTACATAGTCTATATTAGACTGTGGTGTTGGAGAAGACTCTTGAGAGTCCCTTGGACTGCAAGGAGATCCATCCAGTCCATCTTAAAGGAAATCAGTCCTGAATATTCATTGGAAGGACTGATGCAGAAGCTGAAACTCCAATCCTTTGGCCACCTGATGTGAAGAACTGACTCATTTGAAAAGACCCTGATGTGGGGAAAGATTGAAGACAGGAGGACAAGAGGACAACAGAGGATGAGATGGTTGGATGGCATCACCGACTCAATGGACATGAGTTTGAGTGAACTCTGGGAGCTGGTGATGGACAGGGAGTCACAAAGAGTCGGACAGGACTGAGCGACTGAACTGAGCTATTAAACATTGTATGTAGTTTATATGTAATAATATAGCTATATATATTCTTAAGATATAACTATGCTTATAGATACATGTGTAACTCACACGAAATAGTATATCAATGTATAATTTCTTTTCTCCTTTTCTCCCAGCACATAAATTAGCTGGAACCTCTACCATAAATTCAAACACAAAAATATAAAATCCTGGCCAAAAGGGGACACATTTTTCATACTGTTTTGCCTCCCTTGGAATATCTAGGTTGCTTGTATATAGCCAAGTTGTTTAATGTACTGGTTAGCATCTCAATTATTGAAAAGTGCCTAGAAGAGGCAACACTCTTAATTTATTGGGGCTTCCATCTCCTCAACTGTAAAGGTAAGTGAAACATTAATATTATAAGATTCTTTTAGTTTAAAAGTTCTTTGATTCTTCAATCTCCATTTTTTTTCAAATATTGTTGAATAAATACATGATGGTTCAGTTCTCTTAATTTTTGGTAACTAAAGACTAAAAATTAAAGGATAAAATAGGAATTCTCAAAATATAAAGAGTCAGATGAATATATTTTATCATTGTTTGATTAGAATGCAATGTTTAAAAATCTGTAGGCATGGATAGCGTAATGTTGACGTCATTAAAGCTGCTTGGTAGAATTTTACCTCGTGTTTCTTTACTTCTATTGTCTATCTGCATTTTCTAATTAATAACAATAAGAAATAACTTGAAAAGTAAAATAGAAAGTAAATCTATGGCGCCTTAAGCATGCACACTACACTGTCTGTCCCTGTGCACCCGCCCCTCTCTCTGAAACCCCTGAGCCGTGAGGCCAGGCCAGCTCTCTGCTCTCCTTCCCTGGAGCCGCCGCGCCACCCAAGCTCTGCACCCCACCTGCCCCTTCCGGGCCCCCTGCTGTCTCCCTCCATCCCATGCCGCGGGCCAGCCCCAGCCCCCTAGCAGCCCTTCCTGTGGAGCAGAGGAGGGTGGTGGAGGGCGAGCCCCGCGGAGGAGCACCTCCTGAACGTCCCTTCTCAATGCAGGTTTCTGGCACAGACGCTGGTTCCTCCTGAAGGCAGTGCTGGCCGATCCGCTCTGGACCCTGAGGCCCATGCATGTCCCCAGCCACAGCTGTTCCCAGCCTGTCTGCGCGCCGGCTCAGCTCCGCTGGTTCTTTTTTGCCGCTATTGTATTTGCTTCAGCTGCTCCGGTTT
Source organism: Oryx dammah (assembly GCF_014754425.2). Taxonomy (NCBI): domain Eukaryota; kingdom Metazoa; phylum Chordata; class Mammalia; order Artiodactyla; family Bovidae; genus Oryx; species Oryx dammah. Next base: position 109,760,159 of record NW_024070185.1, read on the forward strand.
CCTCCACGACCCAGGGACCAGGGAGCCCCCTCCTCGGCAAGTGACCTGATGGCCCTCTGTGCTCAGGTCTGTGCTGGCGAGCACCTGTCTGATGGCCTTGATTGACACGTGTGACCTCGTCTTTGAGATCCGTCTTTTGGAGCCAGTTTGCAGATCTTTGGAGATCTCGTTTTTTGGAGATCCTTGGCGGACAATGTTTCGTCTGAGTTCACATCCTAGTTCGAGCCATGCTGCTGCTAAGTCACTTCAGTCGTGTCCAACTCTGCGCGACCCCATAGATGGCTGCCCCGTCCCTGGGATTCTCCAGGCAAGAACACTGGAGTGGGTTGCCATTTCCTTTTCCAGTGCGTGAAAGTGAAAGTGAAGTCACTCAGTTGTGTCCGACTCTTAGCGACCCCATGGATTGCAGCCCACCAGGCTCCTCCATCCGTGGGATTTTCCAGGCAAGAGTACTGGAGTGGGCTGCCATTGCTGCCGGTTACATGTGCTTTAATTTGCTTCCTAGGGGTCCCGGAGGCTGCTCTCCAGGCGGAGGCACTAGGCTGGGCTCTCCTGCAGCGGGCCCCCCACGCCAGCCCTGCAGACCCTCGGGAAGGGCTGTGTGCTCCTCCAGGCCGCCCGTGCCTTCCACGAGCTCCTCGTAGGTGATCTTCTCAGCAGCTCCACTGTATCGACCCGCTCCAGCGCCTCCTTCTCCAGCAGCCGCCTGCCCACCTTGTCCACCTGCAGCCTGTGAGCAGGTCCGGGGTGCACGCATGTGCAGAGCCAATGAGCCGCCGCACCTCCTCGTCTGTGAGCTGGGCCGTGGCCTCGCTGAAAGGCTTCTCCACCAGCGCCTCGCCTGGCCGTGGGAGATCGAAGGACACCTGGCCCAGCTTCTCGCTCATCCTGAACTGCACGATCTGGGCATAGGCGCTCTGGGTGACCTTCCTCAGGTCGTCTTGGGCCCCCGTGGTGACCCGCCTGAAGAACCGCTGCTCAGCCACGCGGCCGCCCAGCAAGGCGCACATGGGGTCAAAGCGCTGCTCCTATGTGTACAGGCGCTGCTCCCGTGTGTACAGGCGCTGCTCCCTGGGCAGGGGCTGGGCATAGCCGGGCCCCTGGCCCCAGGGGACGATGGACACCTTGAGCAGGGGGTCAGCGTGTTCCAGGAACCAGCTGACCACTGCACGACCAGCCTCGTGGTAGGCCACCGTCATCTTCTCGCCAGGCTGCAGGACCTGTGTCTTCTTCTCAAGGCCTCCAATGACCCTCTCGATGGCCTAGTTTGAGCCATATAGGCTCACAAATAAACAAATGTTTAATTTCTTGTTAACCGAATATTCTTAGATGTCTTTGAGATAGCATGTCGTTTCTAGTGAGCGGCTCTGTCTTATCAGAAGCTCACGTTGGTGTCAAATTGTGAAACCTCCCCGCTCTCAGCTTCACTTCCCCGCCTCCCACCTCATCATGGAGAGTGAGCCACTCCCCACCACGCTAGGCTTCAGTTTCCTAAACAATGACAGTAACCATTTCTAATGTGGCCTGTTTACTTCTAATCTGGTGAAGGAAAGGGCAACCCACTCCAGTACTCTTGCCTGGAAAATCCCATGGATGGAGGAGCCTGGTGTAGGCTACAGTCCACGGGGTTGCAGAGAGTCAGACACGACTAAGCAACTTCACTTTCACTTTTTCTAGAATTTTAATATCAGTTCATCATATATGTTAATATCAGCTTTAAAACGAGCAACTCCTTTAAATCAATCTAATCAGCAGGCATCCAGGAATTTCCCTTTCTCATGGCCTCCAGGAAACAGGGTAGTATTCAGCTCCAGCCCTTGAATTCTTTCCTGGGGAGGGTGAAACAGGTTCAAGGAAAAACAGCCCTGCTCCTGGACACTGCGCTCAGAGGGGACTCTGGAAAGCCCACTGACCCTCCTCCTGTAAACCTCACGTCACCCACAGTAACAACAGTCAGTGCAGGGAGAGGCTTGGAAACCGAGGCTGGAAAAGGCAGATAAGGAAACATATCACACGTGGCTGTCCACGCTGGACTTCTGGGAAGGTCAGTGAGCAGATGGCAGGTGGAGTCCAACAAAGTTCAAGCCCTGAAAGGTGGGCATGGCCAGGGCACCGCAGGGAGAAGGCAAGGAAGACCGGAGCCTACTGGGAACGGCAAGGGTGGGCTGAGGCCCCCAGACCCCAGCGCGCCGTGCTGAGTCTCCCTGCCCGGCTTCCGTGACACGTAACAAAGCCCTGCAGTAGAGTAAGAGTTAGAGGCCCACGTTAAATCAGAGAAGTAACCAGAGGCCTCTCAGGGCCTGAACAAGGCTGAGCAGACATTCGTCCATAGCTAGCCGCTGACTGTTTATTACTATCGACACCCTGGTGAAGGAAATGGCCACCCACTCCAGTATTCCTGCCTGGGGAATCTCATGGACAGGGGAGGCTGGGGGGCTACAGTCCACGCGGTGGAAAGAGTCGGACAGGACTCAGCGACTAAACCGCCGCCGCCGCAGTCGGCAGCTGTGTGCGGAAACGCGCTGGGCCTTTGGTTTTTATTGTCGTCGCCCCACACGGCTCTGCGAGGACTTCCTCTGAATGCTCTGGACCGGGGGTTCCCACTGGACCTGTGACATCCCAGAGACGGGAGACGAAAGTGGTGGATCCTCTCTGGGAGTCTGATCAGCAGTCACAAGGCAACCATGGCCCCTGAGCCCTGGAGAGAGGGCCAACTCCACGTGTGATTCCTGGGGTTCTGAGCAGCTCTCAACTTCAGTGACAGGCTTACTGTGGTGACCACTTCACTGTACATGCAAATATTGAATCATTACATTGTGCTTGAAACTGGTACAGAGCTTTATGTCAATTGTATCTCAATAAAAATAGAAACACAAAAATATGCAAAATATCTTTTAACTATGTCTTATGCTAGTTGTATTTTGAAATAATAGCATTCCAGGTATATCAGCTTTAATAAACTATGTTATAAAAGTTCATTTGCCCGTTTCTGCTTTCTGCTTATTCGTAGCAACTAGAAAGCTTTCGGTTGCATTTGAAGCTCACGTTGCACTTCTACTGGAAATGTGATCTAAGCCCATCTTCCTCGAACTTTACACACAAACCCTCTGGGAATCATGTGCCAGACCAGATTCTGATTCCGGAGGTCAAGATGGGGCTCCCAGGAGATGCTGTGTGGCCGGTCCTGATGCTGCTTGCCTGGCTTCTGTGTACATTTTGAGAAAAGCAGGAGAGAGAAACAAAGGCATCTTCACTCTAATTGGGAAGCAGAACCCCTGCTGTGGAGTGTATTAAAAGATTAAGTGGGAATTGTCCCCTTCCTACAAATTAAGGAGATCCTACATCAGAGATAGGCTGTTAACATGTCTCTCCTTTCGAAATCCCCCCCTTCTTGATACTGTCATAGGCGGGGAGAAGAGCCGGAAGAGGGGGGTTTGCGAGCTTAGCTTCCAGCTTCATTCCTGACACGATGTGAACTCCGGACCAAAGGCTGCCCTTTCCTGAGGGATTTTCTCACGCAGTTGGAAGAGAAACCATGGTTATAGCGTGAATGCCATGGAGCCTCAGATGGAGAAGAGCCACCCCACATGGAAGGCTGAGTGGTGTCCTGATGCGGGAAAGGGAGAGCCCGGGATTCGGGGTGATGGATGGACGCATGGGTCGATGTGGCGCTCCTTTCTTCCCAGGCCCCCCGGACACTCACCCCCCGCCTGCCCGCTCTTTCGCTTTGTCTCCAGGCACACTCCTGCGGGGCTGGGCCCCTCTCCCAGGAGTCCCAGGAGTCTCTGCTGCGAGAGCGGAGCCTGAGCATCAGTCTGCGTGGGGTGGTCCTGGTCTTCCTGGAGCTGCTGTTGCTGAGCCTGGCATCATTCAAAGGTGCCCAGGAATGCCCCCACCACTGCTTTTACATCCCCACTTCTGCACAGCAGCGTCCTGGGCTCCCTGATAATCAGGATCAGGGTCCTCAGCCAGCGGCGTTGCCCACCTTGTCCTGTACTCCCAGTGATACAGAGACGCTAGACAGGAAGCCCAGAGCCCAGAGCACAGCGTCTTGTCGCGGTCTGTAGACAAAACCCAGACACGCCCAGTCAGCCCCCAGCGCTTCCTACAGAGCAGGTCCCTGCGTTTTTACTGAATTAGCCTCCAGGCCCCTGGTGAGACTATTCCTCGCCTAGAATTTAGAGGCGACCAGCCCTCCCCTTGAGCCCTTCCAGCATGCTGTCGTTGCCCCACGTCCTGCGTGGGAAGATGAGCCTCTTTTCTGCAAGGCTGTGGAATTATCTTAACCCGAGACAGGACCATGCAACATATTACTGCCCCACTACACAAAGGGGAAGACTACCTGGGCCCTCTCTTGTGGCGATAAAACCTTTTTCCGTGGATGTTGACTGAAGTGAAGTCCATTTGGAGCAACACCCCTTGACTAAGTGTTCCTGTTGGTCATCGCCAGCCTCTGGGGGCTCCTCTTGCACCAGCTGAGTCAGTGAGCAAAACGACAGGCGGAGCGTCCCCAGGCTGTGTCTTTCAGGGCCACAGGCGTGGATTCTCCGGCAAGGCTGCGATGCTTCTGATGCACAATGTTGAGCCCGTTTGTTAGGGATGGAACGTGGAGATTCACAAATCACTGAATGTCTTCTTCGCGTCTTCCCTTAGAAATCTGGAGGGCAAGGCAGGGTGTAGGGTCCCCTGAGCTAATGTGCCATGAGTCCTTACTTACCCAGTGGACCACAGGATATTCTGTGTTCCCAGGAATTTGTCCTGGGTCCAGTGACAGCACCCCCTCTCCCTGTATGACATACCCTGACAAACAGCTGCAGGGTCATCTAAGAAAGATCGCTTATTTTTATGATGTTACTGCAAGGTCTTTCTCCAAAGATATCCTTCATTCGAGGTGTCCACTCATTTCTAGGACTGGATGAGGACGTGGAATCTTCATGGAGGGCCTCATGTCGGACATCTCGTCACAGATATCAAAGTTCTCAGTTCTGCAAATCCAATAGAACCTTCTTTTTCAGCTCAGCACATCATCACTTGTGACCACAGCTGATGGCTTAATTGCTTTACCCTCAGGTGCCATGACAGGCAAATCCCTAACTCGCCAGATTCTCTCTCCCAAGGAAAACAAGGAACTTTAATTTCTGCTCTTTCTCTTATTTTGACGTGTCTGCCTCATCCTAGGTATCAGTACGTGTATCACTCCGTGTACACAGTCACAAGTAAAGATGCTGGCCGCCAAAGTTGAAAAGAGAGCGCTATTAGGACTCGGCAGTATCAGACTTCAGGCTAGCTCAGGAAGAACAGCCCCCGAGTCTGCAACAGGACAGGGCTGTCCCACCACGAGCACAAGACAGTCTGTTCTTCCTCCCAGACTAGCGGTGCTACGACTGCCGCGGTCACCCTGGGGTGACCTCTGAGGGTCGTGCTTCTTTGTAACCAGCCTGCAATTCTAGGGGTCATGTCGTAGTGGTGAAGCGTGTTACCACGCAGCTCATGTGACCACATCCTAGCTATAAGGAAAGTCAGAAAAATAAGCGCCTAATAATTCTAATATCCTAGCGAGAGACAGTCCCTACCTTTTGAACTAAGGAAACTGAAGTCTTGGGGTGGTCCTGGGTACAGGAAGAAGGTTCAGACGCTGGAGACTCAGACAGAGTGAGCAAGCTCCCTGCACTGTGCGTGACAGAAAGACTGGCATTCATGCCGCCCTGCTCCGCGGGTCAGTCTCTGCTATTTCTCTGCAGCCGTGTGTTTTCTAGATTCTTTTTTCCAAGTGACTTTCAGTATTGAAACTATTCTAGATATGCATGACACTTAATACTGTTCCCAGGACAATGAAGAAAACTTCAACTCTTAGTACAGGAAGGTCTAACATGTGTCCACAAATACGTATTGTGAAGTTTAGTGATGAGACCCGTAAGCAAACTGGAGAAGGAGCCGAGGCTCTTTTAATAGCACCTGATCTGTACTGGCGCCGTTACCTGTGCTCATAAGCTAAGATGCCTCCGTCCTTCCCCTCATATAGCTCGAATGGTTGCAGAGACATTAAGCAGATGATGCCAGGACAGGAGTATGTGATGGAAAGACTCCAGACGCCAGATTGTTCAGAGACAAGAGAGCAGGCATCCAGACGGGGGTCTGGAAAGACTTGCCGGAAGACTTGGGTGTCTGGATTTATTGGACTACCAAAGATGAGTTGAATGTTTCTTGTTTTGGTAAAAATGTACATCACGTTCTTAAAATTATGAGCCTAAGGATGAGATAAATATATTTTATAGATTATCCTAGTTTGCTGGCTTTCATCATCCAAACCTTAAATTCTCAATGGTCTTTTAGAGCTCAGAATTACATTTGATACAATTTATATCTATACGTTCTGCCAAAAAATGACCAGTTCTATAAAATCAGGCCAGATCTATAAAATCATAGGTTCTCTGAAAACCTGACTATGAATGCTTTATTTCTCCAGACTCCCCCGACATCGATTAACGTGCAATGGGACAGTCAGTCCAAGACAGACGCAAAAGCACTTCCGTGAGCCCCTCTGAGCTCAAGGCCAGTCTTTTCGAATCCAGCGCAGACATGAGATCACACAACCAACTTCCTTCTGCCCATAATGTACTTGACATGCCAGCTCCTCCTTGCTAAATGACCCCTAGAATTTATTCATTCTTCTGTTTTCAGTTAATCACCTAAACCTTATTCCTTTTAATCATTTACTCATGAAGACTTCTACAGATGTTTTGACTAGTTGAAGTCAATTATTTGCAGTGAAAGTGGGTTTCTCATTTTTATCATTGTCGGATACGTGAGTAAAATAGCCCGTACCACACATACGTCTGACTCTGCAAGTTTAGCTTTGGATGGAGTAGGTTACGTTAAGAGCCGCATTTTGCATGGTGTACACTGGGATACAGGAACATCTGGATTCTGGATTTTAACCATTTTCTTCCCATTGCAATGACTTTGTTTTATTTGCTGCTGTTTCTCCTGTCTAACAATCTCTTCATCATGCCACTCCACCACTGATGCAGACACGATTCTGAAGCAAAGCAAAGGAGGTATTTTAGGACACATCAGGAGCTCCCTGAGCCAACACTCCAGCAGGTCATCTTCCTGGTCCACGTGGAGGACTGGATCCACACCTTGACCTTCGTGTGAAGCACAGCATGTGAGGGATGAAAGGGTCCCTGTAGAGACCAGAGGCCCGTGTCTGCCCAGAAGCCCAGAACTGAAGGGAGGAGACAGTCCTCCTTATACTACGAGAGATCCATCTGTTGTTGGAGAGATCGGAACATGCCTCTGATGGCTGAAAATCAACCAAGGGTATATTCTGTGTGTTTCATAATTCAGGACACGAGAGTACCTGGGACTTTTTGTGTGTTAAACTGAGGGACATACTCGCTAGAAGGGGCTGCATACTCAATTTCTATTCTCTTACTAATTAATTAATTAATTATGGAGATAAGCTATGAATTTTCTAATAAAAGCTTTAATCTATACAATCTGTACAATGAAATTCTAAGGGCAGCATAAAGTATATTAGTATTAGCGTAAAGTATATAGTTTAAGAGTTTGATAGATATTTGGAATCAAAAAATGTTTCATTTTAAGGTTTAATTGCAAACTACAGAGAGACTTTTCCTCACAACAGTCTTTGACGTGCTCCCAATCTCATGCGTGTCCTGGAGGGTGTTACTTACTGTGCCATTCTGCAGAGGCCAGGATTCCATTTTTCAATAAATTGTAATTCATTAGGTGCATCTGCAGGGTAACTGCAAGATGCCGACTGCAACGTTGCTCTGCTGTGTGTTCCGAGGCTTCAAGATTCTTTCATTCTCCCCTCCTCCTAGCCCTCTGAGTGCTGCAGGCTCAGTCTCAGAGGGCGGCTGGAAAGAGGACGAATGCGTGGCTGGAGCCAGATCCTGTGTGGGGCGGGTCCATGTGCTGGCTGTGTGGTGAGGGCGGGCGTGTGCCTGCTGCAGGGCCCAGCACGCCCCCCCCGCCGTGAGGTGGGGACTCAGGTGCTGCGCTCCTCTCCTTTCAGTGAAACGCACCTGCAGGTTAGGTCCCACAGCTTGTGAAGCAGGGTTGTGTCTGTGTGTACATGTGTGTGCGTGTGTGCGTGTGCGTGCATGCATGTGTGCACGCGTGTGTTTGTGTGTGTGCATGTGTGCACGCGTGTGTTTGTGTGTGCATGTGTGTACGTGTGTTTGTGTGTGTGTGCTTGTGTTTGTGTGGTGTGTGTTTGTGCATGTTTCTGCATGTGGACAGGAGCCCAGTATTTAATAGACAGTGTATCTTTATAGAAATGCACACGTGTAAGAAGTACATTCACATATGTAAATTTGTGGTTTAAAATATCATGGCTTAGTGTCGTTTGAGATTTCTTTTCTACTTACTGTAAGATGAGATATTTGAGGATAAAAACTGAACTTACTGCTAACACAGCTAAGACAAGGCAGAGAAATTCACAGGGAATAACCACATATGTGTGCATGTATTTGTGCACATGTATACACTTTTCATTTGCTCTTTATTTTTAAATGTGTATTTGGAATTATTTTTAAATAGTCACATATATTCAAACCCTTAAATAGAGTCCTGGAACTCACTATTTAACCTAAACATCCATTTTTTTTCCTGTAAATTTTATTCTGCCTCTTATTCTGAGGAAGCCTTTGTCCTTTGAAAAATGGAAACCATTCCCATTGTGTGTGGTTACAGGTCTGCGATGGGTGTGGAGTCCGCCTGGACTCCATCGTGACCACACAACCTGCAGCATCGTCCTTTATCAGCACGGCTGGGTGTCTGGGGGGCTCGGGATCAGGGTCTTAGACACAGGAGAATACATGCTCCCATTTTTTTCCACCGACTATAAATGATGCCTATTCTTTGCTCCATGGAACATCCGATGTGGTGCCCAATCAGCTGAAAAAGCTGCACAGACGTCATTAGTTCTCTGGGTGTGAGAGGAGGAGGGAGAGGGAGGGAGACCGCAGCTGCTCGCCGAGTGGAGTCTCCATTAGGGCAGCTCTATTGATTTCTGAATCACAGCCGCAGCAGCAGAGCAGGGTGGGGGCATGGAGCACATCCCCGAGACAGGAGCCACTGGAGGCAAGAGGCGTGTGTGTATGTGAACATAAGCACGTCTGTGTATGCAGACCATCGCACGAGGCAGTCACGCATCTGTTGCCAAAAGAAACCAAAATCTAACAGGGCACATTCAGACAGCAAACTGAGAGACTGTCAGTCAGGTGGACTGAAATGGATGGGAAAAGCGGAGCAGAATGGATTCAGAAAAGTCCTTCCTTCTAATTTTTAAGGCATTTTTGCTGAGAGATGATAATGATCTAATTTCCAGAATGCCTTTTTTTAAAAAAACCTGGAAAATTTGACAGAGATATTGAAAAGCATGGTTTATCTGAGGGCAATCTTAAAGCTATACCCAAGAAAATTTTTCAGAAGTCAGAGATTTACTAAATTTTGTTAGATGATTGCATCCGTTCATCACCTTTCATTTTTCTATTTTTGGTGCTTTCTGTTGCATAATATCTAGGATACAGAAACAGGCTGGTTGCAAATGCTTGAAACAGAAATAGGTTTCTTTGGAGGCTGCATTTCAGAGCGTCCAACTGTGAGCCTGGGAGGCAGCATCAGAGATCTCTCAAGGTCTGTTGCCCAGGATTTGGCTAGAAATGATCGTATCTAGGTGTGAAAAAATGTTGTCTTGGTCTCTTAGGCAGCTTGAGTTTCTAACTGGCTGTTTTACCCCGAGACTTATCAGCTGCCCCTCTGCCCAGAAGAAAGACAGAGGTAAGTGCAGCTTCACGGTTCTGGCGTCGCCAGGCTGGCAGGCAGTCTGTGAGGGAGCAGCAGAGATACAAAGAATCGAACAATTCACTGCCACCTCCCCCGACCACACACACACACACACACAAGCACACACACACACAAGCATGTGCACACACCCACACAAGCACACACACAGCGTGTGCACACACACACAGGCACACACACAAGCTCACACACATACAAGCATGTGCACACACCCACACAAGCACACACACAAGCTCACACACACACAAGCACACACACAAGCTCACACACACACAAGCACACACACACACAAGCACACAAACATGTAAGCGCGCACACACACTCCAACACCAGTCGGTTGAGGCGGGGAGAGGGCGATACCTTTTTTTTAAAAAAAACCCGAAAGGCAGTAAGCCATTATTAGCAAGAGCTATATTGAGCATGCTTGCCAGACAGGCAGCAGAGCTGAGCTCCAGTTCCGCCCAGACATGTGCCTTGCCATTTTCATTTTAATCAGCCTGCTCAGGACGGCTGCTGATTCATTTTGCAGGATGTCCCCCGGGAGCCAAGGTGGAAGCCTGAGGCAGGCTGCTACAGCCTCCTGCAGCCGCGCAGCCGCCGGGGCGGGGGCGGGGCGGGCTGCAACCCGCACAGCCCGTGTCCGCGCGGCCATGGAGAGGTCCTGCGTGAGAGCGGGTCCAGGCGGGCCACAGCACAGAAGGGAAAGGGAAGGAAAGATATGTCATATCGCCACTTGATTATCCAAGTACACCCCAACACACGCGCGCGCGCGCGCACACACACACGCCCCACACGCTCACAGACTCCTGCCCAGAAAAGCCTGAAATTCTAGCTCCTTTGTGACCACTGTGAACGCAGCCCGCGCTTTTCTGTCGCTTTACCTGGTAACTGGCTGGGGAGGTGTACCTGACTTAGCTGGAGACTTTGATTTGTGGGACTGACAACCTTATTATGCAGGGAGCTTATTATTGATATTATTCTGCTCTCGGTTGCCATGACCACCTTCTGAGAGACATCCAATTTTCTCTCTTCCATCATCATTATCTATGAGGCCATCTGTTGTGGAAAATGAATTCAGGCTCATTTGCATGACTGATAAGCAATTTTTTTTTATCTATTTAACAGAAGGTCATATGCCGGGGATTTGGAGCTCGTGAAAAAAATGTGGAAAAAAAAAAGCACGTCGAGAGAGTGAGTGGGAGCGTGCGCCGGGGTGTGTGTGGAAGGGGAGCGGGTCCCTCAGGCCCGCGAGCCTGGCGTGCTGCGTCTGTCCTTCCTGCCCGGGCGACATTTTTGTTCCCTAAGCTGCTGCACACTAAACAGGAAGAGAGCTTTCCTCGCAGCCTTCTTCAAGCCCCCCTGGTTTTTGTACTCGTTGTTGGTGGGTGTCTTTTAATTTTTTTTTTTTTTTTTGGTTCCCTGGACAATGGGTTATGATATCAATATTCACTGAAGACAAAAAGCAGCCTTTTCTGCGTCTCGGTGGTAGGCATATTCCTCATCATCCTTTCAAACTTGGGGTGGACTAGGGCTTGCTGGCTTTCTGTCTTTCAAGCCAGCTCAGTCACCAGCCCTGAGCTTGTCTCACTTGTGAGCGGCTGTGGTCATGTCGTGAGGTACGTGGTCTTCGTTAGGTTAATTCTGGGGACTTAGTGGACAGGACCTGTTTTTATCGGAGTTCAAGGGCTGGGGCTGTAATGCCTATTGTTTGCTCCTTTTTAAAGTTATTTTTATAGCATGACTCGTAGCTGACATGTTCCCTGGCTAGGAGTTTGTAATCCACAGAAGTCTCTTTTTAAAGCAAAATGGGTATTCTGTTGCATGCTCTGACCGTGATGTTTATAAAAAAGACCTTGCTGCATGAACTGTACTTGGGTGATATGCAGATATTGAAACAAAAACTTCCCAGAGACTTTACTGGATTACTTTACGTTGCAAATAAAGCAAGTCATTTTTTTTTTTTTAAACAAAGGCTGTTAAAGCATTAGATATTCTGGATGTCATGTTATATTGTCCTAATGGTAAGAAAGTTGACTTAGATAATTCAAATTGAGAAACTCAAATAAAAAAATTTGAACTATAAGTGAAATGTTTCAAGTTCATGGTAATGAAACAATGTTTCATTTCTAACAGAAATATGCCTTTAACACCACTTAAATTAATACACTAAAAGTTCAAGTTGTAAATTTTATCTTCAAACTAGATAAGAATAAAGCCATAAATATAGACACATAAAAATATTCATATGATGGCTAGCTATTCAAAATACAGAGCTCTGATTTTGAATTTAGTATTTATTTAACCATGATAATTTCTTGTACCTCTAAAATGATAAAAATCTATAGAATTTTAAGTTATTTATTTAGTTAGAGTAAAACTGTTTGTGATAATAGAAGACTTTAGGTGTAAGTGTTTGTATTTTTTACTGAACAAAACTAACTTCATAGACAAAAGCACCCTAGTACCACCCTTACAGGCATAAAGGAGGCTTTCTTTCTAATTGTTCAATTTCATGAAAGTCCTGTGGCTTTTTAAATGATAAATAAAGGCATGTTTTCCCCAGATGAAACATAAACAGATAGAAATGGGATTATTTTACAAATTAGAAAAAGGGGTTTTGCACAACACTCCTTTTTGAAAAAAACAGCAGCACGCATATGTTAATACCTGTAAGTTTTCACCTCTTAAGAACTTTGAATCCAAAGTGTGGATTGTATATAATACATGCTAGTGATACCTTCTAGGAAAAAAAAAGGAAGTTTTTTTTTCTAACTGACCTAAAGGGAAGTGTACGATTCTATCACCTCAAGAGCAATAGGTCAATTGGTCAAAATTCTCCATAAAGTTGTATATAGCAATACATTTTCTTTATCAAATACGATAGACCAGAACTGATATGTTTGTATAATAGCTCTTTACTTGGTGGCACTTTTAAAACTCTCCCTACAGTATCACAGACTTCTCAGAAGCAATAGTAGCTGTTATATAATCCTCCCTTTTTTAATCAGCCATATTTTTTTATATTTTAGCTTGAGTATTAGAGAAATTCTTTTTAACAATCAAGTTTACATTTAGAGAATTCAAAACAGTAAAAGCCTGATAGTTTATGAAGATTGTTTAAAGTGACATCACTTTTCTCAGAAGGCTGTGTTTGAAGCATCAGTAATATGATACCTGGATTTATGTTATAACGTGAAGGATTATGCTGTTGCCTCTTATTAGTACATACAGTCTTCAGATTTGTGAAGCAAAATTGTCAACTTCTGAGAAACCTATGAGGTAGCAAAGTTGATTTTTTTTCCTCTGACTCCCCCCCCCCCAAAAAAGAAAAGTTAATTACCAATCTTGGTTGGATTCTTCCTTGCCTCCCTGACGTTTGACTGCTGCTAATTCACTGATTAATCTCATTAATGTGATTATAGTAGGATTGGGGGTTGGCTGCCATTGTTCTGCAGACAGTGCTATTCAGCCAGAGCACTTGCCACCTCATTCAGTTTTGCTGTGATTTTTAAAGGCTGTTGAGTGAGCTATTGTGAGCAAAGCTCTGGCCCTTTCCCTTTCAGCACCAGGAGCTGTCCGCTGCTGATAGCAATTACCTTCAGCTGGGACTGACTTCCTCCCCGTTTACTGGCAGTGGAGAAAGGGCTCAGTTTCATCACCCTAATGACACTGTTCATGGAGGTGGAGGTGGGAGACGGCTTCATGGTCACAATAGGATGTTCTGAGGAGTGGGGCAGAAGAGATTGGCGATCTCCAGACCCTTATTTTGCACATAAAATTCTTACCCTACTTTTCAAATTACAGACAGGGTTTCATCAAAATTGCTTGCATACATGCAGTTGTGAGCTGGAAAACTGTGAACAACGAGCACATGGTTTTCAAATGGAAAACTTATATAATTATTGATAACATTTCATTTTTGAAAAGATGAGCCAGAATTACCAAGATGAACCAGTAAGGCAGAAGTACACATAAAACACAGATTTCAACTTCTCTTGAGTTAAACTTGCATTCTCCAGCAGAACTTAGGCCAATTTCACAAATTTGTGTTAGATACTGGAATCAAGGTTGAAGGCCCAAAAATCTGTGTCCATGTATGTGTGGTGTACAAAAATTCCTACAAGAGTGTGAGTATATAATTTCCTTTGGATTTTATGAGCATGATTTTAGGAAAATATGAATATTTTTCAGAGAATGGACTTCAATATATTACTTTCATTGTTCCTGTCATATTTTCAACCTAATTTACTTTTCACTTAACATTTGTTCTTTTCACTCTCAGAAATGTTTATATTTCATAATTCGTTACTGAATACACCCGATTATTTCACTGTCTGATGCTTTGCAACTCTTTTATACACCAGCTTTCTATAGATAAAGGAATGAAATGAGCTCTTTTGTGGCCTCAAACCATTTTAAAGTTTTTCTATTTGTTAAAGCTATATTTAAAATTCAAAACTTAGAGTTAATAATCTGATTATTTGGTGATTTGCTTTTAGAAATACTTTACATGTCTGATAGATAATCCAACCATTTCTCTGAGGAAAATTCATTTTGTTGTCTAAAAAATGCTTTCAAAGTCACATGTATAAATTATATTTCCACTCTACCTGTGGGGCAATCTAATTTCAGTGAAAGATATTGTTCGTAGAGATATGTCATCTAAAATACTTTTACTCATTAAACAATTTGGTGGCTATATTTTTAACTTCAGACAACTCCAAATTGTATTTCCTCTTAGAAATTTTATATTAAGAAACCCATTCAGTGGGGTAAGAGTAGAAAGACACTTTCCTATAATGAGTCCTCTGCCTTGATGCTGAAATGTGGCGTGGCTAGATGGTCCCTGGAGTCCAGGACTATGGTTTCCAATCAGTGACCAGTCTTTCAAAAGCCTCTCGTACTTTACTGTAGAGTCTACCTTGGTGCAAGGTCTCACCACAGCTCTGCCTAAGAAGCATACAAATGGCAGAGTAACAAAGAGATTCTCAGTTTCCCTAAAATCTAAAAATCGAGCTGTTTGCATCGTAATTTGATTGCAATAGTATTATGCATTTCTTATTTTCAAGATTTAAAAAAATTTTCTCATAAATGCCTTTTTAAAAATTTTCTTTGAAAAAAAAAAAAAACACATAGCATGCCTCAGAAAAGGATAATAGAGGATAAACTTGAACAAAAACTTGAAAATAATTAACATATTTTTCACCAAATAAGTTTCATCATAGTGTAATTTTTCTCATAACCCTTACCTGACATTGATTTACACTTAGTTCAAACTAAAGAGAAAAGATAGCACAAACTTAAAGAAGAAAATATTTTAGAAATTTTATTTTGAAGTTGTAAAGGGTAAATCACATGCACATGTTATGTGTGATGATATAATACACATATATTTGTTTAATTGGCACACCCCGCAAATGAAACCCATTGCCTATAATAGTCATAACTTGTACAAGGAATAATGGCAAATACTTTTACAGTAATTTATTGTACGATTTTTCAATCTCAGGTTAGCTTAAGGTGGCAGACGTGCATTTTTCTCACATTGGGCTGTGTTTCGATGCAGGGTGGCTTCAGCGGGAAGGGGCTTTGTGTCCTCTGCGCCTCTCTGTCTCCAGCCCCTCTCCCCACGCCTCCTGTCCTCTGTGTCTAACTCTGCCCCTAGCTGTCTCTCCGGCTTCCCTCCCTTCTCTCTCGCACACCTGCACTGTTCAGGCACACACAATGATTTTTCTACGCCTGTTTTCACAATGAAACTGTGTTAAGCTTTGACATCCTAATGAGTCCTTGGGGTATCTGTATAAGTAATCAGAGATGGCAGAGAAAATGCAAGCCAGGTGTTATCAAACAAACTAGAAAGAGCGCGTAAATGCTTATTTACTATGTGAGGAGACCCTGGTCAGCATTGCTGTTGGGAAATCTATCCTAAAATATATCTCTTTAAAAACAACCCCTGCTCCCCACGTGGTGATTATTGGAAACGTTGGGAGGGGGAGGAAGTGTTTCAGCTGAAGCGTGAGGGGCGTTGTGCTGAGGAGCCGGATGGCACCCGGCGGTCTCTCGCAAGGTGCCTGCCTCTCAGACCGCGGTGACTTCCAGCAGGGCTGGACGGGAAGGCAGTCATAACCCCTGTGCTAACCAGGATGTCTGGTCTCGAGAGGGCAGGCAGGAGGCTCAGGACTGGGAGGAATCCCCTCTGAAAGCCGGAGGGAGGTGTTCTCGGCGACTTGGGACCTCTGAGCCTCCTCCCACAGAAACCACAGTCAGCGCCTGCTCCGGGAGCTCCTGCACTGGTTTATCGGCGGTGGCCGTGCCCTCGCTCTGCCGGGGCAGGGCCCGATGGAGTGGCCTCGTGCAGGGGAGTGGGGTCAACATGGGCCCCGGGCTCTCCAAGGCAGACTCGGCGCTGCACGTGCGGAGAAGTAAGCTGCGGAGCCGGGCTGTGCCGAAGGGCTCCTACTCTCCGACCCAAAGGTACCTCTTTCTTCTTCCTTAAAGGTTGCCTAGGATGCGTCTGTTTGGGGCTACTTGCAGCTCTTCAGATTTCACTTGGCTCCTTAGACATTCTGACACATAGTTGCTTCCTTGCTTACCTGGCCATCTGCAGCTCTTATTTGATGGCAAATGATAGCAGTTTTAAAATGGCCTGTTTTGGTGCCCAGATGAACCCACAATGGACCCTGTCTCCAGTGGAGCTTCTTCTCCAGCATAGTGTGGCTGTGGGTGCCGGGCATGGGTGCAGGCTGCCTGGAATTGTTGTCAAACAGGAGTCTGTGTATTCGAGGCCAGTGTCCAGGGAGGGTGGGAGGGGCTAAGTAGCCGCTATGATTTCATATGGCCTTTCAGAGTGGGGAGTGTCTAAGAGAAACGCTTGTGGAGAGGGCAGTGGTGTGGTTACCCCTGGAGTAGAAGAGTTGTTGCTAGACCCAAGAAGCCATTTATAAAATCAGCACTTTTTTTTTAAAACCGGAAAGACGCTAATGAAGTCATGTATCCCTGCTCCCTTTTGTGTTGTGAAATCTTATTTGCTCTTGCCTTCTCAGATAAAACTTTTCCTGGCATTTGTTTTCTTCCAGCCATGCTAAAAACTTGACAATATTTTAACTTTCTTAGAAGAATAGTTCTGTGTCTTTTGTTTGAAAAGAACACGAGAGAAGACGCTTACCCTGAAACAGAGCATAGTGCGGTTGGCAACCCGAAAGAGATTTTGAGTCCATTGGCGTTAACTCTCGGGTCACTGCCCTCTCACCTGAAGAAGTGTGTGTGGGGGGGGTGAGCAGGCTTGGCACCTCTTTCTGTGTTGTTTTTGGTGCTCAGAAGCAGGGCCGTGGAAGATGCTGGTGGTTCAGTCGACTTTCTGAGGTCTCTTTGGACATAGCGTGTCTTGACCATAACATCAGTGTGTGTGTGTATGCTGTGCGTCTGGTCTTTACCATCAGTATGTGTGTGTCTGTGGGGGGGGGTCTTTACCATCAGCGTGTGTGTGTGTGTGTGTGTGTGTGTCTGTGGGGGGTCTTTACCATCAGCGTGTGTGTGTGTGTGTCTGTGGGGGGGTCTTTACCATCAGCGTGTGTGTGTGTGTGTGTGTGTGTCTGTGGGGGGTCTTTACCATCAGCGTGTGTGTGTGTGTGGGGGGGTCTTTACCATCAGCGTGTGTGTGTGCGTGTGTGTGTGGGGCGTCTTTACCATCAGCGTGTGTGTGTGTGTGTGTCTGTGGGGGGGGGTCTTTACCATCAGCGTGTGTGTGTGTGTGTGTGTGTGTGTCTGTGGGGGGTCTTTACCATCAGCGTGTGTGTGTGTGTGTGGGGGGTCTTTACCATCAGTGTGTGTGTGCGTGCTCTGTGTGTGTGTGTGTGTTCTGTGTGTGTGGGGGCGGTATACTTAGACACACGCCCCCCGCACCCCCCCCCCCCCGCCGGGGGGCTGTTCGCAGCCTGACTCGGGTATTCCGCTCTCGTCTATTACATGAAATACGGCACCGCACATGCTGCGCACTGCGCCCCGGAGACCCAGGGGCCTGTGGGCGCCGAGCAGGGAGCGCAGAGCGCGCACCCCAAGCCCGTCTGGCTGTGCTGCAGGCTTAATCAACAGTCAGGCTAGAACCCCGGGTTGAGCCACGGCCCCAGCGTGAAGCGCACCTGGCCGGTGACAGGTCCCCCGGACCGGGGCCGGGGGGCGGGCGGTGCCCGCGCCGAGCTTAGCGGAGGCGGCCGGAGAGGAGGCGGCGGCCCCGCGCCCCGGGCCCTGCGGATGGCGCTCGGCGGCCCCCGCCCCGGCCCCGTCGCCCCGCGCTGTCAGCTCCCTGGTCTCCGTCTCCGACTTCAGGCCTGCGAGCTTCCCGGCCGAGAGCGCCGCCACTTGTGTCCAGGTGGCAGAATGATCAGCGTGCCGGGGAGCCGCGGCCCCGCGTGCGCGCGCCGCTAGAGCAGGGGCGCGCGGCGCCGCTCGGGGGGCGCGCAGAAGCGGGGGAGCCGGTAGTGCTGCAGCAGCTGAGATCTTCTGGGTGAGTCCCCGAGACGGAGGCGGGGTGGCCGCGCCCGCAGCCGGCGGCGAGGCCGGGGAGCCCGGGAATGCCCTGGGATGCGGGCGCGGGGGGCGCGCGCCTGGACCGCCGGGTTGGCCGCTGGCTCTCCGGGTCCCTCCTGGCCGCTCCCTCCAGGTAAACGCGTCCAGCTCTCCCGGTGGCGTCCGGAGCCTCGGCCGGCTCCCCAAAGTGCAGCAAAGTTCAACTCCCGAGCTGGTCAACAAAAGGGTCGGGGCTGCTGCTGGCTGGGGGCAACTGCTTCGTCCATTTCCTGTGCATACGTCTGGAGCGAACATGAACTGTTTAGAGATTATTGTTTTCCGAAATTTACAGCAGCCATTATTCAATGTGTTTAATTAATATTTTCTGAAGCAGTGTACCCAGACCAGTAGAATTAGCAAATGTTGTTTCAATGAAAGCCCAGACATAATTAGTTTTGACTGGTATATATTTTTCCTAGCTGGAAGAAGATTTTAGCTAATTTAACCAACAACTTACTGGAGATTTTGCAAATCGAACTGAAGTTTCTGTTGATCTGTAGAATCTACAGATAGGAGATAGAAAAATTAGCACAAGTTGATACTTTCAGTGCTTTTCAGAAAAAATGGAGACTGTTTTTACAACCAGTCTTCTGAGTTGAGAAATAAGTAGAAAGCCTGCAGGAATTCCGATTTTCTATTGTCATCACTGGCACACACTTCTTATATAATTCTGTGATTGTAGTGCTGCAATATGGGTGTTTTACTATTTAGTTAAATATACTTTCATCTCAGGGAATTCACTGGTAAATAGTTCTATCCTGTTTTCACAATCCCCACTCTCCTTAAAAGGTAAGGTTTTCATTTTAACTGACCTAATTATTTCATCTGCTTTTAAGGTAGAACTTAAGTAGAAATTATCATCATTTAACTGTCTTTTTATAGTTTCTTGAATATTACAAATCACTTAAGAATTTTATTTTGAGGCTTTTTTTTTATCAGAGTTGCTTTACTTCAGCTGTTTGCTTTAGACAATGACAGCAAATATTTGACAAAAAAAAAAAATGCAACTTTTTGGAGGATCATTTCTTCTGTTTAAAACAAAACAATGCCTTTCCAGAAAAGGTGAAAAGAAAATAAAACTACCTTCAACGAATCTAAACCTCAAACATAAGATATTGGAAAACATGTTAACCCTTCATATGCCACTTCTAACAGTTGGCTTTATCGTTTTTCCACTGACACTTGAAGTTTCTGCTTATTCACACTGAGCTTGCTTTTGTAAAACAGGTGAATTTTCTGTTGTTATGTCAATGAATATGTATGTATACATATAATACTTTTCTATTTTATTTTGAATTTGCTGGTGTTTTGAATTGAGGCTTTTTTTTTTAACTTAACCCAAACAATATTAGATACCAAATTATTTCAAAATAAATTAATGAACTCTTATCTAGACAAAAATGATATTTCTTTTATTTTTCCATTGCTATATTTTATTTTAGAGTTGAGCTGAACCTTCTAAGATTAAAATAATTCCTTTTATATTTGTGATGGGTTGTAACTTTCTTGGGGCAAAATATCAGCTTTTAATTTTTAACCTCAACATGTCTGTTCTCATCCTGACGGGAACACTGGAGTGTTACCTACCACGCTGGTCTCTTTGTGCCTGGCTGCCTTTCGGGGGAGAGCCTAGCTCTTTTTTAAGGGCCAAAATTATGTCATATTAGTTTCCACTTGAGTTACTTTATGCCACTCTCTGCCACACTGGTTCTTGGGCATGCTGTCTCTGTGGGCTTGGAAAGGGCTAGCCTTCAAAGACAATGGGAGGTCCCAGGGCTAGAAATGTGGTGCTGTGTGCCTAACCGAAAAATGTGGTTTCCAAGAGCATTTCTCTCTTTTCAGTTTAGCTCTAAGGTTGCAGATCAACTTTGGAAAGAAAAGCAGCCTTTTATAGCAAATTTCTCAAGTTCAGTGAGCCAAAATATTAATCTGAAATCAGGCACCTTTGATTCCAGGAGGAAGAGTGGTCTCTGTGTCCGGGGTGGGGGGCATTCCCCAGTGGGCTCCTGGTGATGGGGAATAAAGTGGGGCATCAGTATCTTCCCTTTCGAAAAGTTATTGACCTGTTTGTTTACAATTCTGTGCTATGATGTCCCAGGGGTACAGCAATTAATCTCTGCAGAGGTTCTGTTAAGTGCGTGGATATGTGTGTTTTTAAAATGCCAGTGTGGAAATGTGTGCAGGCTGATCGTATTTGAGCCGTTGGATTATGTGTATACCATGTGGGCCTCTTCTGGGCGAATTTCGGTGCTCATTAATACAGGTGAAAGGAACTTGATGACAATGTCACATACTGGCTGCATGTTTACTGAAGTCTGGCCGCTTAGACGGTGCAATAAAATGGCTTTAAAGAAAATTATCCCAAGATTGTTTCACATTTGCTTGAGATGCTTTCAGGGGTGGGATATTGGACTTGGGCTGCTAAATCAAGCAACTCATGGATTAAGCATTTACGGGGTGAGGGGTCTTTTTAGCACACTGACACAGATTTTAAAAAATTTTCATTTTCTATCAGTTTAGTTGATTAACAATGCTGGGTTAGTTTCAGGTGTTCAGCAAAGTGATTCGTTACACGTGTGCATATATCTGTTATGTTTTGAAATTATTTTCCCATTTAAGTTATTACTGATTATTGAGCAGAGTTCCCTGTGCTGTACATTAGGTCTTTGTTGGTTTTCTATTTTAGATATAGCTGTGTGTACAGAGATTTTTATCGGGGGATTTCTAGCTCAGACACTGTTTTGAGTAGTATCTTCATGCCTGGGCTCAGTGTATTTTAATGGCAGTCAACAGAATGGTTTCTTACAAGTCAGAATTACCCCCTCGATCACAGGCCCTCCCGTATCACTGGGCCCTGAAAGAGATGGTCGCTCCTTAGAGACTGGCTTTAAATCTGGCCCCCTCCCCTCCCTGGTACCCAGACCCACTCGTGCCATCTGAACAGAAGCTGAGAACACAGAGCGTGGTCGCCATGAAACAATGCCAGCCAGACTGGTTGTGGAAATAACCGAGTCTGCAGGGCACCCCATAGAGAGCCATCAAATCAAGTCTGCTCTGGAGCTGTCTGCTAGATGGTGAGCGTTCAGAAATCAATGCTGCATCTGCCAGTGGACCCTCCGGTCCACTGAAACTCCCACCTGCCTAATGCATCCGGGCAAGAGCTTTTCAGAAGCCAGTTTCCTTCAGGATAAATTTAATACGTCTTGAGGGCCAGGCGCAAGCAAATTGATTCTATCTCTGCACCAGGAAAACTCATAAACATCTGTAAGAACACAGATTTTCCACAACCTCAGGATTAAGGGATGCTATTTCGTGAGAGATCCCAAGCCTACTCCCTTTGTACCTCATGCCAGCATGGCATTTTTTAATTAGGAAGTTGATTAAAGAGGGCATGGTAGACCACGGATGTATGGTCCTCTGGCATGCTTCCAGCTGTTTGTTGTCTGGGTCGTACTCATCACCAGTTGCAGGCAAGAGGGGGGACTGGTGATGAGGCTGAGGGTGGGAGGATGGAGCTGTCCTGGGGAGAGTGCTCGAGGCAGCTGGCTGTGGCTTCCTCCTTGCAAGCCTTCTCTGCAGACACGCTTGCTGGCCTGTGTGAAAGCAGCGATCCCTGCACTTTGAGCACACGAGTCCGGCCTGCCTCGCACACTGATTCCTCAGTGGCCACTGTGATAGGTTGCAATTTATTTGCATTTTCTGGATTCAAAAATCTGACCTCATGTTGTGGACTTTGGCAAAAACATGGTCCCAGTTCCCGGAATAGCGCTGTGCTGTTTATCTTTAAGAGTAACTGGTTTTCATTTCTTTCTTTTCTCTTTCTTTCTTTTTTGAAAGGGAAGCATCTTTCTTCACTGGCTGTTTTTAGGCAGTGAGCATCTTATCAGAAGAACAGATGTGGCCCTCGCGTCAGAGTCCCTGTGGCCAGTGTGATGTGAACAAGCCCCACGTGATGAGTGAAGCCCTGCCCCTCCCATGAGCTCTTTGCAGAGCTTCTTCTCTGCCCAGAGCCCAGAGAGGCAGGGAGGGGTGACCAAGAGATGACCAGGGAGACGCTTCCAAGTGAGCGTGGGCCATGGGCTGGCACCCAGGCCGCTGTGTCCAGGACAGACACTGGCTCAGGGTTCAAGGTCAGGGGAGTGTGTCTCCCTCCATGGGAACTCCAGCTGTTAGGATAGAGATTCTTTTTTTGTTCTCTCCTCTCAAGACCTACTTGCACATTTATGAATTATGTTTGGATTCCGTGTTTTTAAAGTTTCTTAACAGTCTAGTTAGAGTCAGTAACGAGGACGGGCAGTCCAGGGGCTCCTTCACAGTCTTCCCTGGAAGAAAAAACATCAAAGTCAGTGGTGAAACCTGAACGGAGAGCTCCTGAAACTCTGCTCCCCGCTCACTTTTAGCACATTAATGAGCAGTTCATACATCCTGCATGCATTGAGCACCTACTGTGTACAGACCCAAAAGAGGGAGCACTAAGACAAATTTCTAACCCACAGTGAGTCAGAATTGTATATATAAAATCATATATATTTATGTACATATAAAACAAGTACATATTAATGTATAATATATATCTATAGGATATATTTATAAATATAATTATATAAAAACTGCAAATTTATATAAATTTATTTTTATATTTGAATATGTAAATATAAACATATATAGCAATTATGTATGTTATACTATACATGTAAAATGTTATGTATAGCATACATAATATTTTATATTTATATACTATATATAAATATATACTTAGTAATCACAATTCTTCTGTCTACTTTTTCTTGAATACGTTTTAAATTAGATTAAGCCATTTTTTGTACTTAATAAGAAGAGGAAGATACTCATTGATGTCCATTTCTTAGATGATTAATACTTCAGGGACCCAGGTGATCACTCTGAAAATTAGCGCGCAACTGCATGGGGCTGTATTACCATATTTCTCTGTGTAATTGAATATGAGATTTGAGTTTATCCCCTTCTTATGGATCTGAACGTTAAGTGTGGGAGGGCTCTAGGTAGCTGGCCCTAACTCGTCGTGGTTTGTATTAATATTTTTATAGTTTTGTGTGGGCATCAGGCACCCAGTCGTGTTCGACTCTTTGCGACCCCGTGACTGTAGCTTGCCAGGTTCCTCGTCCGCTGCCCCCTCGTGATGAGTGACTCCTTGCTTGCATGAGAATGTACAGAACAGGAAACAGATTTTTGTTTGGAGGAAAGGGTGTTGGTAAATGTCAGGTGTCTGTCTGGCCGTTTCTGGACATTTTAGAGCTGTCGATCCCAAAGACCGGGGACAGAACCCTTGAGGAAGGCCTGGTGAGCGCAGATCGCAGGGGGGCAGCCTCCCACGGCAGCGCCTTCTGACTCGGGTCTGTGACGTCAGCAGTCAGCCCGGACGTGGGGACCTGGGCGGGGCGGCCACGTGGGCACCCACAGGCTCGCCGCTCAGCTGGAGAGACCTGGAGAGAGGAGAGGAGAGAATTCAGGTAAGAACCTGCCCGTGCCTTCAGACCCTCAGATGCCTCGCCACGTTCCCAGGGAGGCAGGTCTGACCAACATGCCTGTCTGGTCAGAATTTTAAAACTCATGTAAAAAGAAAGTTAGATTAGAATTAGAGTTGTGTACCCTCTCCGGTCTGGAAATTTAAGTAGCTCAGACCTCAGAAAGCTGCATGTCTGCACTTCCAAAGGGAATTCTGAGATTGCATAGAAGTGAGAAGTGCTGGAGACTGCCAGATGCTTGTGGAAGCCTTAGTAGGTCCGCTCAGATAAAATTCAGGCCCTTTTGTGACTTGTGCTCTGCTGAGCACGGGACGCTTGGTACTGAATTAACACTTGGAATTTTCCACGAACTTTGTGTTATGGATCTTTCACTATTTTTTTTGGAATTCTTTCCATAGTCCCAAGAACAAGAATGGAGGCAGTTTCACCTCCCAAATGTTCTTCAGTTAATTTGCCATTACTGTGATTTTGTTAGCTCAAAAACAACCCTTTTCCCTAAGAGACCCACACCCACAGTGCAAGCCAAGAAGTGTTATGTGTGTTCCCCGGGGCCGAGTTAACACACCTGTTTACAACTGGGCTGAGCCACCTGTTCATCTAGTTAATGATCAAAACAGCGTCTGATCAGTGGGGTCAGCTGGATGGGAAGGATGATGAGGTTTGCGACATTAGATGTGACTTCTCATTTTTAATATGTAGCCTTTCGTGTATATTAAATTTTGAAAGAGTTAGAAAATGTCCTCGGCGTGTGATAAATATTCATGGCTGTCAGCATCCAGGGGTTGGAGGCAGAATGTGTCCAAGGCGTTGTTTGACCAGTGATATTCTATCCTTGGTGCTTTACAGCTCCCCAATTCATATGCAGATGGAGTCATTTGTTTTAGCTTCAGAGGTACTCCTAAATGTGAGGGGTTCTGACTGGGCGATCAGCATTAGACAAATAGGCCTCTGTGTATATATTACAAAAACCACAAGCTTCAGCACTACATGTCCACAGTCTTCTCCCCGCACAACCCAGTTCCTCACCTGCTTCCCCCAAGTCCTCACCCCTTTCTCCCGGATGGGGACGTGCCCACTGGCTGCACAGCAGCATCCGACTTGCTCCTGCCCCTGGGGGTCCAGGCAACCAAGGGAGGACCACTAACAGACCCTTAACTGATGCTCAGGGCTCTCCCAGGGCTAGAAGCACTGCTCTAGCTGGGTGATGTCAGCTAGACTGCACTTGTCTTATTAGTTTCTGACTAATTCTCCAACGTATTAAAGATGACCAGTGACACTCAGAAAAGTCTCTTTCCCATTTACTCCTCAGAGGGAATTTCCACCCAGTGTTATCCATTTTGGTCATCCTTAGTCATCTTTTCCTTTTTTTTTAAAAAAAAATGTTCCTTTTTACTTTCTCAGTAAGATTTTCCATCCCTAGCTGACTTGGCTGGGATGGTGCTCACACAAAGGTCACCTCATCCTGGTCCAGCTCCCCTTATAATTCAGGGGTGACTTTGAGCGAGCCCTTTCCACTCTCCCTGTCTTGTGTGCGTACTCAGTCGCTAAGTCGTGTCCGACTTTTTGTGACCCCACGAACTGTAGCCAGCCAGGCTCCTCTGTCCGTGGGATTTCCCGGGCAGGAATACTGCAGTGGGTTACCATTTCCTCCTCCAGGGGGTCTCCCTGACCCAGGGGTTGAACTCTCATCTCCCGGATTGCCAGGTGGGTTTTTTACCACTGAACCACCAGAGAAGCTTTGCCTGTGTCTTGGGATCCTTTCTTAAAATGGAAGGTTGAACTTCATCAAGTCTCAGCTCCCTTTGGTACCAATACTATATGTCTCTGTATTTGCCCCTCCTGGGCAGGGCCTCCTGGGCAGAGCTGTCACTGTGCAGTGTGGGGCTTCAGGCTGTGGACCGCGACCCTGCCCAAGGACAGTGCCTCCTCTGCCTTACCTGGGGTCATATGTAGGGAAGAGCAGGAAGCAAGCCCAAGGCCAACAGCTGGATGGCTTAGTGGAGGTGCCGTTAGATTGATCATCTCACCCAGCATGCCTCCGGTTGGCGGAACTGACATGGAAGCCATCCAGTCAGAGGTTTCTCGGTCACATGGAGAAGTCACTGGACTGTGCGGAACTCAGACATGTGGCTGACAACCAGCTTCCTCTTCGGTTCCTTTCCCTCTTCTCTGTGACTCTGGCGAGGATGCCATGATGGTGACGGCGCACGGCGAGCCGTCCTGGTGGAGCTCACGCATCCGCGGGGTGTGCAGACTCCATCACTCCTGCCCTGCTGCTCTGCACGTGACCCTGGGGTGTGCAGGTCCTCTCCGCCTGCCATGGTGCAGTCAAATAAAGCGCCTGGGTCAGCATCGCGGGCTCCTCGCTGCAGGAAGTAGCCCCACTGGCTCTCTGTCTTGCCCTCTTTTCAAGAAGCACTGTTTAGATAGTAGTAATAGCCCGGGTACACACAGGTTAATAACGGCACAGTTTTAGCAGCCAGCATCCATTATCCAATGCATGTCCTACTTCCAGTAGCCTGAAGCACCCAGAGTGACAAACAAGACAAGCATAGAGAAACACCAGGTTTTCACCACAGTAGCCAGTGGCACGTCCAGCAGTTTAAACAAGTGGGCTAAATGTTGTCCTCAAAATACCCCAGTGAGGTCAAGAAGAGCCGTAAGTCCATCGTGGGGGAAGAAACGGGACGGAGAGTCGCCCCACGGGTGATGCTAGACAGCTCTCCCTGCGCCTGCTGAACCGTGGGCTTCCCCCGGAGTCACAGAAAGCTTTCCAGGTCGCTGTTACCAAGGAGGCTCCTTTGGGAAATTTTAAATGAAGATGTGTTTCATTTAATACAAAACCTGCTCTATCCAGAGCACAGAACACCATATGCAGAACTGCTCTCTGAGCGCTGGGACGTGCTTCTCACTCCAGAGGCAGAGGAGGGGGGATGGAGCCAAGTGGGGTGGGCGCCCACACACAGTAGAGAAATGCTCAGGATCCCGCTTCGGCTGCTTCCAGCTCTAAGCCACAGCGGATGCTGTAAACAGGGCTGATTAGTGAGACCAGGCTTTTAGAAGATAAGACGTTCAGTGCTGGGACTTCCCTGGCAATCCAGTGGTTAAGCCCTTGCCTTCCAATGCAGGAGTTGCCGGTTCGATCCCTGGTTGGGAAACTAAGATCCAAAGCATAAAACAGGAGCAACATTGTAACAGATCCGACACTTCAGAAGGCTCACGGCAAAACCACCTTTAGAAACACCTTCAAACAGTTCAGTGTCACCTGAGAAACCGACGAAGATGCCAGGAAAGCATTCTGACCACAGCAATCTTAGCTCAGACTAACAACTGCACAGCACCAACTGCTTTGCTTAAGGACTTTATGTGAAGTCCACAAGAATCTATGGGATTATAGGTGCTGTTATTGTCTCTATGATTGGAAAAGGGAAAATAATATGCTAATTAAAGGGTTCAGGTTATTATATATTAAGCCTATATACCATATTGTTTAAGAAAATAACCCCCCAAATGAAAGCTTTTTATTAAACATGAAAGTAATTGAAGATTCTCCATATCTATAATTCAGAACTTGTTGGGGCCAACAATCCTAATTTTAAGTAGACTCAGCACTTATTTACAGAATGTGATCTAAATATATGACTATCTAGAGGTTTATCACTTCTACTAAATGATTAACTAAAGTCTTATGACATTCAAAAATAATTCCACGAGGTGTCTTATAAAATAGTTAAGACATCTAACAAAATAACAGGGATAGTTATTTCTTCTTTGCTCTGGAAGTTCTCTATGTTTGAGCGAGGATTTTTCTTTTTCCACAGAGAGAGGTATGTTACAGATAAATTATAATGAGTCCTTTAATGGAGTAAGGGTTGTGCCCCAAACATGTCCATAAAAATTATGAAGCCATGCAATTCAGGATTCCCTATGTCTTTCAAATTAGTAATACCTGCTCCTCTATGTTGAGATCAAATTTGAGCATGACTCACTCTTAGAGTGAAGAAACACACAGCATTCTCCCTCCCGTTCCTGCAGCAGAGGACGGTGAGGAACTGTGAGCCCACCCTTTGAATCTCTCCTGTAAACCCATCCTCCTTGTTCCAGAGGTTCTCTGAGCTCCAGCAGGATGTCAAATAGAGTCTCTTCCTACATAGGTTCTCGGAGGAAAGGCGTTCAGCCTTCCTCTTATACTCTTGGGAAATTTTTCAAAAAATAGTTATTTCAAACTACTTTATGAACCAATACCATGCTTCTCTGAAGCCCTCGGAATGTCCAGTCTGTCATCTGCCCTCAGGTCCTGCTGAAATGGGGCAGACAGCTGCCCAGCCAGCTGCAGGCCCGCCAGAGGGCCCATCCCGGAGTCCCCGCCCCCACCGAGGGGTATAGGCAGGAGTGTTCAGGGAGCTCCTTCCCAGGGCCTGTGGACCTCGGATCCTTCTCTGCTTCCAAAGTTTTATTTTTAGACCAGCTGAAATTTTCATAAGATGTGCTAGATGTTATTAGTTTATTATCATTATTATTATAAACATGCTGCTACTGAGCCAGGGACACAAATAACAGAACTGAACGACAAGCAGCTACTCCCTTCCCCATTCTTCACTGATGCCTTAGTTAGTGGCTATGGGTGTGGAACCTGTGTCTTATCACTGACATGTGTATGTTCTGAAAAGGAAAGTGTGAGTAATTTCTCAGGCATTGAGTTCACGTGCGGAGAAGGCGATGGCACCCCACTCCAGTACTCTTGCTTGGAAAACCCCATGGACGGAGGAGCCTGGTGGGCTGCAGTCCAGGGGGTCCTGAAGAATCAGACACGACTGAGCGACTTTCCTTTCACTTTTCACTTTCATGCATTGGAGAAGGAAATGGCAACCCACTCCAGTGTTCTTGCCTGGAGAATCCCAGGGACAGGGGAGCCTGGTGGGCTTCTGTCTATGGGGTTGCACAGAGTCGGACACGACTGAAGCGACTTAGCAGCAGCAGCAGACTTCGTGTGATTCCATGCTTTTGATTTTGCTTCTCTCCACGCCCAGGTCACCCACGATGTGTGTTTTCTCCGCTTCGTCCATTCTTTTCCAACAAGGCAGCAACCAGCGGCTCACCGGCCGCGGGGTGAGGAGATGCCCTCCTGCCTCCTGCCCTTCGCCCCCTTGCTCCTCTTCCCCTCACCCCCTTTCTGACCAGAACCTCTCGTCATTTATGAGTCCTGCCTCTCCTGATGGGCTCCCCGCACCCCCCGGGTGCAGGTGAGACAGCCACGTGTAGTGGTGTTCCTTGCACACCAAGGTGCCACGAACAAGGTCCCGTCCGTCCTTCTGTAGCTGGACACAGACTGTCTCCGTCTCTACAGGGCCTGAGAATAGGGAGAATGACAGTGGGATGGAACTGTCCGAAAAGCTGCCTGTGCCCTGCCGCCCAGCCGCGTCCAGCTCTTTGTGACCCCGTGGACTGTAACCCACCAGGCTCCTCTGTCCATGGGGTTCTCCAGGCAGGAATCCTGGAGGGGGTTGCCATGCCCCATCCAGGGAAAAGCTACCTTAGAAAACCTCCGAAGTGCTGTATTCTTGCGCAGGGAGAATAAATTGTGGTCTGTCCTTTGTTGGTCAAAGAGAGGACCCAACCAGGTCAGAAACCCAAGCAAGAAGCGGTGGAAATGCAAGCAGTGTGGACCAAAGCTAAGTGGGGGCAGAGAGAGGGGAGGAGGCGCAGGCACTGCTGGTGACCCAATGGGATGGGCCTCGCGCGCGCGGAGGCCCGTTAGCTCCGCCCGTTCCGCAAACTCTCTCTCCATCTCACCCAGTGGTCCGGAATTGCACTCCCACCACTGCCAGCCACAAGCCTGAGCTTCACCCAAGCAGCGTTGTCTCTCACACACGGTTGGAACCTCAGTACTCGTGTCCCAGCCCCGCGGCTCACGCGTGTCCTGGGCTAAGGCAGGGACTCACTTCAGGACCTCAGGATGGTGAGGCAGTGCAGCGGGCACACCCCAGTAACGGCTTGAAGCCACCGCGCACGCGGTCACTGGTGTTCAGGGTTTCTGCTGGGCTGACTGGCCCAGCAATCCCAGGGCAGACAGTCAGCTCCTTGAGTGGAGTATGCCTGTTCTCAAATCCTGAACAGCAAGTGTCTTAAGGGAGATCGCAGGTTCGAAGCACAGTAGGCATGCAGCGTGCTTACTTGGACTGAGCTCGTAGGTGCAGACACGGGGGGCTCGCTAGGCCTCCCTGCGGGCCCCTGCTCCCCTGACCAGGGTCAGACCCGCTGGGGAGGGAGGGGCTGGAGGCCGGCCTTGTCTGAGCACGTGCGGCTCCAGGGCATCAACCTTGCCTTGCGTGGCCCGCCGCCTCCCCCAGACCCGCCTGAGGCACGCGGCCCTGAGCTCTCTCGTCCTCTGCCCCCTTTCTGTTACATCAGCGGAGTTGGAGAAGCTTTATTAGAAGAGGCAGGGCAGCTACCTGATCTGGGCTGCGGGCCCGTCCCTGTCTGGACGCATCAGCGCCGACGCACAGGGTGGACAGGAGCGTGTGTGAGACATGTGCCGCACGTCTGTGGGCTCACGCTCCGTCGGCCAGGATTTACCAACAGCCTCCTTTTGATCAAAGTCATAAGGTCCTCACCCGTCATCTGCAGGCTTGAAACCGGATCCCTCTGGTCCTGTTCAGATCAGACGGGGTGTGGCGGCGAAGCAGAGGTGAGGCGAGCGGCAGGGTTTCTCTGTTTAACCCAGGGGGATAGTATAGACCGCAGGCCTTTGTAGGAGGTTCCTTCTGTTTTCTATTTTTTATTCGCTCACTCTCGGCTATTGGTAGAGGACTTCGCCTGGAAGCTCCCTTCCATCTGAAAGGTGTTCACATAATTATTCTCTCACTCCTTTCTTTAACCACCTCTGTATTCGATTAGATGTTGCGGTTGTAAGAAAAAAAAAGCAAAAAACAAAAAACTCCACTCCTGTCTGTTCTCAGGAATTTTATAGACCAATAGGGAAGAAAATACAAATTTATAGATGACTCCAGTGTGATGTAAAATTTGGTACAAATGGTAAGGAACCACAAATTGCATGTTATGATTTTCTCAAAGAAGAGGGGGACTGTGTCAACAGGGGTAGAGTGGGATAACGTGAAGAAGGTGGTATTGGAGACAGCCCTCGAAAGGAAAGGAAATCTCAGCAGATAATTATAGGAGAGGAGAAAATTCAGGCAGGGAAATAAGGTGAGGAGATCGCCTGGGAAAGACACACGTGGCTTTGCCGACAGACGACTTGGAGGCTGCTTCTTGCTGGGGGAACGGTGTGGGGGGCGCAGAGGACAGACCCGAAGCCAGGTGGGGTGGTCCCAGAGGGCCGTGCCTCCCGTGAGTCTCGGTGTGCTGAGACTTTGTTCTGCAGATAATGGGGGAATTACTGGAGGGTTTTGTGTGGTTGAGTGACAAGGCCAGCGCTATTCTCCGGGATAATTAATCTGGCAGCCAATCAGTGGCTACTTCCTGCCAATTCTGTCTCGGAAATAGCTCTCCCAACTGTTTCTTCCCTTCCATTCCTTGCACTGCTCTTGCGGAGTAGACTGTCATTATCTTCCTCCTGGACGCACAGTCCCCTCCGAGGCCGCTCGCCCACCCCCACACGTGCTCTCACGCAGGCCTGTAAATGCAGCTACGTTCCGTTTTTAGATGAATTATTCCGAAGTTCAGCTTTGGCATTTTCATGCTCACAAAGCACCAGGGGCTTCCTATTTCCCCCAGGATTAGACCCAAACACTCAGCTACCATCTGAGGCCATCATTCCCCGCCCATTCTCAAGTCTGCCTTCCAGCCCAGGTCCTGTCCTCGTCAGCTGCGTGTCTTCAGGGCGGCGAAGAGCTTGACTCTTCCCCAGCCCCTTTTCAGCTGTTCTGTTTGTCCCTGGTGTCCACACAGACGCACTCTGTCCACCCATCAAAGGCTGATTCTCAGGCTCCCTTTCCTCAAGTTCTTCCTGTTTCTCCCAGAGGAAATCCAGCCCTCTCCCACAAAACTTTACAGCCTTGATCTTGGTAGGCTTCCCACTTCCTCTCCTGTATGGACAGCTATTTAAGTCACAGGTCAGCCTCCCCTGTGAGGCTCTGAATGCTGCCCTTCGAGCCCATCTTTCTACTGGAACATTGAACGTGGCTGGTGCTCAGCAAGCCTGCTGGCGGACGAGAGGCTGGTGGGGAGACCTGGAGCACAGCACCGTCTTTATTGCTCTCAGTTCAGCTCAGTTGTGTCCGACTCTTTGTGACCCCATGAACCCCAGCATGCTAGGCCTCCCTGTCCATCAGCAACTCCCAGAGTCCACCCAAACCCACGTCCATTGAGTTGGTGATGCCATCGAACCATCTCATTCTCTGTCGTCCCCTTCTCCTCCTGCCTGTCGTACCCTTCTCCTCCTGCCTTCAATCTTTCCCAGCATCAGGGTCTTTTCAAAGAAGTCAGCTCTTCCCATCAGGTGGCCAAAGTATTGGAGTTTCAGCTTCAGCATCAGTCCTTCCAATGAACACCCAGGGCTGATCTCCTTCAGAATGGACTGGTTGGATCTCCTTGCAGTCCAAGGGATTCTCAAGAGTCTTCTCCAACACCACAGTTCAAAAGCATCAATTCTTCGGCGCTCAGCCTTCTTCACAGTCCAATTCTCACATCCATACATGACCACAGGAAAACCCATAGCCTTGCCTAGACTGACCTTAGTCAGCAAAGTAATGTCTCTGCTTTTTAATATGCCATCTAGGTTGGGGTTTCCCTGGTGGCTCAGACGGTAAAGTGTCTACCTACAATTCGGGAGATCTGGGTTCCATCCCTGGGTCGGGAAGATCCCCTGGAGAAGGAAATGGCAACCCACTCCAGTATTCTTGCCTGGAGAATCCCATGGACAGAGGAGCCTGGTGGCCTACAGTCCATGGGGTCACAAAGAGTCAGACATGACTGAGTGACTTCACTTTCTTTCTCTCTTTCTTTCTAGGTTGGTCATAACTTTCCTTCCAAGGAGTAAATGTCTTTTAATTTCATGGCTGCAGTCACCATCTGCAGTGATTTTGGAGCCCCCCAAAACAAACTCAGCCACTGTTTCCATTGTTTCCCCATCTATCTGCCATGATCTTAGTGTTCTGAATGTTGAGCTTTCATCCAGCTTATTGCTCTCAGAGTGGTCACTATCCCGTCGTTTGTGGGGGCCTCGCAAGTCCCAGGCTCCTGCCCTGATCCAGCGTAGAGCTATTTCTGCCAGGAGTGGCAGCCGCCTCACTCTGCTCTGCATTACTACGCTGTGTGCCTTGAACTTCAGGACGAGTGTGTTGCCACTGCAGGGAGGGAAGTGCGCGAGGTGCTTAGGACATGTGGCTGAGCTGGTGTGCCCCGACTTTCCCTGATCACCAGGAGGTTTCCTGTGGCTGAGCCCGTGTGCCCCGACTTTCCCTGAATCACCGGCCCCGACTTTCCCTGATCACCAGGAGGTTTCCTGTGGCTGAGCCGGTGTGCCCCGACTTTCCCTGAATCACCAGGAGGTTTCCTGTGGCTGAGCCGGTGTGCCCTGACTTTCCCTGAATCACCAGGAGGTTTCCTGTGGCTGAGCCCGTGTGCCCCGACTTTCCCCTGAATCACCGGGTTTCCTGTGGCTGAGCCCGTGTGCCCCGACTTTCCCTGAATCACCAGGAGGTTTCCTGTGGCTGAGCCAGTGTGCCCCGACTTTCCCCTGAATCACCAGGAGGTTTCCTGTGAAAAGTGTGCCTCTAAACTCCGGGAAGAGAAATTTCATGAGCAGGTGTACAGACTTCTATTGAAAACCTTAGCCATCCACACACTTTATTTCCCTTCATCTACTTATTCAATATAAGTGTGTTCCCGTTCGGACCATTCGATACCTCTTAAAAAATAAATAGTTGTGTATCTGCCACTTGAGTTCAAGCTGTTGAGAAGGACCCTCGAAAACCCAAACTCCTAACGCTTATTCATAGCGATCGATGCTAGTGCCAGGAGGGAAGTGGAATTGAGCTCCTGGAAAGGAAGCGCCCTTCCTTTTCCTGAATTTCTCCTCCACCAGTGCAGAGTTTGGGATGGACAGAGGAGGAGTTAGGGGTTCAGAATCCCGGGAGCCGTGTGCGCTGAGAGGGTGCTCCCCAGCAGGGGAGCCTCTGACCTTTCTGTCTAGGCTCAGAAGTGTCAGCATTCTGATCCTGAGGAGGAGGAGCCTGGAAGTTAAGTCGGGCACACTCATGCCAGGCCCGTGAATGCTGGTGTTTCTCATGCTGGGTCATCATGGAGAAACCCGCTGGGTGCCTGGACCAGCTCTGTCTGCAGAAGTGGCCTTAGGATGGAGCAGTCTCAGTGACGCATTTGCTCCTAAGACTCTGTGCTGTGTAATTCTAAGACCAAAAATTTGGTTTAGCAGTTTAAATAGTGTGTGAAGGTATTAGTCATTCAGTCAGGTCCGACTGCTTTGTGACGCCAGGGGCTGTATCCCGCTAAGCTTCTCTGTCTGTGGACTTCTGTAGGCAAGAATGCAGGGGTGGGTTGCCATTTCTTTGGGGATTTTCCTGACCCAGAGATTGAACCCGGGTCTCCCGTACTGCAGGTGGACTCTTACTATCTCATACTGAAGTGGGTAACCAGCCCCTTCTCCAGGGGATCTTCCCCACCCGGGGATCAAACCCAAGTCTCTCCATCTCAGGCAGATTCCTTACTGTCTGAGCGAGCAGGGGGACCCACTGAACAGTGTGGCTGTGCTGAATTAACTTACTCGGGGAAAACAGCCATTTAGGCATTGAACTTTGTTTCTGTGTATTTTCACCAAAAGCTGGTTTGAGGAGTCGACTTTCACCATCTGACGTGGGAGAAGCTGAACCCGTGCGGTCCACGTAGGTGAAGTGTGCCCAGGGAGACACCCTCTGCCTGCGGTGTTTACCCAGAACTGGCAGTGTCCTTTCCCGTCGCTGCTGAGCTCCGCTGAAATGGTGGTGGTTTTACAGATGGGGCAGGGGTGTGCTGTGCAGCTGCACAGCCTTCGTAGCTGAGCCCGTCTCATCTCTGAAGCGGGTCTGAGTTCCCAGTGACACAGACTGACAGATGACCCGCAGTGCAGGTGCAAAGAGGGGATTGGCTCTGTGGCACTTCAGCAGGAGTGGGGTGAATGGATTACAAGATGAAGAAGGAAAAGAAAACAGTAGCGAGTGCTTTCTGTTAAGTGCAAGTGACAAGGACAGGGAAGACCGTTAGTGCAAAAGCATAGATACGGCGCTGGGTGTGGACCAGGAGGCTGAGGTTCAAGGCACCACCCTCTTTTCAAAGTTCAGGCAAGGCCCTCCTGCTCTGACCTGCTTCATGCTTGGGACCTGTCCTTCCCTTCCTGGGGCTGTCTGTACTACTCACCAGCTGATCCCGAGGACACCTAACTTCTCAGGGGACATGTTAGTGAACATGTTTGTTTCCCACTCAAAGCTGGAGTGTGTCTCCTCGAGAAAGTGCGTTATGCCTTAAGTGTGTTAGTCCCACCGTATGGGTTTTCAGGCACCCCACACATGTGAAAAGTGTTCCACAGATTCTCGTTTGGGGACGAGACTGCTTGGGTGCAGACAGCACGTGTTGTTAGTAGGTTTAAAATCCAGTATGGCCGCGAGCTCTTGGTTTACCTCTTGGTGTCTGTATTGCTTTCTGCTTCCATGTAATTCTAACTCAAAGTTCTGTTCTTAAACAAAAGAGTCTTCGAGAGACCCTGCAAATCAGAAGTATAAAGAAGAAAGCCTGTTATAACTGCGTGTAGCAAGCGTGTGTGAGCGGGGGTCCCTGGTGTGGTTCATTGTGCAGCGGCTCCTCTGTGGGCGGAAGGGTTTGGGGGCGACTCTTGAGACGGAGATCTGGTCTCCCACTCTGTCCTCCTGGAAGGAAAGTGGCAAATATTGTTTCAGTTGACGATGGTGTTTATTACTCACACAGCCTTGAGCTGGGTTTTGTTTTGGTTTGTTTTATCTTCATTCAAGATTTTATAATTTTTGTTGTTTTTCAAAATTTTTATTGCAGTATAGTTTTTTACAGTTTTGTGTTTCTACTGTGCAACAAAGTGCATCAGCCACACATATGCATGTATTTCTTCTTTCTTAGATTTACTTCTGGTTTAGGAACCCGCAGGACATTGAGCAACGTTCCCTGTGTTATACAGCAGGTTCCCATTAACTGTCTGTTTCACACAAAGCGTCAGTGGTATATACATGTCAATCCCCGTCCCCTATCCATCCCAGCCCTTCTTTCCTATGGGCACCCTTCTTGGTGTCCGTACCTCTGTTCCCTACATCTGAGTCTCTGTTTTCTGCTTTGCAAGTAGGTTTTATTGGTACCATTTTTTCTAGATTCTACGTAATACGCAACATTGTATGACATCCGTTTTCTCTTTCTGCCTTACTTAACTCCGTGTGGCAGTCCCTAGGTCCAGCCACCTCTCTGGACAGTTTTATTCTTTTTTGTGGCTGAGTTATATTCCACTGGACGTAGGTACCACGGCTTCCTAGTACTCATTCCTCTGTTGCTGGACCGGCAGGTTGCGTCCATGTTCTGGCTCTTATAAATAGCGCTTCTGTGAACCCTGGGGTGCACGTGTCTCTTTGAATTACTGTTTTCTCCGTGTATATGCCCAGGAGTGGGATTGTTGGGTCACAGGGTTCTGTTTTCAGTTTTTTGAGAAGCACCATCGTGCTTCTCATAGTGGCTGCAGCAGTTTACATTCCCACCCACAGTGTAGGAGGGTTCTCTTTTCTCCACACGCTCTCCAGCATTTACTGTTTGCAGATTTTCTGACTGGTGTGAGGTGGTACCTGTAGGGTGCTTGGCCGGCCCAGTGAGAATTGCGGAGAACTGTGCTGATTCGGTCCAGACACCACCCAGGTGTCCTTTCGGCTGAAATGAACCTGTGAGCCTGCTGACCCCACTGCGGGGATGGGAGCCCCAGCCTCACTAAAGGGAGTCTTCCTTCAGAGATAGGGACACCTGATTTTCAAATTTGGACTATGGTGCTTTTTAACACCTTTTGGTAAACAAAAGTCAGTTGATGGGAATTTCCTGAGGCCCTCATCTGTGCTGAAGGTGGTGCTGGGTAATTTGAGGATGAGAAGGAAGAACTGGCTGTGACAAGAATGAGTGAAGGAAGAAGGTGCCCCAGTGAGGGAGCGTGAGCTACCGGCTTTGCCCAGTGAGAGCGGGGCAGTCACATTCCTGCCACTCTCGCTTCCTCCGTCCACACTCCTGACAAACCATTTAACGTCTCCACCTACAAAACGGAGCGTTGCATGAAGGCATCATGTCCATCAAGGGTCCTGGGAGAATAAAATAAGATTATATTCGTGAAATGTGAGTTTCACACACTCTGCTACCATGATGATGGTCTCAGTTTTCCTTTTTTTTTCTTTTTAATCATTTTTAAACTAAAATTACAGATGGAAACTGACTGCTTCCTCTCTGGCACATAGTAGATGGTGAGTGAATGCAGTTGAATAATTTATTGAATGAAAACAAAGACATCTCCTGTCCCAAAAGGGACTCGAGGCCGATTATGATGGAGGGCCATTCAGAAGCAGCCCCCAGCCACAGCGCTCTTGCTTTTGCGTTCAGAGTCCTGCTCTTAAAGCAGCCAACTGGCCCTTCTCTCAGGGACCTTGTTCACGTGTCCGATGACGATAGTGCAGTGTCTGTAATCTGATTAATCATTTGGGTTTTTCTGCAAAGTGTTGGATGAGACAAAAGAGCCCATTTACACTCTCCATGAGTTACAGGTATTTGATGAGGTTTCCCCTTTGTGTTGGGTCCCTGCCGTGTGAGCACACAGTGCTGTCTGTCTGCCCAGGGTCGGAGGGTACGCCTTGTTCGCTGCGAGCAGACAGACAGCAGCACTCTCAGTGCGGGACGGGCGGTGAGTGCTGACATCTCTGGAGTCTGAAGTCTAGCAGCCCCTCCCCCTCTCAAAGGAAGAGGGTCCCGTGTTGCCAGAGCTCACCTTTTATAGACAGACGCACGTGAAGGAACAAACCAAGCCGAGTCTGAGCACTTGTTTTTACCAATTTGTGCAAAACCGTCTGAATATGTAGACAACACGTCCTGACTAACCAGCTCCTGATTCACTCACTCATTTGATCTGCCTAAAAGTTCACCCTCAGGTCTGGCTGCGCACCTGCTCACAGAGTTAGTGTCGTTCTTTCATATTTGTGGCAATACTGATGCACTGGCTTGTTTTCCTGCATTCATGCGTGTTTTTTCTGCAGTAGTTATGAGATGTGCCATTGTTAATGTTCGTTAAGGATGATTGATGGAAGCAGTTTTAACTTATGAATAGAAATCTGGGGTAGACCAAGGACTTGTTGTGAGCCTGCCTTATAAGATGTCACACCATTTTCCCTTATTTTTGTGTCAGCGTGGTCTAGTTCAGTGCCAGGACCACAATGTATAATGTGAAAGCTTTTGTTTGATCCTAGTCACAAATCTGGGCAGTGTGGGGGATTTACATGATAGTCCCACATTTAAACATTCAGTTAAAAACCTTCTAGAATAGCCACCCTCACCAACCCTTCAGTTGTGCTTTATTCTCTGATACACCTGGGTGTTGGGAGCAGAGCTTAGCACAGAATAGGGTTCAGAAGTGTGAGTTAAGTGATGAGAAAATAGACGTGTCTACCCACATATGTAAAATGGGACGGATCAGAGTTCAAAAGGAGCCTTCAACTTGTCTGTTTCGAATAAAGTTTCCTTATATAGAGAGAAAACGAGACCAAGAGGAAGGGAAAAAGGCAGAGACATGGGCGGGCAGAGACTCGGAGACAGAGAAGAGGGGAAGGTTGAGTGAGACGAAACACAGAGGGCAGAAAAGGAGCGTGTGGAGTCAGGGAAGAAAGACGTCGGAGCTGGCCTGCAGGAGGCGGCGGGGCTGTGGGCTCAGGTGGACGCAGGTTTCCCTGTGGCTTTAATCAGGATGGGAAGACAGCATCGGTGCCCGGCCAGGTCCTGCCGCTGTGACCAGTTCTTCCAGGGGGAACTGGGCTCTGCCGTCAGTCCTGGAGCAGAGGCCTGACCTGGGGCTGATGGTCTCTGCCCTGCGTTCTCCCGACACCCGCAGATGTAGCATCCACTGCTCTGGGCTCTTTGTGAATGAAGGCAACTTGTAGAACATTGACTCCCTACAGGAGAACACCCAGCGCTCTCCCCACCTACCACCTGAGCTTAGAACCCGGAAGGAAGAGTTGATAAGATTCGTCTAACTCATCACCTTACTGAGGACAGACTGCCCACCTCATTGTTTTTGGAAAGATGTGTTTTGTTTACGGCGCACTGTTCACTCTGGGAGATGCCACCGTGTACGTACCTGGGAGAGACACAGGCGCCTCAATGAGGATGCAGAGAGAGAAGCCTGCGTAAAGTGCTGTGTCGTTAGATTCCAACAGGATTGGCTTATGGAGAACTTTGTGTTATCTAAAACTGATTATACTGGGAGTTGACTATTGGAAGTATTATACTGCTCTGCATAAGTAATTCCTTATGAAACAAGGAAGTTAGGGGTGTTTAGATTACAGGGTCATGTCAAATATTCTAGAATAAAAAATACAAAGTCCAGAGGCAATCAGAAACTAAACATCTCTACTCACATAAACTTAAAACTGTGTATTTCGAATATTTCATGTATTGTTCGCATGTTTGAAACCCACAGTTTTACTCTCAATGACTTGCAAATAATTATTATACACAAAGAAGTGTTTATGTAAAATAATTTGAATTTCTGAGTGAATTTAATTTCCTTTTATGTTGTGTCTTGATGTAAAACCATGCTGATCATTCTAGTGTTTCAAAATAATAAACTGACTTTAGGCCAGGTTAAACAGCTTGGGAATCTCTCCAAAGTCATTGACATACCAAACAGTATTGATTTTTTTCCTTTGCTTTAAGCTTAATTAAAAGGATGCAATACATCAGCAAGCTGGTAGAGAAGCATCCAGAGCCAAAGTCTGGTTGAGAAATCTGACCAGCGAAAGGTTGCGATGGCTGGAAGGAGACTGTGATGAGATTGGATGTTTTAGGAGAAAAATCTTGAATGAAGCTCTCCTCCAGTCAGTGTGTATGGGGGACTCTCACACTTCGTTTTAAAGAGTGGATGAGTCAGCAGCAAACCGAGCTGAAGAAAAGCAGATGATTAACTATTCGGATGTTTGAAGTTTTCAGTTTCATTGATACTTGCGCTGCATATTGTTTACTTAGCACGGAGCCCTGCAGTGCGTGCAGCCCGCGGCTTCCCTGGGGCCCCCTCTTGAATGCAAGGGTCCCCGCACCCCGCGCCGCCTCCTCCTCCCCCGGGGCGCAAGCCCCGCAGCGCCCACAGATCCGGGCTCCGCTCCGCCCCAGGCCCACAGCCCTGACCTGAGCCCGGGGCGTGGCCGCAGTGGGCGGGGGCGCTCCCGGGAGCCTGTGGCCGCATCTGTGGCCTGCCTGGGGCGGGGGGGACACCCGCACATCCCTGGCGACGCTGCCTGGGCCGGATGCACTGTGTCGGGTCCTTCGAGACGAGCCTCGTGACCTCGTCATGCCCCTTTGAGTGGGCTCGGGGTTCTCACGGCCGGAGAAGAGGCGCCGCACCCTACAAGCCGCGGTGCTATGAACGGCAGCGCCGGGCCGCCCCGCGGGTCTCAGCGTTAAGATGCTGGAACCTGCGGAGCTCACACCTCCCTGATGATGACGGCCTTAACTGACACCCCTGCCAGAACGAGGATTTTTATTTTCGATAGCAGAATCCAAAGTGTTTATTTCTAAAACACAGAGGAATACTTATCGCATTAAGAATTTTGACTCCTTTTTTTTAGAAGTCTTTAAATGAAAGTTTACAAACTTTATCCTGTCAGGGTCTGTTTCTTAATTCCAGCTGGGAAATTGTTACTGCAGAAGCATTCTTTACATTAAATCAGAGCTCCTTCATGAGGCTTTCCTGACAGACCCCATCCCAGAAGGAATGCTTGTACTTGAGCTGCGTGGAATGATTTCACATCTAATTGTCCATCACATAGGGCTTCTCTGTTTTATATATAGATATATATATAACATTCTGTCTGGTCTCCTCAGAAAGAGGTCTGATCTTTGAGGGAGAGATCTGAATTTCCCTGGCTGCTCCCACGGTATTTGGTCATCAGTACACAAGAGGGCTTCCCAGGTGGCGCTAGGGGTAGAGAACCACCTGCCCAGTGCTGCTGCTGCTGCTGAGTCACCTCAGTCGTGTCCGACTCTGTGCGACCCCCTAGGCGGCAGCCCACCCGGCTCCCTCGTCCCCGGGACTCTCCAGGGGAGAACCCTGGAGTGGGCTGCCGTTTCCTTCTCCCCCCTGCCATGAAAGGGTCAGGAAGATCCTCTGGAGGAGGAAGTGGCAACCTGCTCCAGCGTTCTCGCTTGGGGAATCCCGTGGGCAGAGGAGCCTGCAGAGTCGGACGCGGCTGGGTCGGCGTCACACACACGCGCGCGTAGTATAAAGAGCTACTCAGAACTGCGTGTGTGTGCTAGTTGCTTTGGAAGTTGAATGTCCCCTTATATTTCAGATCAGAATTAGAAACTGGACTTAATCAAAGATCAATGTAATGATAGTCCTCAGAACCCATCGCTACCGACGAGCTGACGGGATACTCGGGGGACTGAACGTGCTGAAATTATTTCCTGGGTGTCTGTTTCACTTGGTCCCTTGCAGAGTTCATCCAGATTTCCCAAGCCCTCTTCTCGGAGCCTCCCCCCAGGAACCGAAGGTTTGTGGACATGGGCCGTGCAGTGAATGTGAGAAAGTAGAAAGGGGACTAAGTGATGGATGTGGGGCTTGGGGGAGGGCAAGGACTAGGTCTTCTGGTTTGTTTGCTTCTGGTTCTGGTGAAAGCACGTTGGATCACCCTCTCAGATGCTTAGAGCATGGTGCAGAGTTGTTAACTCCAGAACAACTAGGGAACACGGCTGTCCAGCAGATCCCTGAGGCCTGTTTATCTTGTATAAATGGAACTCATGGACACAGCACCTCGTTCCCCAGGCCCAGAAACCAGCATTCTGCTCCCGAGCCCTAAAGGCCTGACTCTTAGTCATTTTGTGTGAGCAGAACCGTTCAGGACTTGCTTTCCTGTCTGACGTTTCGCTCGGCGTGATGGCCTACAGGCTCTTCTGTGTTGTCATGAATCTTTTATTGTGTTGTAGACCATATTATTTTATTCATTCGCCCACTTATGGACATTTACGCAATTTCCAGCTCCTGGACGCTGTGAATAGCATTGCAATAAACACGACAGGTATGTCTTTGAGACCCCGACTTCAGCTCTTGTGGATAAATACTCAGAAGTGGGATTGCTGGGTTCCATGGTGGTTCTATTCTTGTCTGAGGAGCCTCCATCCCGTT
The DNA here is from genome assembly GCF_014754425.2 of Oryx dammah. Lineage (NCBI taxonomy): Eukaryota > Metazoa > Chordata > Mammalia > Artiodactyla > Bovidae > Oryx > Oryx dammah. The sequence continues at coordinate 109,802,447 of NW_024070185.1, forward strand.
TTCAGCAACGGCTGCACCAACAGTGCGCTGGTGCCAAAATGCACAAGGTGGTTTTTTTTAATAACGGCCGTTCTGACAGGTGTGCGGTGGTGTCTCGCTGTGGCTCTAACTTGCATTTCCCTGAGGATTGGTGAAGCTGGGCACTTCTGCATAGACCTGCTGGCCCTCTGGGTGTTTTTTTGGAGAAGTGTCTCTTTGACGCATTTGCCCGTTTTCCCTTTTGCTTCGTTTCTGTTTTATTGGGTCTTGGTTGGAGTGCGTTGGCTCAGTTGCCCCAGAGCATGTGGCATCTTAGTCCCCTGACCAGGGACCAAACTTGTGTCTCCTGCGTTGGAAGGAGGATTCCTAAACACTGGACTATCAGGGAAGTCCCCATTTGCCCATGTCTAGGTTGGAGTCTTTAGCTTTTTCTTTTCAGTCTTTAGTTTTTTTTTGCTTTTGAGTTATAGGCTTTCCTTATATACTTTGGATGTGGCCGCTTCATCAGGTATATCTTGCAAACATTTTCTCTTCCTTGGTAGGTGGTCCTTATTCCCCGATGGCCCCCCTTGCTGAGCATGCATGTAGGCTGATGCCGTCTCACTTGCCTGCTTTTTTGTTGCTGAGTGTTGTTAAAATGTCCACACCATACAAAACGAGCTGAAGGTTCAATACAACCTCTTTCAAAATCCCAATGGCATTTTCTACAGAAATAGAGAAACCAATCCTAAAACTCACATTTAGCCAAAAGATACCCCCAGATGACCAAAACAATCTTGAGAAAGGACCCCACACTTCCTGATTCAAAACTATATTACAAAATTCTAGTCATTTAAAGAGTGTGGCCCTGATGTAATTCCTGTGGGACAGAATCAAGTCCAGGAATAACCCACCCACATATATATTGTCAATGGATTTTCAACAGGGGTGAGAAGCGTGTGCAATAGGGGAAGACGGTCCCCCCGATAAATGGTGTGGGGAAAACGGGATGCGCAGTGCAAAGGACAAAATCCGATGCCTGTCTTACACTATGTGCAAAGTCAGGTCAGCGTGGAGTAAAGGCTTAAATGTAAGACTTGAAAATGTAGGACTTCTAGAAGAAAAAGGGGGTTAAGGCTCCATGGCATTAGCCTTGGCCGTGATTTCTGAGAGCAGCTTTGCTTTGCTAAAGCCCAGGGCCCGCGTCTGACCTCAGATGACTCCTGAAGGCGTTCCCTCCATCCTTCTGGCCCTTCTTCCTCCCGGGAAAGTGCTCAGATGGCGCCAGGGAGGAGGAGGGGGAGAAGGAGGAGGAGGACAGAATTTCACTCTGTGCAAAAGGGTCCATTTGTTCTTCCTTGAGAATTCCTGAAACCCTCCCTGGAGCGCTGAGCAGCAAACACGGCTGCTGCTGCGAGGAGACGGGAAATGCGATGAATTGTAAGCGCTGTCTCTGGGGGGACATTGATGGGAATGCCTTGACCCACGTACAGAAAAGCCTGCCTTTGTGGAGGAGCTTCTCCGCGGACAGCGGCACACGGTCTGCCCGTTGCAGGGGGACACGTGGTCCGGCAGGCCTGGCACGGTCCTGGGTTACACCCGCCATCCGGCCACCCCGGCCACTTGTGCCCCACACAGGATGCCCCGGCTGTGCCACCCTGTGGATAGGGTCATGCAGAGGAAAGGTTCGAGACGCTCCTGCCTTGAGCCCAGGGGGAAAATGACTCAGGCGTTTCTAGGATGCAGGGGCTTCTCTGGGAGGCCCGTGGGAAACAGAAGCAGAGAAAACCCATGGAACTCATGTGCCCAGCACGGCTTGCAGGGACCTGATGGGCAGCCAGCATGTCCACATTGCAGGAGATCCCAGCCGCCTTTAGAGGGTCCTCCAGACTGGGGGGGGGCAGCCTGAAAGGGGCAGCTTGGCCCCAGTGTAGGTGCCACCCTTCCACGGCAAGGGTCGCTATTCTCCTTTGCATCGGGGCTGGCGGTTGAGGTCCAAGAAAGCTCATGAGGCTAAGAGCCCACACGCACTGGGCCAGGCAGGCCAGCGCGCTGACCTTGTAAGGCCCACCCAGGATGAGCTGAGGCTTGCTCCTGGTGCCCCCGGATTGCGGGTTTCTTAAGGAATGCCAGGCCTGCCCTGGAGCTCGGGGGCAGCTGGGCGGTCCAGCCACACCCTCCCCGCCCCCGCTGGTCCCCTCACCTCATCACTAACTAGCCACCAGCCTCTCTCTCCACCCACCTTCCCTCCCTCTTCTCCTGGAGTTGATGACCTTAGTGAGACAGCATCTCCAGAAAAAAAAAATGCATTGCTGCAGAAATATCAATACAAAGGAAAAAAATCACATACCATCCGTGCGCAAACAAGCACTTCGGTATTCATCACAAAGCTCTAATGTTTTAGTTTCGGAAAAAATAAAACCTTCAAATGGAGATATTGTAATGAACCATATCCTTACTCTTAAAATTTTAAAAAGAATCATCTAAATGGGAATAATGGCAGTTCAGTAAGCAGCAGAAGCAGTCTTTATTGGAGAACTGGTCTCTTCTCCTGAGTAACTCTTTTTCTTCCATTTGTTTTAAAAGGTGTGTTTCCTCTTGCCTCTTAAATAGCTTGTTTCAGGAGCAGCAACAGAGTTTACTTGCATCTCAGGTGATTTTTATGTCAAAGTGTCTTGGCCACTCATGGTTCCTTTTGACTTATCGTGGCTCAGTTACAGGCACCTGCTGGGAAGCCAGAACGAGATTTTCTGTGTTTACCCTCCCAGGTAGCTCTGCTCTTGAATTTCTTGCTGCTGTGCCCGGGGGTTGCCATCTTTTGAAATAAACTGGCTCTGAGGGGGGAAGTCTGTCTGGATCCGTCTCTCCGACGATAACCCCTCTTGATTGGCCTCCTTCCCTCTAGCGGGAAGCATTGGGGCCCCGGGCGAGCCTCGTGCGGTGGTCGGACGGCAGAATGCTCGTGATGTCTGGTCTTGCTGCACCTGATTTATCAAATGGATGGTGCCCGGCAGAGAGCACACTGCTCAGGGGACTTCGAATCCAAGGGTGGAAGCTGTGAGCCTGGCTTCCCACGAGGTGTGACTCCAGTCCCCTCCGTCCTGACTGTGCGTCCTGGAACCTGCTCCTCTGGTTCACACTCGGGCTTCAGAGGAGTGCTGCTGGGCCCTGTCCAGCCTGCGGTCGCCATCCTCTGAGCTCGGGTGTCTCTGCTGCCCAGACTCAGCACGGTTAGTATCACAGCGCCTCTGACTGTGTGTTCATCTGCGGATCCAGTCTCTGCTTGAATTCCTAGCACAACGGGGAGATCACTGCCTAAGGAAGCACCTCATTTTCATGGCATGTGACTGACGTGGTTCTCAGGCAGTGATCGCTTCTGTTCCTGGGGCTCAGCCGCTCGAGAGCTGGGACTGTAAATGTAGGTGTACAGGGACGGATGTGACATAGTCTTAGAGCATAAAAGCACAGAGATGCCCGTCCCGTAATGCCCTACAGTGTTGTACACTTGGTTCTCTTCTCAACCAATACTTAATAATCAATTTCTTCTGCAGTGACTATCAGGTTTACTTGATGAATAATAGGTCCATATTTATTTACCTGTGAGTTAGACACCCCTACCCTGTCTAATGAAAAGACGTAAAGAGAAGCATAATTAAAACAAGCATTTTTTGGTCTCATTTGTAGCATGAAATGACTACTCTCTAAGCGGGAATCCCTCCATTTGTACATTAAAAGGAAAACCAGCCTCCATCCTTAGTTCAGATCTTACAGTCAGTCCCGTCTTGGCTGCTTGACCTCAACACCGTGTGAAGTGTGGGAGGGGAGATCTGACTTTGGAATGATGGTTCACTGAGCTCAAGTTCATATGATCTGGGTCCTCGCTGACTCTTCCCGAATTCTTGCTGAGATGAAACCATTCTCAGTATGCAGTGGGTTTCCTATCCTGGAGCCTGCCCAGACTCAGACGCAGCAGGTCCCTTTGTGAGGACACAGGCTTTCCAAGCTTGGTCGGATGGCCTGAAGGGGCCAGTTGCCAGGGTCCCTTGTGAGCCAGCACACTGGTCTCCCAACCCTGTCTTCGCCTGTGGCTGGAGGTTTGCTACTAACCTGATGCTTCACACTGAAACCTGGAGCTAGCTGATAGGATGCGACCGTGTCTGCACCTTCAGCCCACAGCCCACATTTCAAGCAGCCCATCCTCTGCCCCCGAGGGGACCCCATGCAAGCTGCCTTCTCCCCCTCATGCCCTCCTGTGAGCCCACCCTCAGCAGCTGCCCAGGAAGCCTGGTTCCTTCCATGGGTCTCCTCCCTAGAGCACCCCTGCCACCTTTTTGCTTCTGTGTTTGAAAACCCGTCTGTCTCCTGACAAGCCTGGAGGAGGGTGGTGTCCAGCTCCTGCCAGAGGCTGGCTTGCCTCCTGGGCTTTCTCCCCCAGGAGAGGGTCCTGGTGGACACACTGTAGACTCACTTCCTCATAGGCATGCCATGTCCCCTCCCTGGGAGGCTCTGCCCTCTTAAGCACCATCTCAGTGGGTCTAACGGAAGACATGCTGATGCCCAGGTCCAGCACATCGTGGATGAGCGGGGTCCACACCCGCTCTGTGTCAGCTTGTTGCTCCGATGCTCTGGGGGAGAGGAAGCCCCCTCACTTCTGTGACTCCTGGGCTCCAGGAGAGCACCCTGAGGTCTCCCACTCTCCACCGAGCTCCTGGCAGACAGCAGGTCTCTCCCACCCACCCTGGGGCCCTGACCCAGGCTCCTCTCAGCCCTCAGGGCTAGGTCAGGGGATGGACCCAGCGCCCAGGACACCTTCCCTCCTGTGTGGGGTCCTGCACTGCCCCCGCCGCTTCTGGGACCCCTGCCCAGCAATAAGCATCAGCTCCACTTCCTTCCTCTTGCTTCTTGTGACTTAGGGTCTTTCCCACGTGCAGGACTTGTGAGTGACATCGGGATACATAACACAGGAAAGTGCTCCTCGTAGCTGATGTTCAGAGCAAAGAAGATGCTCTGCCCTCCTCCCTGCTGATCCACACCTCTGTTCCTCATGAGTTCTCCTGCCCTGAAAGTTCTTCTTGATTTGCTTACAGGCTTGAGGTTAATAGAAGAAGAATCAGTCAGGCAGAATACTTTGTGGGGTATTAGTCAATACATCCAGTTCGGGGAGAGCAGGTTTTCTTGTGACACACCAACGCAGAGCTGCTTTGCATTGTTTGAGCTACAAACATAAGCTTCACTCCGCGACTTGAGTGCAGGGTGCCTGTGGCTCGGTGTGGTGCCGGGCTGGGCCCACGTCCAGCTGCGCGTGCCCACCTGTCTGCTCAGGGCTCTGTGCTGAGCCCTGGCCCTAAGCGCCCACCCTCCCCCTGTGTTGGCAGTGTTTTGGATTTCCTTGGGCTCTCTGAGAATCATGCTTTTTTATATTTCAAGCAATGCGGCCATGAAAGCTAGAGGGCTGTGCACAGACACTGTTCACACATTCTGTGAGGGTGACATCACTGTCCTTTCCAGAGCGGGGCGTGTGGGATTGTCTGGTCCGAGGGTGACCCTGAGGCAGGGCTGGCTGTGCACCCTCACATCCGACTCCTGGGGACTTGTCACACCCACAGCAGCGAGCGCACCGTGGTCCCCAGGCACAGGCCGGGATGCCGAGCCTTGGAGACCCTGGCCTGTGCCTTGTCTAAGTAGGACGGCTGCCTCCCTGCTCCGCTGGTGACCATGTCATCTTCTGTGGTCATCTTCCAGACTGCGAGGTGAGCTTGTTTAGGGCAAGGACACGGAGTCCTCCTCCTGGCGTAGTGCCCGACTCACATGGCCCAGAGTCCCCATTTCAGCTCTCGGCTGGATTAAATCTGCTAAATCACTGTCTCGGGACTTCTGTGTCAAGTGCAACATGAACATTGTGGGCTGGTTGCTCACTGTCCTAATCCAAGAGAAGGGCATGGCAATCCGCTCCAGTATTCTTGCCCGGAGAATTCCGTGGACAGAGGAGCATGGCGGGATACAGCCCCTGGGGTCACAGGATAAAGCCCATGGGGTCGCAAAGAGTCGGACAGGACTGAGCACACTCAGCGTAAAGGGGCTTAGACTCAGACCACGGATCGCCAGTTTCATCGTCAAGAATGGAAATGCCACTCCGCAGACTGTAGCTGACACCCAAGGACATGACCCCCTTTTTTCTGATTTTTGATCATTCTCACTTCCCTGTCGATTCCGTGCCTTGTCCATGGCTTTGAGTTTTACTTATCCGGGTCATCCTTAAGCAAAAATAGAAATTGTGTGCAATTGTATTTTTACCAGGCCTTTTCCTTATATTTCTACCTTGATTTTCATAAAGTGAGTGGGGCAGGTGTTTTTACCATTAATATTTTATCTTTTTCTTGTGTCCCTAAGAGATAAGCCAGTTGAGTGGTGACGTTCACACTGCTAGAAAGTTGCAGAATTCAGCTCACACGTGGGAGGCTTCAGCTCCATGATTTTAAGCCTTTCCTTTGAGCCAGCGTCCTCAGCCTTGGCTGCTCGGAAGGGTTACCTGGGGAGCCTTAAAAATACTGACACCCAGGCTTCCCTGCACGCGGATCTCTGCAGGTGGAAGTCGCTGTGTCTGAAAGCTCCCAGGTGGTCCTAACGCGTGCAGGGCTGAGGACCGTGTTGGTTCCCAACTTGCCTGTCAGAGGACGAGCGTGGGAGAAAGACAGTCCCTTGTGTGAACGGGCGCAGGGACAGCTGACAGGACTCCAGCGGGTTGGCCGGGCGCTGGGGCCTCTTGGTTGTATGTGCTGGTGAGGAGAGCCCCTTCCCCCACTTCTGCCTTCACGCCCAACAGGCAGGGGCTCTGTGTCCCCAGCTGGCCTCTGCCCCCGGCCTCTGGGCCCTCAGGAGTGTTGTTCCGTCGGGGCTGGATGTGAGCTGGGTGACTCGGAGGGAGAGAGCAGGGCTCGGGGACAAGTTGAAGGTTCTCGTCTTACCAGTGAGGAGCATGACGCTAGACGGGGATTCAGGAGCGAGCAGAGGCGGTGGCACTTAGGCCCAGAATCCTGGCCCCCCCGATGTGCACTGGGCACCATGATTGTGCAGCTGACTCCGTAACAGTCATGCACGACGCTGTGATCGTGGGCTGCCAAGCTGGTGTCAGAACATAAATGTCCTGACTCCCACCGGGGTCCTGAGCCTGGCTCGGGGAGGTCTTCCCCAGGGAGCAGACCTCCTTTCACCGCACATCCCGCCTTCTTTCCCCCTCCCGGGACCCACCTCCGGGCCCCTGATGGCGCTGGGCTTATACTGAGGCTGTGCTTGTGTGGTGACGCAGGTGAGCTTGGGCTTTGGGGACGGTGGCTCTGCAAGCGATTAATTGGATCTACATCTAAATCTCATTCTTTTGTTTCCTAAGATGCTAAGAAAGACACATCATTTCTCAGATATCACATGCTTTAAAGTACCAGCCATGTGCCCATACCATTTAGAGAGATTGCAGTTCTGTGCCACGCAGCCTGCTTTTACCCCACTGGCAGTGCCACTGGGTTGGGTTTCCATGGCAGAGCATCAGGCGATGAGACAAGGGGTCTTCTCATCCTAGCCTTGCAAAAAGGCGGCTGTGGAAGTGAGCCCAGCGGTTAGCTGCTTGTCAGGATTGTGTTATTATTTTTGCCATAGGTTATTATGTTTCATATTTACTTCTCACAGTCCAACTTTTCTATAAGGTATATGTGGGAATTAGCTCACTAAATGAAACTAGTCTGGCCTGGAAAAAAAATATTAAGCAAATAGTGTACTTTAAAAGATTGAGAGTATGGATCACTATACTACTCCCAGACTGGAACTGTGAGGGGAAATACGATAAGCCTGAAAATGAGGTGCGTAAATGCCCAGTAGATAAGAAGCACATTTAGGCCACGAAGCAGAAAAGCTCCAACCTCTCTGCCCCAAGAGCTAGCACACGTTCTCGTGAGCCAGCAGCAGCACCGACCGGGGTTTCCTCAGTGAAGGGACAAGCCACCCTCACAGTGAAACTCGGCCTCCAGGGGACGATTCTGTCTGCAGACAAGCATCCCCACTACCACTTCCGAAGGGCACCCTCTCAAGACAAGGAAACTCTACCTGCCTCTCCCATCAAGAGCCCTGGAAGCCTGCAGGAAAGCAAGAGAATGAGCCCAGGTTTATATCACAATGTAGAACGTTTTTTAAAGTGTGACGATTGGGACTTCCCTGGTAACTCAGTGTTTCCAATGCAGGGGGCACAGCTTCGATCCCTGGTGGGAGAGTCAGATCACTTTACACACAAGTGTGATTAGCTTACAATTTTTGGATCATGGCGAACGCAAGGGAATTCCAGGAAAACATCTACTTCTGCTTCATTGACTGTGAGAAACAACTTTTTGTGATTAATTAATTTTGAGATAAGAGCTATGAATTTTAAGAAGATACACAGCTAACATTCCTGAGGCCCTTCCGCGTGCGTTAAGTTGACCTGTAGCAAGAATGCCTTCCCTCTGAGCACTTGTATTTGGCTCAACTCTGATAAAAAATCCAAGAGGCAGCTCATTGTAAAATGCCTTATAAGTGAGACCCTAGATCAGCCCTGTCCAACAGGAATATAATGTGAGCCACAAAATCACTTATTTTGTAATATCCCCTTTTCCTGCAAATATTAAATGCAATCAAGACAGAGGGAATTAATTTTAACACTCTATTTGTCTCACCTATAATATCATATCAGTAGGTAGTCACTATATATTTATAAACATGGTATTTTACTTTCTTATTTTTGTACTATCATAAAGTCTGGTGTTTTGGGTTCGTCGCACCTTAGAGGGACCGAGGTTAGCACCCTGTCGCCCACGTGGCTCGTTTCTGCCACATTGGACATCAGGGCTGTGGATGATCCAGATGACAAGCAAACTTGCATTACATCTTTCCTAGGACTTGGCTGTGTCTAGATAATGATGTTTTATTTTTTAAAAGTGACCTCTAATTGCACTGAGGACTTTGTGTGGTATTGAGCACGTGATGAGAGTCCAGAATGCTGGGGTTCAAATCCAGGTCTGCTATTCACAGATGAGTGATCTGAGGCCAGCATCTGTGTGCCTCATTTTATCTCTGTACAATCAATATTAAGACGCACCTACCTGGCTATGGGCTTCCCTGAAGGTCAGAGGTAAAGAATCCGCCTGCTGATGTAGGAGCCACGGGTTCCATCCCTGGGTCGAAAAAATACCCTGGAGAATGAAATGGCAGTCTGCTCCAGTATTCTTGCCTGGAGAAGTCCATGGACAGAGGGGCCTGTGAGTTACACTCTGTGGGTTGCAGAGAGCCGGGCAGGACCGAGATGCGAGTGTGCACACGCGCCTTGCCATGAGGGTTAAAGGCAGCAGCATGCTCGTTATTTACCCCACGTGTGCCCGCTCAGTCACTCAGTCGCGTCCGACTCTTTGTGACCCCACAGACTGTAGCCCGCCAGGCTCCTCTGTCCATGGGATTTCCTAGGCGAGAATGTTGGAACGGGCTGCCATTTCCTTCAAATCTGAGTCTCCTGCGTTGGCAGGCAGGTTCTGGACCACTGCGTCACCTGGGAAGCCACTTAGCACATAGTAAGTCTCCATTTATAGGTTATTATGAGTATACCTTTTCTTTCCCCAGAAATGAATCATAGCACATCAGAAAATGAGGTCTGTCTAATGATAGACCATATAAAACTGATGTCAGTTTGGGGAGGGCTGTAGAGAGGAGCCAGTGTGTACTTTACATGAGGCATCTGCCTAGCAGAGTTCCTGAGGGCAGGCCTTCAGTCCTTCCATCACTGAGTTCCAAGGTTAGACTTGCAAAGTTAGCAGGTTATTAAAGGTTTAGTCACACTGTTGTTACTATTTCCATAGAAAGTATATTGTTCCTCTTCTGTTTAAAAGTGGTAATGTTGTTGTAGAAATAACCTTAATCTTATGTGTTTAAAACCTATGAAATAATTATTAACTAAGTATTTATATAAATTTAAAGACCGATTTCCCCGACTTTCTGATGACTAAAACTTACTTGTAGAGAGGAGAAGGAATCTTACAAATTATCAAATCTTCCAGCCGCGTTTTACAAATGAGAAGGTCACTCTGTGCTTTTGAAATCTGTTATTTTTCCATCTACAGTAATTAGATTACTTATAGTTTTAGATAGCTGTTGTTGGTCAGTCACTAAATTGTATAGCCTACCAGGCTCCTCTGTCCATGGAATTCTCCAGGCAAGAGCAGTGGAGTAGGTTGCTATTCCCTTTTCCAAGGATCTTCCTGACCCAGAGTTTGAACCTAGGTCTTCTGCACTGCAGGTAGGTTCTTTACCGCTGAGCCACCAGGGAAGCCCGCATTTTCAGATAAACTTAACGGAAGATTGGGACTGGCCTATGCTAGGGAACATTCAGCATTTGTATAAACCTTGAGTCGAGTTGGACGTAACTGCATTAGAGCCGGGGTGCTGGTCGCATGGGATTTAACAGCGTGTAAAAGATAACAGGCTAAAGCACGTAGAGTCTATTCAGCTTCTGCCCGTGTTTTCAAACTCAATACTCTGTTTTGATAAACCTAAAATCACCTAAGCTTCTTTAGACTTACTGAGTTTTTAAAAGGGAAAAGTAATTGACTAAAGCCAAATCAAAGCAGGAGCGACTTTAGATGAAATAGACGTGGTGCGTGTGCACTTCAGGTCGCTGGGCTCCTGCCCCATTTCCAGGGTGGCCCTGCCTGCTCCACCCGGGGCCACTTAAGCCATTAGGACATTACTCCTGACTCACAGCAGGCGAGCTGGTCTCACCCGGGCAGAAACTAGATTTCCTGTCATTTCCAAAGCGAGATCCCAGGGCCTGAAATCCTCTTAAGTGTCTTCTAATGGGTTCTCTGTTTTCTTTTTCCCGTTTATTAGAAATCATCTGAAACTTGAGATCTGAATTACTTCCACTAAAAGCATACATATATTTCCTCTGATCTTGAGTGATCCAAAATGGTCTCCGCATTTTAATAGCAATGATATTGTGTTAGAAGGGTCATCAGTTCTATCTAAAAAAGAGGATGATTCTGCTTGTGAGCCAAAGCATGTTCACAGTTGCTGAAAGTCGTATTTTAAAATACAGAGGAACTCAGGGTCAGTGTGTTAGAGGGGCTGAGGGACCGCAGGGCAGCCTGGAGATGCAGAAAGAAGCCTCGTGTCAGGGCTGGTCTTGAGTCCTAGCTGTGTGTCTCAGCGAGTTTCTTAGCATCTTGAGCCGATATGAGAACAGTGTTTCCTTCCTTTGAGGCATGAATGAGACAGTGGGCCCCAAGTTATTTTATTGAAGTACAGTTGCCTTGCAATGTTGTGTTAATTTCTGCTGTACAGCAAAGTGACTGTTGTACGCATGTGTACATTCTTTTTTATATTCTTTTCCATTATGGTCTATCCAGGATATTAAATATAGGCCCCTGTACTACAGTGGGGCCTCGCTGTTTGTCCATTCAATAGATCGTGGCTTGCACATGCTAACCCCAGACGACTCCCAAACACAAGTCTGTTCTCTGTGTGTGTGACTGTCTCTGTTTTGTAGATAAGTTTATTTGTATCATGCTTTTTAGATTCTGTATGTAAGCAATATGGTATGATATTTGTCCTTCTCTGTCTTAACTTACTTCACTTAGTTTGATAATCTCTGGGCCCATCCATGGAGAAGGCAGTGGCAACCCACGCCAGTACTCTTGCCTGGAAAATCCCATGGATGGAGGAGTCTGGTGGGCTACAGTCCATGGGGTCGCAAAGTTGGGCACGACCGAGCGACTTCACTTCCCCTTTTCACTTTCCTGCACTGGAGAAGGAAACTGGCCACCCACTCCAGTGTTCTTGCCTGGAGAATCCCAGGGACAGGGGAGCCTAGCAGGCTGCAGTCCATGGAGTCGCTAAGAGTCAGACATGACTGAGCGACTTCACTTTCACTTTTCACTTTCATGCATTGGAGAAGGAAACTGGCACCCCACTCCAGTGTTCTTGCCTGGAGACTCCCAGGGACGGGGGAGCCTGGTGGGCTGCCGCCTCTGGGGTCGCACAGAGTCGGACACGACTGAAGCGACTTAGCAGCAGCAGCAGCAGCAGCAGGCCCATCCACACTGTTGCAGGTGGCCATCTTCCGTTCTTTTTATGGCCGAGTAATATTCCATCGCATGTCTGCACCACATTTTCTTGTCCATTTGTCTGTCGACGGTGCTTAGACTGCTCATAAGCTGGGAACAGCGCTGCTGTGGACCATAGGTGCCTGAATCCCTTCCAGCTGGAGTCCTGTCTGGACGTGTATCCAGGAGGGGGTGGCAGGAACAGCACCCGGCTTCTGAGTTGGGTATTCCATAGTGGGAGCTGTTTTCTGCATCATCCTTAATGTGGGGATTCTTACTTTCCTCACGGAGTGGGAAGTGTGGTCTGGACAGGTGTGTGAAGACCCGGAGAGGGAGGGCATTCCAGGTAGACTGAAAAAATGCGTGCAGAGTTGAGTGCGTAGAATTGCATGTTTCATTTTCCCTCCCACGGAGCTGCTAAAATTAGGATGAATAAGGTTGGTGGTTAGAAAAAAATTTGAATTCATTTTCCAGAGGAATTCTTTTCCTTTTCTTCAATCACCCCATTTTCCGCATAACCTAGAAAATAGGAAATACGAGAAACTTCCTGCCTTCCACTTCTCATCTTTCTTTTTACTTTTTTTTTTGTTTTTGTTTTTAAATGACTTCTGCTTAGACTTTGTCCTGACGCGGCCCTGGGTGAGCAGTCTCACTCTGAGATCCTCACTTGACCCCCAGCACTGCTGTGTGTAAATCTCGGGCACACAGCCTGTAGCCCAGAGCCTTCTGGGGGTGAGTGGCTTGCACCTGCCCAGAGGGCCGTGTCCTGGCGTCTGAGTTCACCTCTGACTCATCTCCCTTTGCGAGAGGTCTCAGGACAGAGGCCGGAGACCTCAGGACTGACTCAAACTCCACACACCTGACCTTGTTCCTTAGTTTTTACTAAAGAACTGACTTCTGTCTCAAAATCACCACCCTCTTGAGGCCATACAGGAGGGCTGTGTGTCAGGGCTCAGGACGTTCCTGGGCGCAACTGCACAGCCTGCACTGATCCACGGAGAGCAGGCTGTGCGTGGGGAAGCCATCCAGGCTCGCTGCCACTAACCCATCTCCTGTCCTCTCTCCTGCAGAGAAGCTCACGTGGGGGCCGAGGTGCACGCAGCTGCCGCCTGGACGTCCGTCTGACCCGCGTGGACGTCTGCAGAGTCCGCGAGCGCGGTAGGTGAGCACGGCCGGGCTGCGCTTTTGCTGGGGAGTCGGGAGTCTTAGCTGGAAACAAGCAGAGCTTGGGATGCAGTGACGCCTGGTGTCAAATCGGGCCGACTGAGCCAGGCTTTCTTGGTGTTCTTGCCATCTAGATGCCTCGGTTCACTCTTTTGCTTAGTCGATTAAATATGCACGTGTTTAATGGTCCATCGACTCTGACCGGTTCTGATATCTTTATACTGACGAGAATCCCGTGTGTGATCCGGGCATTCCAGGAACGAGCCCAGTGAAGCCAAGCAGACATTCACGGACAAGCGTGCTTAGATTTCCACACAGTGGTTTTCGTGCCTTCATTTTCCATTCCTGATACTCACACGCATGGTGTTTTATAGATTTGGGGCTATTTCCGCTCGGATTCTCTAATGAGGCCTCAGAGAAACTCCACAGACTAATCGGTGGGGTACTGAGCGAGCCTGTGACCCAGGACCCACGGTCCCGACCCCTGGCCTTGCAGGTGAGCAAGGGACCGGCTAGAGCTCGGGGGCAAAGGCGGCGCTTTGTGAACTGTTCCTTTGCTAAGCTCCTCTTCACTGCTGACGTACAAGAAAAAGCAGACTGAATACGGGTATACTTTCATGTGTGAGGAGGCAGGGTGTTAGCAAGATCGCTCGGCCTGCATCCTGTGTTGCTTTGTGTTGGGCCTCGGTGTAAACTGACCTGTTGTTTGCAACCCTTGCCACCCCCTTAAAAAGCAAAGACCATTACCCCCTTGTAACGTGAGGCTCCTGTGCCCAGGGAGGTGGACCCCCGGCCCAAGGTCACATGGACTTCAGAGAATCCACCCAGCCCTTCGGGCCTCGATTTCCTTTTCCCAGGGTGACATGTGTATCCCTTTCACAACTTGTCTTGAGACGTCACTTCATTGACCTTCAGCCTTATCAGTGGGGAGCATTCCCTTGACCAGAGGGCAAGGGAGACCCCTGCCCTGTCCATGACCTTGAAGCATACTCAAGGCTTCTCTTTTTCTTTTGACTGTGAGTTGCTGGGTTGGGAAATGTGACTCTTGCATATAAGACAAACTCAGTCCCCATCAGGACTGTGAGGAGTGAACCGATATTCTCTGTTTTCCAAGTGATTTTTAATTGTTCAAACATTATACATGTTTCAAAGCATCATTTCTTTACTCTCCCTGACATTTCCATGGCACTGTCTTCCAAATGTTGCCCTTCCTACTAATACTGAACTGCCAGAGAAGGAGGTTTCTCAATTTTAGTTTTCTTCACCTAGTTAGTATACACTCTTTGTAGAAAAATTAAAATGTTAGAATGTATTTGTATGTAAAATAAAATCACTGAAAATACCAGAATTCAGAAATAATTACAATCAATATCTTGGTTTAAAACCTTTGCAATTGTTTTCTTTGCATATGATTTTAAAGTAAGATGGCTCAAACCATAGATTTTGTTCTTTACTCTTTTGCTTGATGTATCACACATATCTTTCTACTGTGTCTCAGCAAGTACATTTCCGTAACATCATGTTTCTTGATTAATAGTATTCCACTTCATTCCTATGCTGAAATATATCTAATTGTCTATTGTAATTTTATCAGTTGACTTTTTAAAATTTTGCAAAACTTTTACAAACAAGTTTTATAGCCAATATTTTACCTAAAATTTTTACAATGTTAATTATTTCCTTAACAGACATTCATAATACAAAACCTGGTCAAGAGATGTGTACGTGTTAAGGCAGTTGAGAAGGACAGCACCTCTAAAATCCTTCTTTTCCTGTCGTTTCGTGTCTGGTCACGTGACTGCGTTCCTCGGCGGTCCTAAATCAGTGCTTGAGTGGTGCTAGATGACTTTATGAAATCACCTTTAAGAAAAAGTAATCTCACAGTATGATATTTAAGGTTTTGTTTCTATACATGGTCTGAATTCCAAGAACTCAGTTCCAGACCCTCTGTGTTCATTCTCCTCTGCTTTGATTGACTGCTCATACGGAGGGCCCGCCGCTGTAGGACGCAAGGGAGATGCTGCTGCCTAGTGAATGGCCAGGCAGGGCCCCGGCTGAGGACTCCGTGCGGCGGCAGCAGTGGGAAAGGACCACCTCCCGGGGCGGGAGGCACAGGAGATGCGGGTCTGATCCGGGCTCGGGAAGACCCCCTGGAGGAGGCAGTGGCAGCCCACTCCAGCATTCTTGCCTGGAGAACCCCACGGACAGACGAGCCTGGCGGGCTACAGGCCACGGGGTTGCAGAGAGTCAGACACGCCTGAGCGTGCACACACACGCTCTCACTCTTAGCCGGCGGACACCGTAACCGTGGTCATTGGTAAAGGCCCCCCTGAGCTTGTCCAGGCCCACATCATGAGAAAGAGCGGTGCCGCGCTCACTGTGCTCTTCTGCAGAGGGTGCGGAGCGGACTCTTCTCGGCCCTTGGCGCCAGCCCTCGGAAGGCGCTTCCTTTCCGCCCCGTTGACCGTGTCCAGGACTGGTCAGCCGACTGCCCAGCGAGGTGCCGCTCCGCTGTCGGAGGGTCTTAGTGGTCGCAGTTTTATTCATAACACGTTGAGGTGAAATCACCCTTTCGTGCTTTGGACCTATTGTTCCCAGTTTTACCTTCTGGAGAGATAAAGTTCAGTTCAGTCCAAAGATGCTGTTTAAGAATCTGCTATGGGCAGGAACTGCTCCAGCCACAAAGGACGAATTCCTATTTCATGGGATAGTATTTTGAATATTTGATGATAGTGACCGTATTTTCCTAAACAGACTCGTGAAACAACTATCTCTTTTCAAGGTGGTTGAGTGTTAACTGCGCTAAACCTGCTAAGTGTCTGTAAAGCAGTAACTCTTGGCCTGGTTTCCTGGCCACACTCCTGGGCTCCCTGGGGAGCTGAGGACAGCTGTGCACCCCCACCGTCATAAAGATTACCAAAGGTTTTGTTAAAAAGGAAACAAGAGTCGTTCCCCTTAAGCTGCTAGTAAGTGTGACGCGAAAACCCGGTGTGCTCTGCACATCAAGCCCACCAGATAAGCCTGGGAGGACGCGCGAAACCCCGGGGCTCCGTCTGGCACCTGCCTCCCCCAGCAGGCCCCTCGGCCACCTAACCCGCAGGTGAAGGGCCTTGTCACCTCTGCGGGGGCTCTAACCCCCAAACATGGGGTGCCTTCCACGCTCAGGAAACTCTGCCGCTGCTCAGACTGGGGTCTGGTTTCTGGAAGATTCCTCTCACGCAGGCCAAGCGCCTGCCGTGCTGGGGCGGGCACTTCCGACAGCTGTCTGAGGTAGGAAGGGCGACTGTCCCTGTTTCAAAGGGGAGGATGCAGAAGGCAGGTGCTGGAGGCCTCCAGCATCAGCTGGATGGGGCGGCGCCCGGGCTGAGGGTGCTGCAGGTGGGGCGGAGAGAGGTCCCCACCCCAAACCCTGACCCCCAAGGAGCTCCTTGACCGCCCGGGTGTCTAGAGATGAACGCCCACACGCAAGGTGGCTTCCGTAAGCATAAATGCAAAAACCACAGGACGTCAAACCACAAGCACGTGAGCTGTGCTGTGGTGTAAACGGTCTTCAACCAGTGTTTCTTTTTTTGTGTTAACATTTTTAAATTTTATTCATTTTTAACTGGAGACTGATTGCTTTACAGTATCAGGCTGGTTTCTGCCATACACGAGCATGAGCCAGCCACAGGCATACGAATATCCCTCCCTCTGGAAGCTCCATCCCACGCCGCCCCACCTCTTAGGTCACCACCCAGCACTAGTGTGAGCGCCCTCCACCATCCAGCGAATCCCGCCGGCTGCCCATGCAGCCTATGGTGAAGCGTGCGCTTCACCGCTGCCTCCTCCGTCTGCTCCCCCGCCCGCTCCCTCACGGTGTCCACAAGCCTGCACTCTCTGTCTGCATCGCTATTCCTGCCCTGTGAATCGGTCCACTGGTACCATCTTTCTAGATTCCGTATGTATGTATCAATACACAATACTTGTTTTTATCTCTCTGACTTGCTTCGGTCTGTACACTAGGCTCTAGGTTCATCTACCTCATTAGAACTGATTCAGATATATTCTTTTACAGCAGATTAATAATCCATTTGATGCGTGTACCACAACCTCTTCATTCGTTCAGCGGTTGATGGGCATCTCGGCTGCT
The DNA here is from genome assembly GCF_014754425.2 of Oryx dammah. NCBI lineage: Eukaryota > Metazoa > Chordata > Mammalia > Artiodactyla > Bovidae > Oryx > Oryx dammah. Next base: position 109,819,808 of record NW_024070185.1, read on the forward strand.
TCTGTGTCCTAACCATTGTAAACAGTGCTGCAGTGAGCACTGGGGTCCATCAACCGCTGCTTTCAAGGTTGTCTCCCTTACATTCCCAAACGTGATACCATATAATATCATTATCATTTGCTTAAAACCCTCTTTATATGAAGAGAGACTTAGAAAATTCATACTTTGTATTTTGGTCCATGAGTATATATTAATCATTGTGAATATTTTATTACTTTTTAAGTTTTCTGGCTAACAATATTATCTTTTCACTTTGTCCCTCTTCTAATGGACATGAGTTTGAGCAAGCTCTGGGAGAGCTGGTGATGGACAGGGAAGCCTGGTGTGCTGCAGTCCGTGGGGTCGCAGAGAGTCAGACATGACTGAGCGACTGAACTGGACACTTATTTTTGCTACATCTTATATCTTACCGCTTTCAAATTCCACATAGTTCTCCCACATTAAAGCTTTCACGTCATTTATGTCTTGTCCAGCCTTGACTTTCTGCTGTGTGCTGGGCTCTGATTCTTTAGTAAGTAAATCGTGAAAGTGCAGCCTTGTTACAGCTGTTTCTGAATATAAGTGAAGGGGAAGCTGTGCTCAGTGTCCACTTGTTTGATAATATGAACTAGAAATTCTCATAAGCACAGATAAGCGAGAGAGAGAAGCAATGAAGGCTTTTTCTCAGCTCAAAACTAAGCAGCCAACAAACGTGGAGGGTAATTGCACCCACGGGGAAGCAGCCCAGTCCGGAGCCCGGTGCCGGGGGGAGAGGCTGAAGGATAGCTTGTCTCCTCCGCACTCCCCTCCTGCTCTTTGTCCTCCCGTCCTGCTCTCCGTCCTCCCTCCGTCCCCCCTCCTGCTCTCCGTCCTCCCCTCTGTCCTCCCCCTCCTGCTCTCCGTCCTCCCCTCTGTCCTCCCCTCTGACTCTGTCCTCTGTGACTCTTGCCACTGGCATGCAGTTTTTGAAGATTAAAGAAGCCATCTGCCAGGTGAATCCCCCATTGTGAGCCTCTCTGGAGAAGGCAATGGCACCCCACTCCAGTGCTCTCGCCTGGAAAACCCCATGGATGGAGGAGCCTGGAAGGCTGCAGTCCATGGTGTCGCTGAGTGAGACACGACTGAGCGACTTCACTTGCACTTTTCACTTTCATGCATTGGAGAAGGAAATGGCAACCCACTCCAGTGTTCTTGCCTGGAGAATCCCAGGGACGGGGGGCCTGGTGGGCTGCAGTCTGTGGGGTCACACAGAGTCAGACACGACTGAAGCGACTTAGCAGCAGCAGCAGCAGCTGGTCATTTCACGTTTCTTTGAATCTGGGCAGTGGAGACCCTGCAGGCCCCCCTGGGTCCCTGGTCTGGGCACAGGAGACAGAATTCCCTCTGTTCTGTGCTTTGGTGTGTTGCAAGAGTTAATGGTCTTGACTTTTCCTGTATTTCAGGGTTACTTTTGAGAGGGACTATAGTCTCAAGTGTGAAGGAAAATAATTCCTGGTATATATAAAAAAGCACACCTTATCATCATGAGGCAGAAGGAGAGAGAGATGGAGAAAGAGGAGGAAATGGAGAAGGAAGGGAGGGGGAGGACAGAGAGGAGGACGAAGAGCAGGAGGGGGAGGACGGAGGGGAGGACGGAGAGCAGGTTGTCCCCAAGCCATGTGCCCGAGTGACACCTGAGTCACAGTGACTGAGAGGGAGGAGGAGGGGACTCAGAGGGGCCTGAGGGAGCTGCCCCTGGTGAGTGGCCAGCACCGCTGGGAGCCCCCAAAGCTGGGCGAGGAGGAACCACACAGGACGAGAGTGGGTCAAGCGATCAGAGGCGATGAGGCCAGAATGTGGGTAGGGGTCATACCCGAGGCATCGGGCAGGCTCTGAGTGGGGTGTCCTTCCTTCTCCATGGCCTGCCCTCTGCATCCAGGTGACAGCACTCTGAACCTTAAATTTTCTCCACCTTATATGTGTTCCTTTACATGAAACACAGATATTAAGATACAGCCAGAAGAAAAACATATTTCATCCTATTAAAGATTGTGACCTCATACATTAAAATTTAAAATCTGAACTATCTAAGCTATTTAAAATATCAGCTCTACAGTATTAAGGAATTACTGGAAATCTCCCTGAGCTTGCTCAAACTCATATCCATTGAGTCAGTGATGCCATCCAACCATCTCATCCTCTGTTGTCCCCTTCTTCTCCTGCCCTCAATCTTTCCCAGCATCAGGGTCTTTTCTATGAGTCAGCTCTTCCCATCAGGTGGCCAAAGTATTGGAGCTTCAGCTTCAGCATCAATCCTTCCAATGAATACCCAGAGTTGATTTCCTTTAGGACTGACTGGTTGGATCTCCTTGCAGTCCAAGGGACTCTCAAGAGTCTTCTCCAACACCATAGTTCAAAAGGGTCAAATCTTCAGTGCTCAGCTTTCTTTATAGTCCAACCCTCACATTCATTCATGACTACTGGAAAAACCACAGCTTTGACTAGACAGACCTTTGTCGGCAAAGTGATGTCTTTGCTTTTTAATATGCCATCTAGGTTTGTCATACTTTTCCTTCCAAGGAGCAAGCCTGTTTTAATTTCATGGCTGCCATCACCATCTACAGTGATTTTGGAGCCAAGAAAAGAAAGTCAGTCACTGTTTCCACTTTATCTATTTGTTGTGAAGTGATGGGACTGGATGCCGTGATCTTAGTTTTCTAAATGTTGAGTTCTAACCCAGCTTTTTCACTCTGCTCTTTCACTTTCATCAAGAGGCTCTTTGTTTCCTTTTTTGCTTTCTGCCATCAGAGTGGTATTATCTGCATATCTGAGGTCATTGATATTTCTCCCAGCAATCTTGATTTCAGCTTGTGATTCATCCAGCCTGGCACTTTCTGTGATGTACTCTGCATATGAGTTAAATAAGCAGGGTGACAATATACAGTCCTGATGTACTCCTTTCCCAGTTTTGAACCTGTCCATTGTTCCATGTCTGGTTCTAACTATTACTTCTTGGCATGCGTACAGATTTCTCAGGAGACAGGTAAGGTGGTCTGGTATTCCCATCTCTTTAAGAATTTTCCACAGTTTGTTGTGATCCACACAGTCAAGGACTTCAGCGTAGTCAATGAAGCAGAAGTAGATTTTTTTTTTTTAACTCTCTTGCTTATTCTATGTTCCAACGGATGTTGGCAATTTGATCTCTGGCTCCTCTGACTTTTCTAAATCCAGCTTGTACATCTGGAGTTTCTCAGTTCATATACTGTTGAAGCCTGGCTTGAAGGATTTTGAACATTACCTACTAGCATCTGAAATGAGTGCAACTGTATGAGAGTTTAAACATTCTTTGGCATTGCCTTTGTTTGAGATTGGAAAGAATACTGACCTTTCCAGTCCAGTGGCCACTGCTGAGGTTTCCAAATTTGCTGCTGTATTGAGTTCGGCACTTCAACAGCATCATCTTTTAAGGTATGAAATAGCTCAACTGAAATTCCATCATCTCCTCTAGCTCTGTTTGTAGTAATGCTTCCTAAGGCCCAGTTGACTTCACACTCCAGCCTATCTAGCTCTAGGTGAGTGATCACACCAGCATGGTTATCCAGGTCATTAAGACTTTTTTTATACAGTTCTCCTGTGTATTCTTGCCACCTCTTCTTAATATCTTCTGCCTCTGTTATGTCCTTGCCATTTCTGTCCTTTATTGAGCCCCTCTTTGCATGAAATGTTCCCTTGGTATCTCTAATTTTCTTGAAGAGATCTCTAGTCTTTCCCGCTCTATCATTTTCCTCTATTTGTTTGCACTGATCACTGAGGAAGGCTTTATTATATTTCTTTGCTACCCTCTGGAACCCTGCATTCAGTTGGATGTATCTTTCCCTTTCTCCTTTGCCTTTCACTTCACTTCTTTTCTTAGCTATTTGTAAGAACAGTATGAATACTATCATGGCTGTGCTTTAAAATAAATTTCTTATATTTTAGAGGTGCATATTGAAACATTTCTAGGCAAAACTGTATGATTTCTGGAATTACTTTGCAAGTAATATAGAATGATTATCAGATGGCTGTATGGACAGAATGCCATCAGCCAGATGACATTCTCATAACTGATTGGTGGGGAAGTGGGTTTACTATGCTCTTCTGTGTACCTTTGCGTTTGTGTAACATTTTCCATAGTAGAATGTTTCAGGGAACAGAAAGTTGAGCGGCATCCTGTATCACGCACCAACTTGTAGGAAATAAGCCCAACTTCTGACTTTTGGAAGTTGGGGGTAGATGTTCTTTCTGTGCCTCAGTTTGGTTGGTTTTAACCTGTGGGTGTTAATGGTGCGGCCCTTCACAGGGTCACCGTGGAGATGGCGCAAGCTGTGGTGTGTAACACGTTGCCCGTGTGCTGCGTGTAAACCCTTCATGGGGGCCTCAGGCACAGCGGAGCCCTCCACAGACTGTGGTCCATACTGTTGACGCTCACACAGGCACAACCTCTGTGTTCATTTTCCACCGAGAACTTCTTACATTGGTGATTACTGTGTGGAAAAAGCCCTTCGCTTTGAAAGCATTTTAGAATCAATAGTTATCTTTTCTATTTTAAAATCAAAACTTGAATCGATTTAGTAATTAGTGACTTCTGTGACTTGTAACATTGAATATATTTTGAAAAGTATTTCAAGAAATGATATAAAAATGGGTTTAAAACTTGCTGGGAATATATTAACTTTTTTTTTTTTCCTTCAGAGCAGGAGAGCTTAGATTAGTAGATTAGATTTAATTGCTTTTCATTTCTTTCTTTCTTTTTTTTTTTGGTGCAAAGCATAAATAACTACATTTTTGTTTTCTCTAAATACAACTATTGAAGGGCCACTCACGTTCTGTCCTTCCCTAACACCTGAGCTGCAGCTTCTGAGCTGCACGATCAATCGTACACGGCTCTTTTCCACAGTATTTAAATCCTGACCCAGAGCTGTGCCACAAAAGGAGCTAGGGATTTGGACAGTTGCCTTTTCTACAGAACCCGCGTTGACTGACACGGGTGGGAGGTGGGAGGGCTGTGGGATCGGGCGCTGCGCCACCCACATCCTTTCCGCGTGTGCCGTCTGCTCTTCCCTTTGCCGCGCCACCCGGGAAACCGGTCGTCATTTCATTGGTGAGAGATGGCACAAGTGGTTTCCACAAGGTTGACCTGCTTTGTACACTCACTGTGCCTGGCAAGGAGGGATGGAAAGAGGAGAGCAGGCCGAGCTTTGGGAGCAGCAGGTCAGGATTTAGCAGGTGAGCAGGAGCAGTGAGCGCTCGGTGCCACGTGGAGAGCCAGGTCAGCTCCGGGGAGGGTGCGTGCATTCTGACGGCAGAGCTGGGAGGGCTTCCTGGGCAAGGGGGTTAAACAGGCTTGGCGTCTGGTGCCAAGAAAGGATGCAGGTGTGAAAAAAGAGGTAAGGAGATGTGGAGCACACAGCGTTGTCCGTGTGCATCTGGAGAGAGGGCGAGGCTCCGCTTAGACCTGCTGGTCTAAAATGAATGATGCTGAACTGTGCCTCGCACGCCCGCTGTGTGGGCCGCCTGCTCTCAGGTTCACTGCCTAAGCAGACCCCAGCGTCAGGAGCTCGGAGGGCAGGTCCCTGTGTGGAGGCCCAGTGGGAGTGGACGGCAGTGAACAGCATGCAGACGCTGGTGTCTCCTCAGTCCCCTCTGTCTCCCTGTCTCTCACCCTCATATTTGTGAGGTCACCTCCACGTGCAGTTGCCAAGGGATTTTTCGAATGAACTGACACGTTTGTAAAACTCAGGAGGCCTGCTTGATGCAGACCCTAAGTAGACTGGTGCCGGATGGGCGGGTTGCCCGGCCTGCATGTTCACGTGGCCGGACAGGCAAGTCTGGGCTGTGGCTCGAGGGCCACGTGTGAAGGTGCCCTGCTTTTGTAGGCGGGCACCCTGCTTCAGGACCTGGCTCCGTGTGTTACATGGTCACACCTTCCTGGCTTCCATCACAGACACCCCTCCCGGAATGAAAAAGCTCATTCTCTTAAAAGGAAGCTGGAAGCAGGTGTGTCCGTGTGAGCTCCAGAGCACCTCCTGCGTGAGGGTCCCTGCTGCGTCCACGCTGTCACAGCCCACAAACAAAAAACAGCAGCTGGTCAGTGGGCCCATGGCGGTGGGGAACGTGAGCTGCTGGGGGGTGGAGAGGTCAGCAGGGAGGGGCAGGAGAAGCCTCGTCTGAGAAGGTGCTGGAGGATCTTCCCAGGCAGAGGGTCTTTCCTTCTCCAGTGCATGAAAGTGAAAAGTGAAAGTGAAGTCACTCAGTCGTGTCCGACTCTTAGCGACCCCATGGACTGCAGCCCACCAGGCTCCTCCATCAATGGGACTTTCCAGGCAAGAGTGCTGGAGTGGGGTGCCATCACCTTCTCCGAAGGGCAGCCAGAGTGCTCCTTCATGGGAAGCAGAAGGGAGGAAGCCTGAGGTGTGGGGAGCACGCCGAGTCCTCGCGGGATCCACTGATTTGAGGGTCCCAGGACTGCCCCCACTGTGCTGTGGGAATTGATCTTATGGGTGACAGAGAAGGATAGCGCATGTGAGTGGGGATCATGCCAGTACAGCCGAGACCAGAGGAGAGGGTGCCCAGCCAGCCCGACTGTGTGGCCACGTAGAGACCCGGAAGAGGAGCAGCTCTGTTTCCATGACATCCCAGCCACGGGCCCGGACCTGTCCTCGACGAAGCCGCCCCCGGCAGGCCGGCCGCTCTCCAGCACTGCAGCTGGACCCAGAGCAACACCCCCGGCTGGGGTCTGGTGCTCAGAGCATCGCGCAGACAGGACACAGAACCCGTGGCCAGAGGGCGCACAGGGCAGAGCAGACAAGTGGGTGGAGCCGAGAGGAGCGAGCTTCATGGGACGCCTGTGCCACAGGGCTCTGGGTGGTCTCAACTACATGGTGCTTCAGAACACGCAAGTCACGTACACACCCCACTGCATCTCGCACACACACGTGCACGTGTGCATACGCACGCACAGACACATGCACACACGCACAGGCACACACACGCACACACACACACAGGCACACACACGCACACACACGCACAGGCACACACACGCACAGGCACACAAGCGCACACACACACACACGCACAGGCACACATGCGCACACACACTCACAGGCACACACACGCACACGCACACACACGCACAGGCACACAAGCGCACAGGCACACACACGCACAGGCACACACGCGCACACACACACACAGGCACACACACGCACACACACGCACAGGCACACACACGCACAGGCACACACACGCACAGGCACACAAGCGCACACACACACACACGCACAGGCACACATGCGCACACACACGCACGGACACGTGCACACACGCATAGCACACGCGCACACACGCACACACGCGCACACGCTGCTTTACGTCCTCTCCACATTCCCTTTCCCAACAGCCCCAGGTACTCAGGCCTCCCCGTGTCCACTCCTGGAGACGCTGCCTCCAGGGACCCCCAGCCTGGCCCCACCCTGTCCTCTTGCAGTCATTCCTCACGTCCCTGGGACAGTACTGACCTTGCTTCAGTGGACTTGCAGGATGACCTGCTTTCCCTGTCCTGGCCGCCTCGTAGCCCAGGGCAGGACTGTGGCCCCCAGACGGAGCCGGCCCAGCAGGGACCCTGCCTGAGTCTGCCCATGACTCACTCTGGCTGCTGTTCATAAGGACGCATCCATGATCTCTTCTGGCCTCATGGTGATGCGCTCTGTGGGTTTTATGAGACTCTGTTAGGAGACTTTTGAGAATATGCACACAGTGATGTCACTAAAGACGTCCTGCTGCTGCTGCTGCTGCTGCTGCTGCTGCTGCTCAGTCGCTTCAGTCATGTCCGACTCTCAGCGACCCCGTGGACTGCAGCCCACCAGGCTCCTCCATCCATGGGATTTTCCAGGCAAGAGAGCTGGAGTGGGCTGCCATCGCCTTCTCCGAAAGGTGTCCTGTACCCCGCACTAATAATTCAGTTCAGTTCAGTCGCTCAGTCGTGTCCGACTCTTGGCGACCCCATGAATTGCAGCACGCCAGGCCTCCCTGTCCATCACCAACTCTTGGAGTTCACTCAAACTCACGTCCATCGAGTCGGTGATGCCATCCAGCCATCTCATCCTCTGTCATCCGTTTCTCCTCCCGCCTCCAATCTTTCCCAGCATCAGGGTCTTTTCCAATGAGTCGGTTCTTCGCATCAGGTGGCCAAAGTATTGGAGTACTAATATTTACTGTCTATTTAAAAACATTTTAATCACAGACACCGTCTTTCTCAGACTACTCCCTTTTGTCTCAGAAATTACTTTAGAAAGTAATCAAGCCCACACCTCCTGGAACATAGAGACTCACAGTTGGGATTACTGCCATTAGAAGCTATGTGGGTTCATGTTGGAAGAGTGACAAAGAGCATCCTTTTCCCCAATTCCCCTTGATTTTGGGGGGAAAACTTCTAATTTACATCGTGATTAAACGCTGGCATCTGAGCTTGCCTTCCTGCCTCCTCTCCTCCGTGTGCCTTGTACGAACATATGACATGAGTGCGGGAGACTGTTCTCCACACTCATCTCACAGTTATCTGGTTAGTGTTCCCAGAGATCTTTGTATCATAATTCTAATTTAATGAAAGTGGTAAAAGGTTTAAAATTCCCCAAAGAGCATGGCTGTGAGTTTTCATCCGCAGCAGTGTTTTCTGGGTGGATGCGGGCCACGCTCTCACGTAACCCGCCTCCTGACATGCGCAGAGCGGTAACAGCGATCGCGGGTGTCTCCTCCCTGTAACCCCATCCCCGCCTTAGAAATCGTTCAGGCTTGAAGCCGAGCAGAGCACACGCTGGGCGCTCCCGCGGCGCAGCCACGTGCCGGGGACTGGCTGTGCCTCAGCTGCTGCAGACCTGCGTGTTCCTGCAGTCCTGGGCCTCTGCCTCCTCCCGGAGTGGAGTGAGATCTGGCTGCAGCGCCGGAAATGGGGCTATTTTCTGGGAAATGGAAAGCTTTCCAGGCGGAAAACCTAGTCTTTCTGGGAAGAGCTACAAAATAATGTCGCCGCACATTCTGCAGGGATGCCATGGGCCTGGAAGGGCCTCTGAGACTCCATTTTCTGCGTTGATCTCTGCTGTCTGCAAGTGCTGAGTTTGCTGGTAGCTGTCTTTACATGTTCTTCAGTCCTGGTGTGAAGTCTCTCTTCTCATTGATTTTTTTCCTTTCGTTTAATATTTGGCTTTTTTCTTAATGACTGCTATTGACTAAAATAAAAAGTACAACTTGAGAGTTGTGAATTAAGTTGTATTCGGGGCAAAATGAGGACTGCAGCCTGGGAGGCAGCACCTCAGATAGCTCTCGAGAGACCGATCCAAAGCAGCAGTAGGGGAAGGCCAGTATAGACGGTTTTGGTGAAGGCGGAGCTCAGCACCACGTGAACCATGAAACGCTCCTTTTACAAAAGGCTTTTTGTTAGTCATGAGGATCTGATGTCACCATGAAGGGATTTAGTGCTTCTCTAGATGTGAGGAGATGCAAGGATTGAGATCATAAAATCTGTTCCTAAAAACATCCAACTATCTAAAGACCCATCCCGCCAGATTCCCTGGAGCACAGAGTGCCTCACTCCACCCTGAACCCCCTTGGGGATTACTGAAGGTCAGCAGCTATGGCAGCACAGGGCTCCCTCTCCACAGAGGCAGGCGGCAAAGGCCTTGCTCTTCCGTCTTCTGCAGCGCTCTTGGTAAGTGCCAGTTTGTGGACAACACTGTGTATCATCAATTTTATATTATTCTTTTTTTTCCTCAAAAAACTAGTGATCACATTAACTCCAAGGATAGTGTAACAAAGCAAAATCCTTGCCTTTAAGGGACGAGCGTCTTAGTGTGCGTGTGCTTGGCCGTAAGCAGCCAGGTGGAAGGGTTTCCCTGGTGGGTCAGTGGTCAGGCACCCACCTGCCAATGAAAGAGATGTGGGTTTAATCCCCTGGAGAAGGAAATGGCCACCCACTCTAGCATTCTTGCCTGGAAAATACTATGGACAGAGGAGCTTGGAGGGCTATGGTCCATGGGTCACCAAAGAGTCGGACAACATTTAGCGACTAAACAACAGCAAAGCAGATAGAAATGTTAGAAGGGAGGCAGGAAGCGGGGAGAGGCAGAGCTGGGGCTGGAGAAGGCGAGGCGCCCCTTTATGTGCAGCCTTTGGAAGGGTCTAAGAGGAGACTCCACATTCTGTCACCACCCAGATAATCATGATGATGTGATCACTAGTCTAGAGCCAGACATCTTGGAATGTGAAGTCAAGTGGGCCTTAGAAAGCATCACTACGAACAAAGCTAGTGGAGGTGATGGAATTCCAGTTGAGCTGTTTCAAATCCTGAAAGATGATGCTGTGAAAGTGCTGCACTCAATGTGCCAGCAAGTTTGGAAAACTCAGCAGTGGCCACAGGACTGGAAAAGGTCAGTTTTCATTCCAATCCCAAAGAAAGGCAATGCCAAAGAATGCTCAAACTACCACACAATTGCACTCATCTCACATGCTAGTAAAGTAATGCTCAAAATTCTCCAAGCCGCAAATGTGAACCGTGAACTTCCAGATGTTCAAGCTGGTTTTAGAAAAGGCAGAGGAACCAGAGATCAAATTGCCAATATCCAGTGGATCATCGAAAAAGCAAGAGAGTTCCACAAAAACATCTCTTTCTGCTTTATTGACTATGCCAAAGCCTTTGAATGTGTGGATCACAACAAACTGTGGAAAATTCTGAAAGAGATGGGAATACCAGACCACCTAACCTGCTTCTTGAGAAATCTGTATGCAGGTCAGGAAGCAACAGTTAGAACTGGACATGGAACAAAAGACTGGTTCCAAATAGGAAAAGGAATACATCAAGGCTGTATATTGTCACCCTGCTTATTTAACTTCTATGCAGAGTACATCATGAGAAACGTTGGACTGGAAGAAACACAAGCTGGAATCAAGATTGCTGGGAGAAATATCAATAACCTCAGATATGCAGATGACAGCACCCTTATGGCAGAAAATGAAGAGGAGCTAAAAAGCCTCTTGATGAAAGTGAAAGAGGAGAGTCAAAAAGTTGGCTTAAAGCTCAACATTCAGAAAACGAAGATCATGGCATCCGGTCCCATCACTTCATGGGAAATAGATGGGGAAACAGTGGAAACGGTGTCAGACTTTATTTTTTTGGGCTCCAAAATCACCGCAGATGGTGACTGCAGCCATGAAATTAAAAGACGCTTACTCCTTGGAAGACAAGTTATGACCAACCTAGAGAGTATATTCAAAAGCAGAGACATTACTTTGCCAACTAAGGTCCGTCTAGTCAAGGCTATGGTTTTTCCTGTGGTCATGTATGGGTGTGAGAGTTGGACTGTGAAGAAGGCTGAGCGCTGAAGAATTGATGCTTTTGAACTGTGGTGTTGGAGAAGACTCTTGAGAGTCCCTTGGACTGCAAGGAGATCCAACCAGTCCATTCTGAAGGAGATCAGCCCTGGGATTTCTTTGGAAGGAATGATGCTAAAGCTGAAGCTCCAGTACTTTGGCCACCTCATGCGAAGAGTTGACTCATTGGAAAAGACTCTGATGCTGGGAGGGATTGGGGGCAGGAGGAGAAGGGGACGACCGAGGATGAGATGGCTGGATGGCATCATGGACTCGATGGACATGAGTCTGAGTGAGCTCTGGGAGATGGTGATGGACAGGGAGGCCTGGCGTGCTGCGATTCATGGGGTCGCAAAGAGTCGGACACGGCTGAGCGACTGAACTGAACTGAACTGAACTGAAGAGGAGACTCCAGGCAGTATCAGGGAGCAGCCCAGCAGGGGGAGGGTGGTGCATAGGCCCTGAGGCAGGCCCACACTGAGGTACTTAGAGATACTGTCAACAGGCCCCTGGGGCTTCAGAAGACTGCAAGAGGGAGAGAGTTTTAGGGAGGAGGTTGGAGAGATAGCAGGGAATCAGATCCCAGATGGTTCAGGGTGTGTGTGTAACACGTTTGGGAGCTCTGGCTCTTACCTCGAGTGTGACGGGAACCACTGGCAGTGCTGGGCAGAGAGGTGATGCATCCAGACGGGCATTTTAAGAGGCTTCTGGGGCTGTGGGGGTGGGGGAGGACTGCAGACTGTGGAGGGAGGGAGCGTGGGGGGCCTGACTGGAAGCCCTAGGAGTGAAGAGCCCACGGGGGGACCGACGAGATGCTGACAGAGATCGGGGGCGTCAGGTCGCCACTGGGACAGGGCGGGGCTTTCGCTGGCTGCTGGGCTCGCTGCAGGTCCAGCAGGTGCATGGACAGGCCATCCTGTGTCCAGCAGAGTCACATCCTAAACCCCACCTCCCAAGACCGTCTGTGGCCTGGAGTGTGGCTGGGCCAGGGAGCCTCTCAAGTATTCGAGTTCTCAAGCCCTGTCATTTCTAATGTGTGCCAGCCTTGTGCTATGATCGCAAGAGGCCACCTTTATCGCCTGGAGCACACAAGAGAAGAGCGGCCCTCCCAGATGGTGACCTCGGGTGGGCCTTTTCAGCCTGTGTTGGTGACGGACATTTGACATTTAAGGATTCTTGAAAGATCTGATTCAGAAATCTACACTCTGGGTACTGTGTTCACCTGTGACCTGATCGTGACCTCAGAAAAGGCAAACAGAACAAGATTACCAGCTCACCTCTTCTTACAGGCAGAAGCCTCAGTGTCAGGATGGCAGGAATCCTTACACACACACACACACACACAC